>NC_053391.1:44749382-45086882 GCF_905171765.1 Bufo bufo
GAGAATCTAGAAGATCAACTGAAGCAAGGAATGAGGAGATCTCTGGATCCATGAGAGGTACGGGGCTGGTTCTAGCTGTGTTGGAGAACGATTGTTCATGTACTATATGATGTCTGATTTTAAATTTTTACATTAATCATCACCCCTAGGCCTTGTTCACACCTCAGTGACTGGTCAGTGATTTCCGTCAATGATTTGTGAGCCAAAACCAGGAGTGGAGGCTACTCAGACATCAGGTATAAGGGAAAGATCTGCTCCTGTTTTGTGGTTTTCACCCGCACCTGGTTTTGGCTCACAGATCACTGATGGAAATCACTGACCAAACACTGAAGTGTGAACGAGGCTTTAGGCCCCTTTCACACGGGCAAGTTTTCCGCGCGGGTGCAATGCGTGAGGTGAACACATTGCACCCGCACTGAATCCGGACCCATTCACTCCAATGGGGCTGTGCACACGAGCGGTGATTTCCACGCATCACTTGTTCGTTGCGTAAAAATCGCAGCATGTTCTATATTCTGTGTTTTTCACGCAACGCAGGCCCCATAGAAGTGAATGGGGCTGCGTGAAAATCGCAAGCATCCGCAAGCAAGTGCGGATGCGGTGCGATTTTCACACATGGTTGCTAGGAGACGATCGGGATGAAAGCAACCCCGGACCGCATTAAAGTAGAAGACAATGCCGGCTGCGCGATCAAGTGGATGAGGTGAGTAAATTTTTTATTTTTTTTTAACCCCTCAAGCCACATTTTAGTAAGCATTCTGTATTAAGAATGCTACTATTTTCCCTTTATGACCATGTTATAATGGAAAATAATAAAATCCACACAACACCGAACCCGAACCTGAACTTCAGTGAATACGTCCGGGTTCGGGTCTGGGTACCACATTCAGTTTTTTCTCACGTGCATGCAAAACGCATTGCACTTGCGCAGAAAAACTGAACAACGGAGCGCAGTCGCAGACAGAACTGACTGCAGTTGCATGCCTACTCGCGCGGGTTTCCCACAAACCCTGGTCGCAACCAGCCCTTACCCGCGACGCCCGTGTGAAGGAGGCCTTAGGCCTCTTTCACACGGGTGTTGCGGGAAAATGTGCGGGTGCGTTGCGGGAACACCCGCGATTTTTCCGCGCGAGTGCAAAACATTTTGCACTCACGTGAGAAAAATCACGCTTGTTTGGTACCCAAACCCGAACTTCTTCACAGAAGTTCGGGCTTGGGTTCGGTGTTGTGTAGATTTTATTATTTTCCCTTATAACATGGTTATAAGGGAAAATAATAGCATTCTGAATACAGAATGCTTAGTAGGTGATCAATTGAGGGTTAAAAAAATAAAATTAACTCACCTTCCCCTGTTGTTCGCATAGCTCCCGGTCTCTTCTTTACTTCTCAAAAGATGAACTATCAGCTAAAGGACCTGTGGTGACGTCAGATCACATGCTCCAATCACATGGTCCATCACCGTGGTGATGTACCATGTGATTGGAGCATGTGATCTGACGTCACCAAAGGTCCTTTAGCCGATAGTTCATCTTTTGAGAAGTAAAGAAGAGACCGGGAGCTATGCGAACAACAGGGGAAGGTGAGTTAATTTTATTTTTTTAACCCTCAATTGATCACCTACTAAGCATTCTGTATTCAGAATGCTATTATTTTCCCTTATAACCATGTTATAAGGGAAAATAATACAGTTTATAGACTGTCTCCTAGCAACCATGCGTGAAAATCGCACCGCATCCGCACTTGCTTGCGGATGCTTGCGATTTTCACGCAACCCCATTCACTTCTATGGGGCCTGCGTTGCGTGAAAAACGCAGAATATAGAACATGCTGCGATTTTCACGCAACGCATAAGTGATGCGTGAAAATCACCGCTCATCTGAACAGCCCCATAGAAATGAATGGGTCGGTATTCAGTGCGGGTGCAATGCGTTCACCTACCGCATCGCATCCGCGCGGAATACTCGCCCGTGTGAAAGGGGCCTTAGACCTCTTTCACACGAGCGTGACAGATTAGGTCCCGATGCGTTCAGTGAAACTCGCACTATTTTGCAAGCAAGTTCAGTCAGTTTTGTCTGTGATTGCGTTCCGTTGTTCAGTTTGTTCCGCGCGGGTGCAGGGCGTTTTGATGCGTTTTTTCACACGCGTGATAAAAAACGGAAGGTTTACAAACAACATCTCTTAGCAACCATCAGTGAAAAACGCATTGCATTCGCACTTGCTTGCGGATGCAATGCGTTTTTCACTAAAGCTCCATTCACCTCTATGGGGCCAGGGCTGCGTGAAAAAAAGCAGAATATAGAACATGCTGCGTTTTTCACGCAACGCAGAACTGATGTGTGAAAAAAAAAAAAACGCTTATGTGCACAGACCCATTGAAATGAATGGGTCAGGATTCAGTGCGGGCGCTATGCGTTCACGTCACGCATTGCACCCTCGCTTGTGTGAAAGTGGCCTTACTCATCACCCTTTAATCAGCCACAGACCATTCATAGAGCTAGACCATATTCCCTCAAAGAACTAGATACAAGTAGCAGACCTGCTGACGGTGTCCATGCAGCCGTAGGAGAGTGCAGCATGAAGAAGTAGCAAATAGGTAAAGCATAGAAAGCAAACAAAAATAAAAGTTATATATAAACAGTATATTGGTTTTATATTAACACTGCAGTTGGTAAACTAGGGACAAATAGACCCTGCCCCAGTAACGCCCCCAACCCATGTGGGACCACCCATTTACATACACCCCACTCATTTTTGGGCTGGGACAGCCCGACTTTGCAGGCACTGTCACTAAGGGCTCATGCACACGAACGTATTTTCTTTCCATGTTTTTGCGGTCCGTATGCGGAACCATTCATTTTAATGGGTCCGCAAAAAGAACGGAAGTTACTCCGTGTGCATTCCGTATCCGTGTGTCTGTTCCGCAAAAGAATATTATTATTACAATTATTGTCCGCATTACGAACAAGGATAGGACAGTTCTATAAATTCGGAATGCACACGGACGTCATCCGTATTTTTTGTAGACCCGTTTTTTTTGCGAACCACAAAATACATACGGTCGTGTGCATGAGGCCTCAAACATAGTTAAGGTCCCTGCAAATTCGGGACTGTTGGCAACTATGTATTTACTTGCCCACGTAGATCAATGGCAGAGCTATACGTTGTAATAATATTATAATAATAATAATAATATAATAATAATATAATATAATAATAATATAATAATAATAATAATATAATACACTGTAACTGATAATGGAGGCTCTGAGGACACCAGCAAATGAAGACCAGCCCTGAAGATCTGTCTCCTGAGGGTAGGGTGAGTGGGAGGACAGGAACATCTGACATGTCCTCAGCAAGTCTCTAATACTATTGCGAGATCTCTTCTTCTCTCTTCTGAATTTCGGTCAGCCTCCACAGGAAATGTCTATGCAACCTAATGTGGCAATGCCTTACAGCGGGGTGCTGCATACCTCATGCCCATGGGCCGCAGCTGCTTGCAGATAAGACATAGAATAGGACCTCTCATACCCAGAGCAGTATCTCTTGTGCTGCGAATTTACAGAGAAACTCAAGCCTGCGGTATGAAAGTGGGCACCGGGCGAGTCTGTAGTAACGGAAATCTCCCCAGCATACAGGATTGGAATAGCATGACTACTTTTTTTTTTTTCCCCCCTATCCCTGGGTTGTGTCTGGTATTGCAGCTCAGATCAGTTGAAATGAATAGAGCTCATCTGCAATACCACACCTATCCTGAAGACAGGGGAGGCGCTGGTTTTTGGAAGAAGGCCGCCATGTTTTTTATATCCTGTACAACCCATTGAAACACTGTACATCCATCCATCTAGATAGCTGACAGCTCCCACCAGATCTTAGGCTGGGTTCAGACCTGAGCGTATTCGATATGCGCTTTGTTCAGGCGTTTTTATCGGGCGTTTGCATCGGGCGTTTTTAATGGGCGGAAACAAGCAAACGCCCATTTAGGCGCGTTCTCGCTGAAGTCTATGGACGGGAACGCGCGACAATATGCCCCAAAGAAGCTCCTGTACTTCTTGAGGCACCGTGTCCTGTCCGCATCCGTAGGTCCGTTCCGTAGCCCCCCAAAAAATATAGAGCATGTCCAATTCTTGTCCGTTTTGGGGACAAGGATAGGCATTGTTACAATGGATCGGATGCCAAAGGGACGTTGTCCGTATTTTTTGCGGATCAGTGTTTTGCGGACCACAAAACACATACAGTCGTGTGAATGTAGCCTTAGGCCTCTTCCACACGGCCGTTGTGCTCCTGTGGCCGTATTGCGGTTCCGCAATACACGGGGCACCGGCCATGTGCATTCCGCATCACGGATGTGGACCCATTTACTTGAATGGGTCCGCAAATTCGGAGATGCGGTGCAGAGCGGAAGTACGGAACGGAACCCCATGGAAGCACTATGGAGTGCTTCCGCGGTGTTACGTTCCGTGCTTCCGTTGCGCAAAATAATAGAACTTGTTCTATCTTTTTGCGGAACGGACAGATGGCGGACCCCATTCAAGTGAATGGATTCACCATCCACATGCGGCTGCCCCACGGTCGGTGCCCGTGCATTGCTGACCGAAATTTGCGGTCCGCAGCACGGGCACGGAGCCCTTACGTTCGTGGGCAAGAGGCCTTAGTCTTAGAAAAGCAAAATAGGCAAACAAGGCACAAAAGCCTCCAAAACAGACGCAATTTCAGTGGTAAATGCGACAACAAAAAACAAGAGAGTCTAAGAGCTCATGCACACGACTGTATGTGTTTTGTGGTCCGCAAAACACTGATCCGCAAGAAATACGGATGACATCCTTTTGGCGTCCGTATTGCATCCGTTGTTTTTGCGGATCCATTATAACAATGCCTATCCTTGTCCACAAAATGGACAAGAATGGGACATGTTTTATATTTTTTGTGGGGCTACGAAACGGCCATACATGGTGTGCTGTCCGCATTTTTTTTGCGGACCCATTGAAATGAATGGGTCTTCATCCAATCCGCAAAAAAAAAAAACTGAACGGACACGGAAACAAAATACGTTCGTGTGAATGTAGCCTAAAACAGCAATTTTCTAACTAAAAACAGGCGCAAACACTTTAGTAAATGTGCCCCATTATGTTCTCGGACCGTAAAGCAGTGAATGTTTCCAAATGCTCTTCCTTTGTTGCTGTTCCTATATCTATTACAGCACACGTTATGTAAATGGTTGTGCAATAAAAGATCATACGGTGAGTAATACCAGCAGACAAGACAACAATATGAAACCAAATCCTAGTCACAACCTAAATATATACAATACGGTATTAGCTATGCAAACAAATAGCGTGCCGAGCTAAACGCGGGAATCCCCTCAGTTCCATTTCACATGTTTACGTGGCAGTTTCTGTGGAGTCCAGTACCATGTGGTGGTAAGTCTATGGATGGTAAGTAGTCTGTCCCTGTCAAATGTTCTACCATCCGATTCATATTTTGTATGTTTTATTTAGACGGTTTATATTGTTCTAGAACGTTCTGTACAATGTGCAGTATGACGCTCATTGCATTTACCCAGATGACTGACCTCATATCTCCCAACTTTGAAACATGGACAACTCCTATGGCCTGTGCAGTCTGGTTCGGCAATTTAAAAAACAAATTTAAGTCACGCTCAATCCCACCTAGTCCCCTTTGTGCCCCCACACAGTAAAGATGCCCCCTTAGAGCCAACCACACAGTAGTGAAGCCCTCCCAGTGTCTCCCCCATATATTAATGATGTCCATTTAGTGTCATAGTCATTCATGCCTCTTAGTGTCCCAACACAGTTAAGATGCCACCTTAGTGCCCAAGATAGTCATGATCTCCCCCCACATAAAAAAAATGCCCCCTCACAGTAGTGATGTCCCTCACCTAGTAAAGATGCCTACTTTGTTCCCCCACATGGTAGAGATGCCCACGTAGAGTCCACCATGCAGAAATAATTCCTTAGTGTCGCCCACATATTACAATGCTGCCTTAGTGCCTTCTCACACAGTATCATGCCCTCCTTATCTCCCCCCACACATATGCCGCCTTAGTGCCTGTCCATTTAGTGTCATAGTGATGCCCCTTAGTGTCCCCAACACAGTACAGATGCCACCTTAGTCCCCGGAGATAGTGATGGAGCCTCACCGTAAAAATGCCTTTAAAGCGTCCCATCACAGTAGTGATATCCCTTTAGTGCTCCCCCACCCAGTAAAGATACCCCCACTCAGTAAAGATGCCCACTTAGTGTCCCACCACACACATGCCCACTTAGTGCCTTTAAAATAAATACCCGACTAGCCAACAACAAATGGAGCGGATCACTCCGATCTTTGGTTTGGTGCAGCAGGCGTGATGACATCTGTAGTGTACGGGGACTGTAATGCCCGTCACTACAAAAGTGTCACTTGGTGTGCTGTCGTCCCCCCTTATTTATGGGGAAGTTGGTATATGTCATCTTTATAAAATGTCATGTAATGTAATGTTATGTATTTCCCTGTTACTGTGACACTTGCATGTACAGGCCTGCTAGGGGTGTCATTCCAGCTTCTAGTCACTAGAGGGAGCTAGGGAGCCCTAGTCTATATAAGGCCCAGACAGGGAAGCAAAAGTCAGTCTAGTCTAGAGCTCAGAAGTTTCTAGAGCCTGAGGAAGCTGAGAGGGAGACAGAGGCAAAGCGCAGAGAAGCAAGAGGTACTCAAGATAACAGAGGAGGTACTTTATAAAGAGAGAACCAAGGATATACGCCAGAGTTAAGGTATTGGGCCTTGGAGAAGATTTTCTATGTCCCAGGATCAGTCAGGAATAGAGTGCAAGCTCCTGTACTGCAAGTCCTGTGTTTCACACTCTGAAGTCACCTTGCTTAATCTGTATTGCCTGCATCGACGGTATTGAAAAATCAACTGTATGCAAAGGAACTGTGCTTCCGTTAATGTCTCTATATGGAAACTACTAAAGTTGGAGTTTTGTTTTAACATCACGTGGTTCCTCAGTTATTCCTGCTATCAGCAAACGGCGTGCCACCGTTTAATTGGCACTGGCGTCACGAACATTTTCCTACCATCACCTGCCCATGCAGAGAGTCAGCCGTCTCAGGTTAGTGTCTATTGCACTACTACACCCAGGAACACCTTTCTACACACAACTTGAGTACGCTGCACATCATCATTGTGCCTGCCTAGTGGCAGCAGGGGTCATGGGTTGAATGGTGGAGCAGAGAGGTCACAGCTCACTGTGTCCAACTGTATGTTCGTCCTGGAGATACAGATGAAAATGGGACATGTGGCAGACTTCCCAGGACCAGTACCTAAAATCTGGAACTATCCCGCTGGATCTGGGTCAGTTGGGAGGCACGTGACCTTGCTCAGTCCAGTTACTTACTCACCATTGGACTTTTCTTGACACTAGACGTTGTCATTGCTGCGCGATGGCCCCTGACCACTCTCCCATGTAGTTCTCTCACTGTTGTTTGATGACTTAAAGGCTATGTACACCTTTGCAGACAATTTTTTTTACTATTGCACTGTACTTTTTTTTTAGCTAAAAATATTTTTTTCAATTGGTCTTTATTAAAAATATGGAATCCTTTTTTTGTGTTCATGGCTGAGATGCTCTAGTAGCAGCCTGTGGGTTTTCTGTCTTTTCTGTCATTTGGGGAGCTGACAGACTCCTTATCTCTGCTCTCTGACATTATAAACGCTCATTATAGCTCGGTTCTTATCTTAATGATAAGAATGTGGCTTAAATAAGTGTTTATGACCTCTCAGTAGTTTAGAGGTAAGGTTTATTAGACAAAAGTGAAAGTCACACAGTTAGAAAAACAGTTAACCCTTTGTGACAGAACAGCTCAATATTTTTAATAAAAATAAAGGCCAGTAGAAAATATGATTTTTAGCCAAAAATGAGTAAAATGCAATCATAAACAAAAATTGACTCTGAAGGTGTACATAGACTTTAAAGTAGAATTTTTGTTCTCTGACCTGTTAGAAAGGTACATGATGTAAACTGTAGTGAAGGTAATCTTCTTACCAGTGACTGTATTTGTGAGTTATAACCTCCCTTCTGATCCTCAGCTGATCCTCAGATCTCCAACTGACACAGGACAGGAAGTCAGTTACTTCTCTATTTATTCCTATGAGACTGACATTGAGGGTCCCTTAGGAACATATAGAGAAACGGGCTTCCTGTCCACACATAAGATGCTGTGTTGTTTGGGAAGTCTGAGTGCTGGTCACATAACACAGCTGAGGATCAGAAGGGAGGTTATAACTCACAAATACAGTCACTGATAAGAAGATTACCTTCACTACAGTGTACATCCTGTACATTTCTAAGTCAGAGAATAACATTTTTTGTGAGAGTGTTACTTTATGAAGTCTCTTGGTTGCCTTCTCATCCTTCCCTCTGTAGAGAGAGCTAATTGCTAGTTCTTTGGCTATGGTTTCTTCTCAAATCTGTAGCTTGGGCCTGCACCATTTTATACATTTTGCCCAAGGCTTGTTATCTTGTCCAATGGCTTATATTAGCATTCATGGCCTGTACATAAACTTTTGATGGTAGTTGACCATCATCAGCCCACCATTGGTACTGTTTGAGTCTCCGGTGACCAGCACTATGACCAGTGGTGGAACTGTTCTTTGTCTACTTCTCTGACTTCCACCCTTGAATTTGGTGTCTTGTCTGTACGACCCAGTTGACTCTTTGGTCTTCAATCTAGACTTGAGGAAATTTACTACAGTCCCAGATCTCTTTAAATGTTTCCATCTACTGGATATTCTAGAAGAAACAAGTGAGCAGATGATACTGAGAGCATGCTTCATCTAAAAGAACTGACTCCCTCTAAGCTGAGGGATCTGGTGGTCACATCCATGGTGCCATTCTGACTTGCTCCCATTAGATTTTCTACTAGATGATGGTATTTAAGCAAGAGTGTCATAATGGTCCTCTTCCAGTGTATCGCCCTCTTCTTAGTATTACATAAGCTTAAAGGGGTTGTGTCACAAAACATTTCTACATTTTTCAAACCAGCACCTGGATTTGAATACTTTTGTAATTGTATGTAATTAAAATGTAGTATAGCCAGTGAGCTATTGAAAAAAATATATCTGTATAGCGTCCACCTGCTGTTTGTTCTGTTCCTTATTTTTTTGTCCCTTTCACTGAGCTGGTCGCACATGCTCAGTTTAAGTCTTCAATTGCCACCAGCCATGTGTTCTGTTAGAAGCTGTGGCAGTTACAGGGACAGAGCTGCAGCAGAAAGGACACGCCCCCTGAGATGCCAGGCTGAAGGTAATGTAGCAGAACAATTGGAGCAGTGATTTTTGGAGATCTTTGGACCCGTGTGAGGAACATGGCTGGTTTGTTAGAAAGAGATTGTCATGTACTATATGATGTCTGATTTTCATTCAAACATGACAGGACGCCTTTAAACATGCTGCTCTGTCTGCAGGTAATAGGTTATAGAGCAGGAAGAGCTGAGCAGATTGATATATAGTTTTGTTGGAAAGAAAATCTGTATAGCTTCTATTTTATTTATTTAAATTCCTGCTATTTCTATGCTATTGAGTCCAGTGGGCCCTCCTATGATTGATTAATTGCTATGTTCACTCCGCCCACTGGACTCCTAAGCGAAAAATGGGCAGAGCTTTCAATAAATTCAAATAATTTGCACGTTATACTAGATATTTCTCACAAAAGGAGACTTTTGTATTACTTACCAGTAAAGTCTCTTTCTCGCTCTTCCTTGGGGGACACAGGAAACCATGGGGTATAGCTCTGCTCCCTAGGAGGCGTGACACTAAGTGAAAGCTGTAAGCCCCTCCTCCATCAGCTATACCCTTCAGCCTGGAGAAGAGACTGCCAGTTGCGTGTCCAAGTAGTGAAAGATAACCACCAACCGGAAAAAAGAACTGTCGAGCCCCAACGGGGGCAACCAAGCCGGAACCACAACTGTAACCCAAATGAAGGGCGGGTGCTGTGTCCCCCAAGGAAGAGCGAGAAAGAGACTTTACTGGTAAGTAATACAAAAGTCTCCTTTTCTCGCCCATATTCCTTGGGGGACACAGGAAACCATGGGACGTTCCAGAGCAGTCCCAGAAGGGAGGGACCAGAACAAACTAGACCAACACCAGAGGCATCAATCAACTGCCGCCTGCAACACCAGACGGCCCAAAGCAGCGTCAGCCGACGCATGAGTATGCACCCTGTAGAACTTGGTGAAGGTGTGCAAGGAGGACCAAGTGGCCGCCTTGCAAATCTGCTCCGTAGAAGCCCGATTCCTCTGAGCCCAGGAAGCCCCGACCGCTCTAGTGGAGTGAGCGGTAACACCGAGGGGCGGAACCTTGCCCTTGGCGAGATAAGCCTCAGTAACAGCCAACTTGACAAAACGGGCGATAGCAACTTTGGATGCCGCCAACCCTCTGCGCGACCCCTCCGGAACCACAAAGAGCGAGTCAGTACGCCTGAAAGAGCTGGTTACCTCCAGGTAAACCTTGAGCGCCCTGACAACGTCCAGGCGATGAAGCTTCCTCTCCCGCGGGTGGGAAGGGGAAGGACACAAAGAGGGGAGAACGATGTCCTCGTTCAGATGAAAGGCGGAGACCACCTTAGGAAGGAAGGAAGGGACCGGACGAAGAACTACCTTGTCCTGGTGAAACACTAGGAAAGGTTCCAGATAGGAGAGTGCAGCCAATTCGGACACCCTTCGAAGAGAGGTGACGGCTACAAGGAAAATAACCTTGCAGGACAGAAGTCGCAAGGAAACCGTCCGCAGAGGCTCGAAAGGAGAAGCCTGGAGCGCTGAGAGAACCAGGTTCAGGTCCCAGGGCGGTACCGGAGGGCGGTACGGGGGAACCGCGTGAGCCACGCCCTGAAGGAAGGTCTTGACAGGACCAAGGGGGGCCAGTGGGCGCTGAAACAAAATGGACAGCGCAGACACCTGACCCTTCAAAGAACTAAGGCCCAGACCTTGGGCAAGTCCGCTCTGCAGGAAGGACAAAACGGTGGGGAGAGAAAAGCGGAGCGGAGGAATCCCCAGATCGGCGCAGAACCCCAAATAGGTCCTCCAGGTCCTATAATAGATCCTAGAAGAGGACGGCTTACGGGCGCGGATCATGGTGCGGACGACGTCCGCAGAAAAACCCCTACGTGTCAGGACGGTGGTCTCAACAACCACGCCGTCAAACGTAGGGACCTTAAACGCGGGTGGAAGATTGGTCCCTGAGAGAGAAGATCTTCCCTGGCGGGCAGCGGCCAGGGCGCGTCTGCCAGGAGCAGCATGAGGTCGGCATACCAAGACCGGCGGGGCCAGTCCGGAGCGACCAGAATCACCGAGACGCCTTCCGCCGCGATCTTCCGAAGGACCTTGGGCAGGAGAGGGATGGGAGGGAATATGTATGGACGCGCGAAGCCTCGCCAAGGAAGAACGAGGGCGTCGGCTCCGCAGGCTCCCGGATCCCTGGCCCTGGACAGATAGGCGGGGACCTTGTGATTGAATTTGGAGGCCATGAGGTCCACGTCCGGTATGCCCCAACGAAGGCAAATGGCCTCGAACACCTCCGGGTGAAGAGACCACTCGCCGGGGTCGACGGTGGTGCGACTGAGGAAGTCCGCCGCCCAATTGTCCACCCCTGGAATAAAAATTGCAGATAGGGCCGGGACGTGGGCTTCCGCCCAACGGAGAATGCTGGTGACCTCCCGCATTGCTGCAACGCTGCGAGTGCCCCCCTGGTGGTTTATGTACGCCACAGCCGTGGCGTTGTCCGATTGCACACGAACTGGATGACCCTTCAGCAGATGAGTCCAGTGTCGCAGAGACAGAAGGGCCGCTCTCAGCTCCAGGACATTGATCGAGAGTTTGGACTCCGATGGAGACCAAATGCCCTGGACGGATCGGGGAGGAAACACGCCTCCCCAGCCCAAGAGACTGGCATCGGTTGTAACCACCAACCAGTTGAGCGGCAGAAAGGACCTGCCCAGAAGAGGGGACTGCAACCACCAGCGGAGAGATGACCGCACCGGAGGCGATAGATGGAAGGGATGATCCAGAGACTCCGGCGATTTGTCCCAGGAGGAGAGGATCGCCCGTTGGAGAGGGCGGGAGTGAAACTGCGCAAATGGGATCGCCTCGAAGCAGGCAACCATCTGCCCCAAGACCCGCATGCAGAAGCGGAAGGATGGTCGACGGTGGAGAAGGAGACCCCGAATCGCCCGACGGAGGGTCAGTCGTTTTTCCGAGGGAAGACGTACCTCCGCCGCTTCCGTGTCTAAAAGCATTCCCAGGAAGACCAGTTGTCTGGCGGGAGGAAGGGAGGACTTGGGGAAGTTGATGACCCAACCGAATCTTGCCAGAGTCTCTAGAGTGAGATCCACGCTGGCAACCGCTTGGGAAAGGGACGGAGCCTTGATGAGAATATCGTCCAAGTACGGTAGCAGAAAAACACCCCTGGAACGGAGTAAGGCCAAAACCGGGGCCAGGACCTTGGTGAACACCCGGGGGGCTGTTGCCAGCCCAAAGGGAAGGGCGACAAACTGGAAGTGGAGGTCCCCCACGGCGAACCGGAGGAAGCGATGGTGACACCGGGCTACCGGAACATGGAGGTAGGCATCCTGTATATCGATGGAAGACATGAAATCTCCCTGCTCCAGGGAAGCCACCGCGGAACGGAGGGACTCCATCCGAAACCGTCGAAGGAGGAGAAAACGGTTTAGCTTTTTGAGGTCCAAAATGGGCCGCACCGAACCTCCCTTCTTGGGAACTACAAAGAGGTTCGAATAGAACCCTTGGAACCTTTCCTCTAGAGGAACGGGGGTAATCACCCCCCTGTCCAGTAAGGCTTGAACAGCCGCGGAGAACGCAGCCGCGCTTTTCGGGTCCCGCGGGGGGCGGGAGCGAAAGAACCGATCTGGAGGGAAGGACGCAAATTCGATTTTGTATCCTGAGGACACAATTTCGAGAGCCCAGGCGTCGGAGACGTGAGCCATCCAGATGTCCCTGAAAAGGAGGAGCCGGCCCTCCACCCGGGTGGGTGTGGGCGCGCCTTCAGGCAGAGGACTGCTTTGCTGCGGGTGTGCGGGCAGCCTGCGGCCTGCGCCAGGAGGGCTGCGCCCGAAAAAAACGGCTTCCTACGCTTATCCTGGGGCGGGGCCGAAGCGGCAGCTGCGGGGGGAGCCCCAGAGGTCCTGCGGGAGGACCGAAAACGAGACGCACCAGGGCGTCCGCGGGGGGCGCCCCTGGCTTGGGGTTGAGGAAGATGGGTGCTTTTTCCACCCGTGGCCTCCGAAATAAGCTCGTCTAGGCGGACCCCGAAAAGGCGGGAACCCGCAAACGGTAGCCCCGCCAAGGAACGTTTGGAGGCAGCGTCCGCTTTCCAAACCTTCAGCCAGAGCTCCCTCCTGACGGAAACCGCCAGGGCGGAGGAGCGTGCAATAAGGGCTCCCGCATCAAGGGAGGCCTCACAAACAAAATTCCCGGCCCGAATAATAAGCTGGGCCAAGGAACGTAGGTCCTGGATGGGGACGTCCGAGTCCAACTCCTGTTCCAGCTGCGCACCCCAGGCAGAGATTGCTTTACCTGCCCAAGCAGAGGCAAAAACCGGTCTGAGAGCAGAACCGGAGGCAGCAAAAATGCCCTTGGAAAGGGTCTCCATGCGACGGTCCTCCGCTGACTGAAGAGAGGACCCGTCGGGAACAGGGATGGCCGTGTTCTTTGACAGACGGGCCACAGGGGGGTCCACCTTGGGTGGGGACGACCAGGTGGCCACGACATCGGCTGGAAAAGGATAGCAAATGTCCAGCTTCTTGGGATTGACAAAACGGGCGTCCGGGCGAGCCCAAGCCTTAGACACCACGGAGGAGAAATCAGAGTGGATTGGAAAGACTTTTGAGGCCTGCCTGGGTCTGATGAAGGAGACGCTAGCTGCGTCAGAGCTAGGGGGGTCATCTTGCACCTTAAAGGTGTCACGAATATCCGAGATGAGTTGACCCATCGCTGAGGCTAGCTTGGACGGCAGGGCCGAGTCCATTTCCAAATCTGAAACCGCCAATTCACCTTCAGAGAGCGAATCCTTTGGAGAGGAGAGGCTCGTCTGAGTGCGCACGCGTGGCGGGGAGAGGGAGGCATCCGAGGAGGAGGCTCGCTCTACTCTAAGACGCTTCTGAGAGTGCCTAGCTCGGGAGGGGTCACTAAGAAGGGGTGAACCCGCTGCAGCGGCAGAAGCGGTGGACCCGGAGGGCGCGACAGCAAGAGTGGCGTCCTGCGGGGTAGGCGGCCTGTCTATTAGGCGGCCCACGACATGAGTGAGGCTTTCCACGGCCTGGGACAGGGATCTAGCCCAGTCAGGCGGGTCAGAGGAATCAGGGAGCGACACAGCGGGCGACTGAGGCTGCGGTGGAGCTCGGCATGCCGGACAGTGCGGATCAGACTGCCCCCGGGGAAAGGGTTCCCTACAAGCAGTACAGGCATGGTACCAAGGCTTGGCGGCTGCAGAAGGGTCTGACATGGTAGAAAAAAATGTTGCCTTAAAGTGGGAGACCCCAGTAAAAGGAACGGGGATTACACCCAATAACAGTACTGGTGGCACGGAGGGGGTTAACAGTCCTACCAGACCCGGATGATGCAAGCGGCAGCAGCAAGGGGAGCAGACTGAAGGAGGCTGTGGAGGAGAGGCAGCAGGCACGGGGATGAATAGCTTCAGGATCGGAAGCAGAGAGGATTCCAAGCAGCACTATGCGATGTGGAGCCCGACGAAACCGGAAGTAGCGCGGTGAAGCTCCGCCCACCCCTTGCCGCGCCGAAAGAGACGCAGAGCCGCGCGCGGCAAAATGATTTTAACCCCCGAGGTAGGATGAGTGCCGGCCAGATGAAATGGCGCCGTTCGCGCCAAGAAAAAACGGCCCCCGCCGCGCCTGATGTGGCAGACGGCCTCCTGCCTACAGCCATCTCCTGAAGGCAGAGTTCGTGCCCTGCCGCTGAATAAAGGATTTTTCCCCAGATAAAGTCCCCCCCAAATGATACCCGGTAAGGTTGCCGGTACGATATGCCCATGAGTGGGGGGTGGGGGGTGGGGGGGGGGGATGTAGCAGCGGTGGGAGGAAGGAAGGGGAGGCTGGAGCAGCCACTCTCACCATACGCTGTCTTCGCCCTCAATCCATCCAGCAGGGTCGCCCCTTCAGCTACTGGCACCGCAGTGGCAGGAAGCCGGGGGAGGGACTTGGCGTGCGGGCGACCCTTGAGCTGGCGGGACGCAGGGGAGCGGGGCTGCCCTGGTCCACCTTGTCTTCTGTGGGGGAGGCGGCAGTGCGGAATTACCGGCACTGGCGCAACTCAACCCCGGGAGAAACAGAGGGGTCTAATGCGCCTCTGTTGTCCCTGTAAGTAGAAAAAAATCGAATTAAAACAACAACAAAAAAACGCAAAAATAAAAATTATAGGAAAACAACCCTGCATAAGCAGGGGGTGTCTTGCCTCCTTGGACACTAAGCAAAAACTGGCAGTCTCTTCTCCAGGCTGAAGGGTATAGCTGATGGAGGAGGGGCTTACAGCTTTCACTTAGTGTCACGCCTCCTAGAGAGCAGAGCTATACCCATGGTTTCCTGTGTCCCCCAAGGAATATGGGCGAGAAAACTATATATCAATCTGCTGCCTGCAGATAGGACATCATGACTAACGTGGCAGGCTCCCTCTAATCCCTAAATCCTGCATTCAGCAATTTTTAGGAACGTTTCAAGACAGCAATGTGGTAGGGGGCAAAAACTTGGTGAAAGGAATCATTTTTGTACGTGTGAAATATACATTCTGTATGATGTGGACAATAACAAAGGCAGAGCAGCTATCCGCTCTCCTGACATGTCTGGGTTAGTAACTACCTGCATTCCCCATGTAATACCAATTCTGGAGCATCTATTCTTATGGCTCTATGTTGTGTTATTCCTCTATTATTCCTTCTAGAAGTGATGAATGAATTGCTGTCAGTTTTCAATAGAGGTCCAGCTTGGTGTTACCAGTTGGGTGTGTGTCCCTGCACAGTCTGACACTAGGCAATCAGTGCTGCCAGTGACAAACTGTGCCAAGTGACACTCCCGAAAAGGTAACACCCAGCTGTACCTTTATGGCAAACTGCCAGCAATGAATTCATAAATTCCAAGCAGGAATAATAAAGGAATGACAGTTGATGGATGCAACTGAATTGTTATTACATGTGAATGCAAGAAGTTACTACAACAGTCATGTCAGGAGAGGGGTCCTCTTCATAGGAGCGATCATGATGCCCTCCACCATATTATGACAGTCCATTGGGCATATTACCCTAATAGGTCCCAATTTTTCTGGTTATTACGGTACATTATATTAGGCAATTGCTCACAATGTAATTCCATAAAACAGTGAGCATGAGTTAGTATTTTTGCACTCAGCCAATTGTATATACAGTATATATATATATATACTAATATAACAATATTAGCAAACACAGGTGCACTCTGCGGTCTTACTAAACCCTCAAACTGATGTTAAAATTGAGAGATTAGCCAACATGTCCTACTATAGAGGACATGTCTGAGCCCGAGCACCGCGCCAAGGTTTCTCAAGTAGCTCGGGACCTAACACTCACCTACCTGTGCCATGTGGGCAATACCAGGAGCCAGTGGGCGAATTACAGGAGCGTGAGGTCCGACTCACAGACAACTCACCAGTTACCTCCAGCATGTAGCCATGCTTGCAATGGGAGGAGGAAGGAGTCTGCGAGTCCCACTCAAGACTGGCTGATAAGGCCCAGGCCTCACAGGTGCACCTACCTGTGGATAAAAAACAGGCACATTTAAATTGGAGTTTATACACCTCCAGGCATCTCTATATACAAACAAACTGAAAAAATGGCGCGGTGGTAAACAGGCAGGAAGTGCTCAAACCCACATGCAGTTGTGCACAGGCACATTTAAATTGGAGTTTATACACCTACATGCTGTAGGTAACTGGTGAGTTGTCTGTGAGTCGGACCTCACGCTCCTGTAATTCGCCCACTGGCCCCTGGTATTGCCCATATGGCTTAGGTAGGTGAGTGTTAGGACCCGAGCTACTTGAGGAACCTTGGCGCGGTGCTCGGGCTTAGACATGTCCTCCACAGTAGGATATGTTGGCTAATCTCTGAATTTTAACATCAGTTTGAGGGTTTAGTAAGACCGCAGAGTGCACCTGTCTTTGCTAATATTATTATATTGGTATATTGGTAATCACATCCACATAATTGCTATCTTGTGTTGGATGTTTATTGTGGTACTTGTGGTTCGCTGCGGGCATCCTCCACCGTATGCATTTTTGCTGGGGATCGCCATTAGCAACGGGCCATAAGTGCAGGATTTGCTCCCATGTATATATATGCACGACTGCATGTGGATTTGAGCACTTCCTGCTTGTTCAACATATGTATACTACTAGCAGTAATGTGCCACTGACAGCCCGTCTTCTACAAATGCCACCAACTCTCTACACGCCATTTACATGTTACATCATTGTCTGCACGCATTCTGCGTGTTATTTACGTCTGCAGGACTTTGGTTTCTGACCTGTGTCGTACTGTGAACCTCTAACGACCAAGTGAAACGTTTTTGCAGTACTAAGCTTTGCAAAGCTAAAAAGATCCGAGTCCTACCACAAAAATGTCGGCAATGCCAACCATGGATATTCATAAATCATTGCTATGAGCTGCTAAACATAACCCCGAAACCCAAGCGGAGTGTTGTAGTTATAAATAATGAGATGCAAGGCCTTCGTCTGCCCTTATATGGAGCTTTTTAATTATGCAAGGCCTGAATTTGCATGTGTCCGGGATCTGGATTAGGAGGTGTGCCTATAGGAATGCCTTTCTGCTCATCCTACAAGTCTGTGGGCAGAACTTGGTGCACTACAACCTCCATCGTCTCCTGGTTAGGGTGGATAATTACACGGTCGAGTCCCATTATTATGACCACTTCCTACTTTCGACATCAGCAACGTGCAGCTCATGAAGGAAGTCCTGGGTGCCGAGCTGGCTCGGTGGGTATATAAGGTGTGCCGAGCTGGCTCGGTGGGTATTTAAGGTGTGCCGAGCTGGCTTGGTGGGTATATAAGGTGTGCCGAGCTGGCTCGGTGGGTATATAAGGTGTGCTGAGCTGGCTCGGTGGGTATATAAGGTGTGCTGAGCTGGCTCGGTGGGTATATAAGGTGTGCCGAGCTGGCTTGGTGGGTATATAAGGTGTGCTGAGCTGGCTCGGTGGGTATATAAGGTGTGCTGAGCTGGCTTGGTGGCTATATAAGGTGTGGTGAGCTGGCTTGGTGGGTATATAAGATGTGCTGAGCTGGCTCGGTGGATATATAAGGTGTGTGATAGGCTGTTTGCACACATATGCCTCATTGCTCTCATGGGTCAAAGGGGTCATTTATCAGAGTTGCAAAAAGGGATGATTTTTGCCTTTTCGGGCCAAGGGTGGCAGTATTTCTGAACCTGCGCAGTGTGAACTGTTCTCGTGCTGCTGTGATGAAAGTGTATGGTGAGTGGACAAATGGCACCATAGTGAATAAGTGACGTGGAAACTGCGGCGCATCACGTGCTAGTGATGTGAGAGGTGAACGTCGGCTGTGAAGGTGCACGACGGCAAACCAACCTGCTACAGTGTCGAAGCGCATCTCCAAAATGAACCAGGGGGCTACCAGACGTGTGTCTGAAACAACAGTTCAATGATCCCTACTGTGTATGGGACTCCAGAGCAGATGGATGGTCACTGCACCTCTGCTAACGAAGTTGCATTTGCAGAAAAGTCTTCAATTTTCGAAGCACTATTGGAATTGGACCTCCACTGATTGGTAAAGGGTTGTCTTCTCTGATGATTCACGTTCTCTGCTTCATCGAACGGATTGATGTTGGCGTGTCAGGCGAGGAACATCAGAGAACAAACCCCTGCAACAATTACTGGAAGAACACAATCTGGTGGTGGCAGCATTATGGTCTGGAGAATGTTTTCATGGCATTTTCTGGCCCACTCATCCATGTGGAAGTCACTCTCAACCTGATTTGGGTAAGAATCTATCCCTGCAGATCATGTAACCCATACGCGCTGATTGTCCTACATGATCTTCCAGCACGACAATGCGACATGTCACACGGATAGAAATGTGCGACATTGGTTGGAAGAGCATGACCAAGACTTCCAAGTACTACTCTGTGTCATGGTCTTACCTTCTTGCTGTTCTCCTTCGTTTGACATGTGCTGGCGGCCATCTTGGTTTCTGGGTTTCTTGTAGCCTCCCACCCTGCGGCTCCTCCTTCCCACTGGGAGGAGCTGGATGCCTAGCTCATATATATAGGAGGTCTGTGGCTTCAGTTCCTTGCTTGGTCCTCCTGTGTTCACATGCTTCTAGACTGCTGCTGCTTCTGGTTCCTGATCCTGGTTTCGTCCGACTACCCTGCTGGTTCCTGATCCTGGTTTCGTCCGACTACCCTTCTGGTTCCTGATCCTGGTTTCGTCCGACTACCCTGCTGGTTCCTGATCCTGGTTTCGTCCGACTACCCTGCTGGTTCCTGATCCTGGCTTCGTCTGACTACCCTGCTGGTTTCTGATCCTGGCTTTGTCTGACTACCCTTCTGGTTCCTGACCTCTGGCTTCGCAAAGACTCTGCTTCGGTTTCGCCATCCGTTTGGACTTTTGCTTTACAGCTTTATTTTCAATAAAGCCTTCTTATTTTCACTTATCCCTTGTTGTACGTCTGGTTCATGGTTCCGTGACATTAGGACCAAGCCATGAATTCTGACGGTACAGGGCCATCCTCGCTACCCACGCTGGTTGCCAGACTTGATCAGCAGGATCACCTGTTGGGTCGGTTCGCTGTGGCGTTGCAAACCCTGCTTGAACGCACGGCTCATTTCGCTCCCGCTGCCGATGGGTCGGTTGTCGCTCCTGGGCCCGCTCCTACTGCCGCTCCGGTTGTTGCGCCAGAGTCTACCCCGACACCTGTTGTTGCACCTGCGGTGTTTCGGGGTATGACCGGTTCTGCCCCTCTTCCACAGCGCTTTGGGGGAGAGCCAACTCAGTGCCGAGGTTTCCTTAACCAGGTGGGCATTTATTTCGAGTTGCTGCCACATGCCTTTCCCACTGAGAGATCAAAGGTGGGCTTCTTGATCTCGCCTATCTCGGACAAGGCCTTGGCCTGGGCCAGCCCTTTATGGGAGAACAACAATCCGGTGGTTGCCGAGTTTTTCGGTTTTGTTGCTTCTCTTCGGAAGGTATTCGATGTGCCGGCTCGTGCTGCCTCTGCTGCGAAGCTCCTTATGTCCATCAGACAGGGTTCACGATCCGTAGCTGAATACGCCATTGAGTTTCGTACCCTGGCAGCAGAGGTGGGCTGGAATAATGAGGCTCTGGTCGCTGCTTTCTCTCATGGTCTCTCGGATGCCTTGAAGGATGAGGTTGCAGCTAAGGACCTACCAGTGGAGCTCGAGTCTCTTATTTCTTTCCTGATTTTGATTGACACCAGACTCAGGGAGAGACCTTCCTTTAAGGAGAGCCTGCGGAGGTTTTCTAACAGATTGGCGCCTACGTTTGTTGTCCCACCCGTGCCTCCCTCTCCTCCCACGCCTCCTGGGGATGACTTGTCTGGGGGTGAACCCATGCAGCTGGGGTTTGCTCGCCTGTCCGAGGGGGAGAGGGTACTCCGGAGACGCGAGGGCCGATGCATGTACTGTGGTCTCGGTGGGCATTTTCGGTTGGCATGTCCGAACCGTCCGGGAAACGCTCGCACCTGAGATCCTGTCGGGGGCAGATCTTGGGTGGAGTCTCCTCGTCCCCGGTTTCCCGTGTTGACAAACCACTGATCACTGTTGTCCTCTCCTGGGTCGGGGGCTCGGTGACGACCCAGGCGTTGGTGGACTCTGGTGCCGGTGGTTTGTTCATTGATAATGTGTTCGCTGCCGCCAATTCCATTCCTCTGCAGGCTCGAGGTTCCCCACTGGCTCTTGAGGCGATAGACGGCAGACCCCTTCTGCCGCCACACGTGACTCATGAGACCCTTCCAGTGGGGATAGCCATTGGTGCCGTTCACAGAGAGTCGGTCTGCCTCCAGGTTATTTCGTCTCCACACTACTCGGTGGTCTTGGGGTACCCCTGGCTCCGGAAGCATAATCCGACTTTCGATTGGAGATCGGCCGAGATCCTCTCGTGGTCACCACAGTGTGGGGCTAGTTGCATCCATGGGTCTGTCAAGTTGCTGTGTACTTCCTCGGACTCTCTGTTGCCTCCTGAATACGAGGAGTACCGGGATGTATTCGATAAGGTGCGCGCGGTTGCCCTACCTCCGCACCGCCCATACGATTGTGCCATAGAGTTACAATCTGGTGCCGTTCCTCCTCGTGGCAAAGTCTATCCACTGTCGGTAGCGGAGAATGTGGCCATGGAGGAGTACGTGAGGGAGGCGCTTTCACGCGGACACATTCGCAAATCCTCGTTCCCGGCAGGGGCTGGATTTTTCTTTGTGAAAAAGAAGGGCGGTGAGTTGAGGCCTTGCATCGATTACAGGGGTCTCAATCGCATCACGATCAAGAACGCTTACCCGATACCCTTGATTTCCGAGCTGTTCGATCGCCTTAAAGGGGCCACGGTCTTTACCAAACTCGACCTGAGGGCGGCATATAACCTGGTAAGGATCAAGGCGGGCGATGAGTGGAAGACCGCGTTTAACACCAGGACCGGTCATTATGAATCCTTGGTTATGCCCTTTGGGTTGTGCAATGCGCCCGCAGTCTTTCAGGAATTCATCAACGATGTTTTCCGTGACCTGTTGCAGCAGTGTGTGGTGGTCTATTTGGATGACATCTTGGTATATTCTGAATCCATGGAGGCCCACATTCTGGATGTCAGACGAGTGTTGCAACGGTTACGAGAGAACAAGCTGTTCGGTAAGCTTGAGAAATGCGAATTTCACCGATCCCAGGTAAGCTTCTTAGGTTACATCATTTCCGCTGAGGGGTTCTCCATGGATCCTGAGAAGGTTTCGGCTGTCTTACAGTGGCCCCAGCCCAGTGGTCTTCGTTCCCTGCAGCGCTTTTTGGGCTTCGCCAATTATTATCGGAAGTTCATCAGGGACTTTTCCATGCTAGCCAAGCCTCTCACGGATCTGACCAGGAAGGGCAGTAATTCCCAGGTCTGGCCGCTCGAGGCCATCCGAGCTTTTGAGGCTCTAAAGTCCGCCTTTGTGTCGGCTCCGATTCTGTCGCATCCCAACCCTGGGTTGCCCTTTGTCCTCGAGGTGGACGCGTCTGAGACGGGAGTAGGCGCCCTTCTGTCTCAGCGTAGAACACCAGAGGGTCCTCTGCTTCCTTGTGGGTTTTACTCCCGGAAACTGTCTTCCGCGGAGTGCAACTATCAGATTGGTGACAGGGAGTTATTGGCCATCGTGCAGGCCCTTAAAGGTCCCTTGAGGTCTCTGCGCAGCGCCAGAGACTCCAGGCTGATCACAGACGAGCGCCTGCTCCTTCCTACCAGGTCGGAGACCGTGTATGGTTGTCCACCCGCAACCTCAACCTTCGAGTGCCCACTCCCAAGCTGGCGCCTCGCTTTGTTGGTCCCTTCCGAGTGCTTCGCAGGGTAAACCCGGTAGCCTATGCCCTTGCGCTTCCTCCTGGCATGCGGATCTCCAACGTGTTTCATGTCTCCCTGTTGAAGCCACTGGTGTGTAATCGTTTCACTTCCTCGGTTCCTCGGCCTCGTCCGGTCCAAGTGGGTAATCGTGAGGAGTATGAGGTGAGCAATATCCTGGACTCACGCCTGGTCCGCGGTCGGGTGCAGTTTTTGGTCCATTGGCGTGGTTATGGTCCAGAGGAGCGTTCCTGGGTTCCCTCCGCAGATGTCCATGCTCCTGCCTTGCTCCGAGCCTTCCACGCACGCTTCCCTCAGAAACCGTTCTTTACTCCGCGGAGGAGGGGCCCTTGAGGGGGAGGTACTGTCATGGTCTTACCTTCTTGCTGTTCTCCTTCGTTTGACATGTGCTGGCGGCCATCTTGGTTTCTGGGTTTCTTGTAGCCTCCCACCCTGCGGCTCCTCCTTCCCACTGGGAGGAGCTGGATGCCTAGCTCATATATATAGGAGGTCTGTGGCTTCAGTTCCTTGCTTGGTCCTCCTGTGTTCACATGCTTCTAGACTGCTGCTGCTTCTGGTTCCTGATCCTGGTTTCGTCCGACTACCCTGCTGGTTCCTGATCCTGGTTTCGTCCGACTACCCTTCTGGTTCCTGATCCTGGTTTCGTCCGACTACCCTTCTGGTTCCTGATCCTGGTTTCGTCCGACTACCCTGCTGGTTCCTGATCCTGGTTTCGTCCGACTACCCTGCTGGTTCCTGATCCTGGCTTCGTCTGACTACCCTGCTGGTTCCTGATCCTGGCTTCGTCTGACTACCCTTCTGGTTCCGGACCTCTGGCTTCGCAAAGACTCTGCTTCGGTTTCGCCATCCGTTTGGACTTTTGCTTTACAGCTTTATTTTCAATAAAGCCTTCTTATTTTCACTTATCCCTTGTTGTACGTCTGGTTCATGGTTCCGTGACACTCTGGCCCCTGAATTCCTCAGACTTGAACCCAATTGAGCATCTGATGTTAGCCTCGGAGCATGTCATGCTCCGATGCGCTCCCTTGCCCTTGCTATGATGGGCCGGCTTTAGCGCTGCTCTAGCCGTTTTACACTGGACTCACTGCTGGGCGGAAGTCTCCACCTGTCAGCCCTAAGGAGAGCCTGGTTCGTCTCCTGAAAATGCCTTTGCCCTGCACGATTCAGCCTGGGTGAAATTCTGGGTATGTCCGGGTTCAGCTCTGAACCTGGACAACCCATTTAAATGGGGACATCCTAAAACATTTAATGTGAAAATGGCTTAATTTAGCTTAAAGGGGTTTTCTCATCTCAAACAATGTGGGCATATTGCTAGGATATGCCCCCATTGTCTTATAGGTGCGGGTCCTACCACTGGGACCCGCACCTATATCGAGAACGGAGCCCCGAAAGTGAAGGTGCACTGCGCATGAGCAGCCGCTCTCCATTCATTTCTATGGGGCCGCCGAAAATGCCCCATAGAAATGAATGGGAGCATGGGCCGTGCATGCGTGGCACGCCCCTTTTCACTTCTATGGGAGAGGCGGGGATTAGCGCTTGGTGGTGGACGGACCCCGGGAAATATGGGGTCCTCCAGCCACAGTGCTCCCCGCTCCGTTCTCGATATCAGACAATGGGGGCATATCCTGTCGATATGTCCCCATTGTCTAAGATGGGAATACCCCTTTAATGTACCATAATGTGCCTAAACCTCAATCAATTGCCTTGAAACTTTGCACAACCTAAGTTCCCAGCTTCCCAAACATATCCTAGAAGTTTCATGGATTTTGGCTACCCACAAGGCAAATGAGTGACATTAAGCTTGTTTTTTGGGGAGCTCAATGTGGCTTAACGTACAAAAAACAACTCAGATGTTAACCAATTTTCCCCAAACTTCCCATCCTACTAGATCCTCTCTATGCCAACATATTCTGAAGATTTGGGGTCATTTGATAAAACATACCAAAAGTTATTTACATTAAACTATTTTATTCCTTTTTGAAAACATTTAGCTTAATGTAAAAAGAGCTTAATGTACCATAATGTGCCTAAACCTCAATCAATTGCCTTGAAACATTGCACAACCTAAGATCTCAGCTTCCCAAAGCTATCCTGGAAGTTTCATGGATTTTGGTTACCCACAAGGCAAATGAGTGACATTAAAGGGGTTATCCCATCATAATGATCACTGTTAAATTTGTTAATGATTTGACAGTGATCATTTTTGTAAATATACTTGATTAACAAATTCCCACCGTTTAGGATAAAATTCATCCCCACTTACCTCATTGTTGTGATTCGGTCTCCCCTGGTTACGGCCACCGCTTTTCTCCAGAATCCCGGTGGCCGCGCTTGCGCAGAAGACTCCTTTTCTCCCGGCCGGGCAGCTCGCTGTCCTGCACGCGCACACTGCCGCACATGCGCGATGGTGACTTCTTCCCGGCCAGAATAGTACAGAGCTGCAAACGCACGCCAGAGCTGCGAACGCGCACGCCGGCTCTGTACTATAAGTCACCATGGCGCATGCGCGGCGGCGTGCGCGTTCAGTCCAGCGCACGGCCCGGCAGGGAGAAGACTTCAATCAAAATGAAGCCCGCCCCCAGCCAGAATCCAGGAAGTAAACGGCGCGCTGGCAGCAGGTAAGTATAAAAAGGCGAAGTGGGTATACCCCTTTAAGCTTGTTTTTTGGGGCGCTTAATGTGGCTTAAAAAACAACTCAGATGTACAGGAGCACAGGCTGACACTGGGTATTAGAGCAACAGCTGAATAGTGATAGGCATTAGATCTTCAGAAACACCAGACCTGCTCCTGAGGTCAATTTCAGTACCATGTACCTTCAGTAGACATCCAGGTTCTATGGTCCTCCTCCTCAATCAGCATATGAGGCCTCCTGTAGGCTTCAGTCCTGGTCAAACGTTTCATACACTTGAGCATTCCCACCCTCAGACCAAACCTGAAGAGAGACTGAACTAAGACCTGGAATAAGATGGTAACCGCATAAATTTATAACCAGCCTTGGTAGCAGGGTGCACATGGGAAGGCTTACAACAATAGAAAACACAAAAAGTCCCTAGCACACCTGCCAGCTGGCCTGCAACAAAACAAATTACCCTGTCTAACAGTATACATTAAAAGCTGAGGTTTTAGTTGCACAAACCTTTGGCCAAAAATATGTAGAAGCCACACTGCCACTGTCAAGGCACCTCTGTAAAGTGTGGTCCTAGCTCTATTTATATGAGTCTCCAAATGGGAGCATATTGATTCAGTCGATAAATTAAATGCAGATGTACCTGGAGGTAGCCAACCCCTCCTCACAAAGTTCAGGAACTCATTGGAGGCCCAGCAACCACAGATGCATGCTGGGATCCCCAATGCGTCACCACATCCAAGATAGACTAAGACCTGAGCCGGTGCTATGGCTGATCCTGCGGCTAGCTTTGTGAATAATTCTTTAAATTTCTAATAGCCGCTGCACAAAAGGTCGTAGGGGCTATGCGAGCCTGACGTCACTCAATAAGAGATCTTAGGTTGTGCAAATTTTGAAGGCAATTAATTGAGGTTTATGTACATTATGGTACATTAAGCTCTTTTTACATTAAGCTGTTCACATTAAATGTTTGAGGATTGGAATAAAATAGTTTAATGTGAATAACTTTTGGTATGTTTTCTCAAATGACCCAAAATCTTCAGAATATGTTGGCATAGAGAGAATCTAGTGGGATGGGAAGTTTGGGGGAAATTAGTTAACATCTAAGTTGTTTTTTGTACGTTAAGCCGCATTAAGCTCCCGAATAAACAAGCTTAATGTCACTCATTTGCCTTGTGGGTATCCAAAATCCATGAAACTTCTAGGATAGGTTTGGGAATCTGAGATCTTAGGTTGTGCAAAGTTTCAAGGCAATTGATTGAGGTTTAGGCACATTATGGTACATTAAACTACAGGGTGGGCCATTTATATGGATACACCTTAATAAAATGGGAATGGTTGGTGATATTAACTTCCTGTTTGTGGCACATTAGTATATGTGAGGGGGGAAACTTTTCAAGATGGGTGGTGACCATGGTGGCCATTTTGAATCGAACTTTTGTTTTTTCAATAGGAAGAGGGTCATTTGACACATCAAACTTATTGGGAATTTCACAAGAAAAACAATGGTGTGCTTGTTTTTAACGTAACTTTATTCTTTCATGAGTTATTTACAATTTTCTGACCACTTATAAAATGTGTTCAATGTGCTGCCCATTGTGTTGGATTGTCAATGCAACCCTCTACTCCCACTCTTCACACACTGATAGCAACACCGCAGGAGAAATGCTAGCACAGGCTTCCAGTATCCGTAGTTTTAGGTGCTGCACATCTCGTATCATCTGAAGGCAATCGTCTATGCTGTGAAGATAAGAGATGTGCAGCACTTGAAACTACGGATACTGGAAGCCTGTGCTAGCATTTCTCCTGCGGTGTTGCTATCAGTGTGTGAAGAGTGGGAGAAGAGGGTTGCATTGACAATCCAACACAATGGGCAGCACATTGAACACATTTTATAAGTGGTCAGAAACTTGTAAATAACTCATGAAAGAATAAAGTTACGTTAAAAACAAGCACACCATTGTTTTTCTTGTGAAATTCCCAATAAGTTTGATGTGTCACATGACCCTCTTCCTATTGAAGAAACAAAAGTTGGATTCAAAATGGCCGACTTCAAAATGGCCGCCATGGTCACCACCCATCTTGAAAAGTTTCCCCCCTCACATATACTAATGTGCCACAAACAGGAAGTTAATATCACCAACCATTCCCATTTTATTAAGGTGTATCCATATAAATGGCCCACCCTGTACATTAAGCCATTTTCACATAAAATGTTTTAGGATGTCCCCAGGTACAGTAGGGTGGAGAGTGCCTGGCTATCAAGTGGGCACTTGAGTCTCTGCTATTATTTGTTGGGAAGAACATTCCACCCACTCCCCTCTCAAGTGGATGAGCCAGGCCAAAGAGAGAAATGCCCGAGTCACCAGGTGACTCCTGTCCTTACAAAACTTTAATTTCTCCGTAGAACACAGGGCAGGCCAGTTGCAGGGAAACGCGGATGCCCTGTCCTGAGTATACTGTATGGCATGTGTTCACCCACTCAGGGTTGAACAAAGGGGGGAGGTATGTAAGAAGGTACAAGGAATCATCGTTGATGATATATATGTGTCACCGAGGTTCCTGGCCTCGGTGGAGTAAGAGACGGTTTTTATGTGTCAGCAGCAGTTGCTGTTTGACACCTTGATACTTAGTATGGCTGTAATAGATGATCCGGGAAGGCTCTTACTGGGAGTAGTCAAAGTGCTGAGTGGGTGACTACTCCCCATGTTCCAGGCCAGATTTTTCCAGGCATAAAAACCAGCCAGCACTGCCAGGTGGGGAGGATTACCTCAGTCTGACAGTGGAGCTCAGGAGGTCTGTGTGCTGTGATCTGAGGGCTGTGTTGGGATCCACGGCTTGAGCCGGGCTGGAGGGCTCAGAACCCTGTGAGGGCGAACAGGCCGCCTAACGCCTGCCTGTGGACTTGACAAAGCAGGGTGTGAAGTAACACCCAGGAGAAAAGGTGACTGTTTTGTATATGAACTTTTCATGTGTGTGAACGATCACCAAGCAACTTGCGTTTTTGTTTTGCTTTCACCTGTGAATAAACACTGATGTTTTGAACCAAGAACTTGTACTTTGCCTCTGGTGCTGCACCCGCTAATCCTAACTACCAGAGTGAATCCCCACAATATCTACATAAGCAGTAGTCCTGAGAACTACTGAAAAGGGTTAAACAATGTTAAAACAGTTAATGCAATGTTCTTAAGTGAAATGTGGTGAATTATTGTGGGTTCACATTGTGCAGAATGTGTTTAGGTTACCGGTTGATGGATTGGTTCCACCCCCTGGTTAGGAGTTTAGAGTAGAGTCTAGTTTGAGGAGAAGCTACAGGAGAGATGTATGTGCTGAGAGCTCCTGCATGGACTAGGTCCTGCATGGACAAGACCCCTGTCTCTGAGGCTACAGCTGCCAAGGAAGCAACACTGCTACTAAAGTACCCCTGAAGGAAACAGACCAGACATCTTAGAATTTCTAAAACCCACAAGGCTGTGCACTGGTTTCCGACAGTAAGGTATTGTGCACGTCTATGGCAGAAAGACTTTGCTGTGAAGAATGAAATACCGCTAAAGCCTACTTGGCTATCTGTATCTAAGTTTTGCACCCCTCAGTCTGGGAACTGCAGAAAGAGTTAATAAGAACCTAATTGCATGCCAGTGGTTCTGCTGGGAGACTTCTTTAAAGTGAGACAGAGAGGGAGTACTACAACTACAATGATTGAGAAGATTTTACTTTGATATACCTTGGAACTATGCCTTTGCTGCTATATGTACTACTGCTCCTATCATCAACTCCGTAAAGAGAGACTTTATTAATTGCAATCAATTGGCCTGATTATTGTCTCCACCATCCACAGGCCCCTGTATCCGCACTCCTGCCTTGCACCACGCCAAATATCTACCATCAAAGGCACCCCAACTTCTACAAGACAGGAGCCCCAATACCAGGGTGTGCCCAAGGGAAGAAAGGGTGCGTTGTCCTACCACTGCTTTGCCCCAAGAAGTATCAAGGTGGACATCATCATAGCCACTACCACTCCTCCCATCCATGTCTCCCCTCCAGGTTGCTGCACATACGGTATTATAAACAAAACTTGACATGGGGGTGCACTTACTTTTTCACATGGCTGTGTATATATACTGTAATTACATCAGTTTATTTTTGCCTTCTACCATGCTAAGACGAGGCTGCATGCCATCATGTAATCCATCCAAAGCGAGCGAATACACGGCGGTAATTCACATTACTACATGGAGATTACAGGCTATCTATACCTTTCGCGGGGCTATTTGTGTCATTAATATATTTGTCACCATCTGCGCCTAGAAGTATCTGATCTAATACCGTATTCGAGTCTTGGAAATGCTGCATGCTGGAATTCAGACAAAGTGAACTTCCTGGAATAGAAATTTTCATCCTAAAAATAATGGAACCTGCGTTTAGAAAAGGGTAAACTACTATTCTGGGGGATTAGGGATTAATCTCCGAGCTCGTGTGCATCATGTATTGATTGACAGCAAAGTTTATCAGACGGAGCAGAATCTCATGTGTTACTGCTATTAATATCGGGAAAACCTTGACCTCTGGTTTTTAAGCACTAAAGTCATTTTTACAGTCATCCTGTATAACTGCGCTGTATTAACATGGACGTACATAGAGGTTACCGACCCCATGATAGAGATTGGAATGGGTCACCCTTGTGGTTGTGGTGCTGGTTATCGCCACCACACTACCTGGGGTAGGACCTGCACAGGTTTACACCACCCATTAACATAAAAGATGCAACCAAGCTGTTCTGGGCTCTACTCTTCTGGGGCCCTATAACAGTCTCATAGTCTGCCTGGGATATAAATAAGAATACATGCCTACTCTCCCAGAACGTCCTAGCCACTCTTACAGAAAAAGGAGACCATCTGAAAGAGGAGGTTACCAAAAAATACAATGTCCACATTTAGGAAAAATGAGCCAGATATAGTTAAAAATAAAAAACACGTATTAATCATCTCACCAATCCCGAACTGCTGCTCTCTGCTTACAGGTCCTGGCTGAACACCCAGGGAATAGGGTAGAATACCCATTCAGCAAGTCACTTGACCCGCTTCACCCAGTGATTGACTCAGCAGACATTTAAAGCCATTTCCTGGGTGTTAGGCCAGGATCAGGAGAAAAGATAGTGATTTTTTAAAAGATTCAGCTTCACACTGCTCTCCCCTGCCTTCTGCTTGTAGGAGTTGACAGAAAGAAACCTATAATGAGCAGGTGGCAGGGGAAAGCAGTGTGAAGCTGAATCTTTTAAAAATACACTCTCCTTTCTCCTGGTGGAAATGGCTTAGAATACCCGCTCAGCCACTCACTGGTCACAGTGATGACCTGCCTCACCCAGTGATCGATTCAACTGACATTCCATGCCATTTCCTGGATGTAGATTTAGGATCGGGAAGTGGAGAGCAGAATTAGGGGATCTGTGAGGTGAATGATGTTACATTTTCATAGGATACACTCAGATTCTTCAGTTAGGGGATACAAGTTTTACGTCACTGATCTATCACTTGATGGCAGAGCAAATGTAGAGCTCAGAAGAGCCAGTGGCCTAATGGGAAATATAGGTTTCATTAGGAGTTTGTACTTAGAATGTACTGTACTCCTTGGAGAATCCAGCCTCACCTTTAGACAATCTATAGAACCCAGGACCACCACTGTAACAACCCTTACCCTAACACACACGAGGCCACAAAGAACCCCTTTAAAAAATGTCCCACAGCCCTGCAGTAAGAAACCTATAACAAGCAGGAGGCAGGGGAGAGCAGTGTGAAGCTGAATCTTTTAAACATACACTCTCCTTTCTCCTGTTCTTGGGTCCACACCCATAAAATGGCTTAAAATACCCGCTCAGCCAGTGTCACGGATGTAATAGGGGAGAACACCAAAAGACAACAAGAAGGAAGGGGAAAGACACTAGGCCTCACCGCCAGGGAAGGAAAAGGGTCACCACCTATAAAATCCTGCTCCTGGCCCTAAGGCAATAGTTTTACGTCACTGATCTATAACTTGATGGCAGAGCAAATAAAGACCTCTGAAGGGCCAGTGTCCTAATGGGAAATCTAGGGTGCATTAGAAGAAGATTCTGCCTAGAATGTAGTGTACTCCCGAGAAGAATCCAGCCCCACCCTCAGACAATCCTTAGAACCCATGACCTCCACCCTAACGACCCTTACTCTAGCACACACGAGACCACACAGAACCCCTTTAAAAAATGTCTCACAGCTCTGGAAAACACAACATTTTCTTAAATGCTGCTTTTTATCACCATCTGTCTCCGCATCATGTGACCTCCTCAGGTGACCTAAGCTTCCCTAAAGCCCAAACTTTTAAATTTTTACCATAAGGGGAGCCATATTAGAGGGAGAAAGGGAACCAATATGGCAGACAACCCATAAATGGCATATTAGCTAAACAGGTATACACAAGACCCTCAACAAACGTCTTTATAGCAGATAATCAAAAACTGCCTAAAAACTGTTTCATAAATATCCTCCTTATCACGCGACCTGACTAAAAATGTTCTGTTGATATTTCTTTATTATTTTCTTTTCTAATTCATACATTCATATTTACAGTCTCTTAGTGACAGCACATACACGTATCAAGTTACAAGTCTCCGACCTAAAGGGCACATACTCTTGGCGGTTACACATAGTCCAGAGGCACAATCAGCAACAATCGAGTTGATAACCATTGATGTTGCCGCCTCATATATGTGTACCCGTAAAGGATGCCATTTTTCGCTACTTCTCTACATTATGTAATACAAATTGTAAAACTCACAAATGCATCACAAAATGACACTATGTGTCACAAAATAATTGTCTGTGGCACCAAATGATATTTTGTGTGCCTGAGCTCTGAATATTCTAGTCTAGTGTTCCTTTCCTGTTTGTCTGCTCTTGTAATGACTGCTGCCTGTTTTCTAACTCCGACCCTCCACTGACTTGTCCTGACTCTGCCTGTTCACTGTATTGAACCTGAACTACCTGCCCTGACCTTTTATGGATACACACAAATTCTGCCTGCCCTGACCTTGGCCTGTTTCCTGACTATGAGTATTGCCTGATCCCTTGGTGCTTCGCATCAGTGTCTCTGACCCCCATAGATCAGCTGTCAACCACACCAGGACTATTCCAAGAGGTAGTGGCTTGGTATTTCGTGGTGCAGCAAAGGTCATAATCCTGTATATGGGTTAAGGGTGTAAGCCAAAACATCAACTTTAGGTCTAGCCCAAAGCTCAACTGGTTAGTTGGCACAGTGGATCAACCACCACTGTCCGTTACAAATTGTAATCTGTGTCATAAGATTTGTTTTACAAAATGTTAAACGAGATCGTTCTAGTTGTGGAAGCTGACTGTTGTGTTTTTTACTTTCACATGATAGCATTCTTTTTGTAAACTGCTTTGATGTGAGCAGGATTGTATGTAGGTCATTTCATCAAGGAAGAATTATCAAGATTACAGAAAGTACTTAATAATTGTTCAGTGTGAGGATATATTTAACTTGGTCCTGGAGACTAAAAGATCTAAATAAAGCCAGAAAGCCATGACTTAAGATGTGTGTAGATGTTTAGATGTCTGGGTAACTAAAACATATGGGGCATTTCCTAAGGGAACTTTGCTTTTTGTGGGTAAATGCTCTAAAATATGTTTTTGTAAGGTTCCATTCATCTTTTCCTGTCATAGGAATAAGCCATAGTAGCTTGACCTGGATGGACATTTTACCAATGGACACCAGCAGGGATATATCTGAAGGGGCGCGTGCCCCAGGGGTAAGTGTCAGAGGAAAGTATTTAGATCCAGGGCCAGGGCAACAAATTGATTATTGAAGGATAGCTGAAGTACATCTCTGGACATCAGGGACAGTAATAACCCAGTAGGGAAAGTATTGACCTACTAGTACTATCCTGTATATTAACCCATTAAAGGGGTTATCCAGCAGAATAAAAGGGCAGAGTGGGCTAAAAAAAATAAACCAGCGCAGCCGTTCCAATGCTCCTGGTCTCCACTTCCTGATTCGGTCTCAAGACACAGGAAATGTCTGCCCAGCCAATCACTGGCCACAACAGAGACCCGCCTCAGCAGGTGATTGGCTGGACGGCGTTTCCTGTGCATTGAGACCAGGAAGCTGAGTCTGGCAGGGACCTACTAAGCGTCGGTGGGGGATGGGTGTTTTTATCCTGTTAAACATTACCAATACTATTTATTAACCCCCTAGACACCAGGACTGTTATTTATTAATTAACCCACTAGACTATCAGAGATATCTGCAATTTAGATCGTACCATAAAAATAATTTATTTTTTAAACCTATTTGTTCTAATTATAATATTTAATCATGCCAGGAATATTATTAAAAGAGGTTCTCTGGGTTTTTAATATTGATGACCTATCCTCAGGAAGAAAAAAAACACTAATGCTTACCTCTATGCCGTTTTCAGGGACGTGATGCAGGCCTCTTCCGGCCTGTGTCCCACGCTGTATTGCTCAGGCGGCGCAATGACGTCATCACGCCACCTGCATCAGCCTCTGATAGGCTACAGACACTAGGCCTGCAGCCTTTCAGAGGAACGGGGAGGCGAGACGCCTCTCCCCTGCCCCACCGCACCATTCCTCTGTATCGCTGTCCCGAGGACGGCGATATTGATGAATATAGAGATGAGCGCTTCCACAATAGAAGAGCTCATCTCCTGCTGCCCTGCCGCCGAACCTCCTAATGGGCCCCCCTCCCACGCTGAGCCCCTGTTTAAACCGGCTGCACAGGCGGTATGTCCGCCTCTGTGATAGCGCTATATAAATAAAGATTATTATTATTCTATAGCAGAAAAATTGGAACAGGTGCTTCACAACTATGTTGTTCATTCTGATCACCATATTTCAAAATCTTCTCAATAATCTGATAAATCTGCTTCTCCTCTATTACAAAACCTATTTGCCTGCTGCCACCAGTAGGGGGAGCTCAGTGCATAGGCGTTTATATACTTACCATTTATCTCTTTGCACTGAGCTCCACCTAGTGGCTACAATAGATGGGATAGATAGATGGATAGATAGATAGATGTATAGATAGATAGATAGATAGATAGATAGATAGATAGATAGATGGATAGATACGGTAGATATAGATAGATATATAGATAAATACAGTAGATAGATGATAGATAGAGAGATAATTTATCTAGATACTTTCAACTAGCTGCAGATGATCTTTGTCTCCATCCCACCCAGCTGCACCCGTCCTTCTATCACTGACTGTGTCACTATGGATGTTGTTAGATGAAGACTGTGACAAGTACGGATCACTGCGGTGTAATCGCGGTTCTTATCTCTATGTGTTTGTATATGGGGGGGGGGGGGGGGGGTACTGGTAACGTGTTGGCACTTGGGACTTTTCTGGTAACCTGTCTGCACTCTGTCCAAGCTGACTATGTCATCCCTGAGTGACGGCCGCCCCAGACAGTTCTGCTGAGTGTAGTCGCTCTATCTTTGCCAGCTAGCTGGAATAGACGCGGCCGCTGATTGGTTCGGGCTGTAAACATTCCTGCCCGGTGAAGTCAGTCTGTTTGTATTTTAAGTCGGTCAGGACTAATGAATTAAAAGCCTTGAACTCCCGTGGTTTGTCACTTATTTTTAAAGACTTGACAGGGAGATTTTTTTTTTCTTCTCCCCCTTGAAGCGTCACAACATACTAAACCAGAAGGAAGGACGGCAAAGTGGGACAAGGAGGAGGACAGCAGGAAAAGCTGGGGGTCTGACTGGGAAAGCGACAACCGCAGGTAGCCGAAGGCTGCTCTAACAGCTGCCCCTGCCTCTCAAGCCTGGTCAATGTTGCTATGCAGCAGGAGCAGACTTTAGTTCCATTGACTTATTTCTCCGTAAAGACAGGGACCGGCCAAGGAAGTGGCTGACCTAGGATTACTGAAGTGCTCGCGCGACCGGCTGAGTGAGGTAAGGCAACAGGTGTGGACACTGGAGCGGGAGCATGGAACATCACTTAATCTGTGCTGGGACACAGAATCTGCAAACCGAGCAGATGGCAAAATTGTAGACAGTTGTGCGGTGTTAAATGGTAGGAGCTCGCCGGCGTGTTATCAGCTCTAGGCTCTTTAATCCTACACGATTAGGGTATGTTCACACGCGGCAGATTTGTTGCAGAAATTGCTGCCACGGTTCCATTCATTGAAATGTCTGCAGAAATCCATGCTGCGGAAACAACCCCAGAGGTTTGGAACAGGAGTGTTCCTACATAGTTTATAAAAAGGAAACCATAAAGGAGCAGGACCCGTCAACAGAAACCATTTTTATGAATCAATGTATTGAATATTATGGGGTTCTCTGAGACTGGGAACATCTTTTGATATTGTCAGGCAGGGTTCAAGGATTTAAAAAAAAAAAAAAAAAAGATTTCCCTATCGCCGGGGCTCCAGTTCTAGCATCGGGTTCCCTATTCCTCCACTTTTGGTCCCCCCTTAACCAGAAGTTTTTATGCCGTCTACCCGCAGGTCACTGGTGCTGGCCAGTCTATGTCCTCAGTGGTGGCAGGGGTCACGTGGCTGGCCAGTCTATGTCCTCAGTGGTGGCAGGGGTCACGTGGCTGGCCAGTCTATGTCCTCAGTGGTGGCAGGGGTCACGTGCCGTTCCTGCACATGCCATTGTTGAAGCCGCTGCTTGGCCAGCAGCAGTGATGTGAGTGTAGACAGCACATAACTCTTCCGGTTCGGAAGGGACCAGAAATGGAGAAGAAGGAGCCCGATGATGGAACTGGAGCCCCAGTGATGGGCGAGTCTTTTCTCATGCACCCTGCATGACAATATCAAAAGAGGGTCCCGGTCTCGGCCCTGAGATGCGGACACAGTGCACACCCATGCAATCCAAGGCGGTATTCTATTAACTCATTAGAAAAATGGCCGCATGGGGGGTGCAGAGGTAGCAGTCGCTACCGGGCCCAGGAGCCTGAGGGGGCCCAAAGACCCTTGTGCTGCATAAGAAGACACACAAAGCACTGAGAGAAGGGGGGCCCAAGCCTAACTCTTGCACCAGGGCCCATGAGCCTTTAGCTACGCCCCTGAGTGGGATCAAACCATATACTACGACCCTCATGATCATGTCTATGAATTTCGCTTAGCAGCTATAGAACAATGGATGTGGAGGTGCGGTCACAGTCTTTTTTTCTACAGTTTTTAAGGGAGTTGATTTTTTTATCTTTCGGATTTTGCATAATTTTTGTAACAAGGAAAGGTTAACATATACTAGTTAGAACCTTATGTTTATGTCTATAAGGGCTCATGCACATGAACATATGTGGCCCGTGCCCGTATTGCGGCCCACAAACTTGAATCGCTTGAATGGGTCTGCAACCCGCAAGATACGGAACGGAGGCACAGAGCGAAAGCCCAGGAAAGCACTATGGATGGCTTCTGTGGGATTACGGCCTGTGTTTCCGCACCGCAAAAAATAGAACATGTTGGTACCCGGGCATTGAGGACCACTATTAGTGGTCCACAGCACGGGCTGCACACGTGTGCATTTTGCTTAGCAGCTATAGAACGATGCATAACAAGCGGTCCTGGTCTTTTTTGTACAGTTCTGAATGGGGTTGATTTTTTTTATCTTTGGATTTTTCAATCATTTTTTAAGCAAGAAAGGTTTACATATACTGAGAACCCCATGTTTAATGAATTTTGCTTAGCAGCTAAAGAACAATGTACCGTATAACACGTGGTTGTGCGGTCCCGGTCTTTTTTTTTCTCCAGTATTGGAGGGGATGATTTCATGCTTCTCATGATGCTTTTCTATCTTTGTATTTTTCAATCATTTTCTTAGGTAGGAATGTTTAGATATACTAAGAACCTTATGTTCATGTCTATAAATTTTGCTTAGGGTATGATTTTGGAGGGTATGATTTTATGTTTCACTTGATAGATCCCTGGATGATTTTTATTTTTTATCTTTGAATTTTTTTTAAGCAGAAAAGTTTTTATTTCTATGGCTTGGTGCAAATGAATATCTATCAAGCAACCAGAAGCCTAGAATTATAGAACAATTTTAATGATACAAGAGATTATAGCAAATGAACCAACTGCTGGATCCCCAGGCTATCAGCTGGCTGGGAAGTTTCTTCAGGCCATACATTTTACCTGCGGCGGCCTCTTCAGGGGAAAGGTGGTATTACATGGCATTTAAATGAATGTGAGCTAGGGAGTTGTGCTTTCTTAGTGGCTTTGCAGGGGTCCAGAGTGGAGCACCCCCCTGATTATGACATCCATAACCTCTTAGAAGGCATGAGAACCAGGTGCTCCCTTTTATAAAAGCCCCAGAGAACGTCCTTAGCATCACAATCTTCTATCTCCAACATACATACCAATAAGAGCACAGGATATCACATTGCACTTGATAGAACAGGTTCATTCGATTAAGACGCCTTCGTAATTAAACACGATGGATGCATGTTTACCGGCCAGACAGGAAATAAATTGGGTAATATTTCTTATCCCTTCAGTTCTAGAATAATGCATGAAGCTTCACAAGTGGTGGTTCCCGATGGAGGTCAGGAATAAATTACTGAAAATGAAGCACTGCTTCGTGTAGATGAAACCGGGCGGTGGTGGTGGGTGGATTGTACGTTTTTATGGTCAATTAAAATATATAGAAGTAAACAACACTCAAGCCATGGCTCTCTCTCTCTATATATATATAATAGTAGATACGATCCACAGTAACTCAGTATAATAATGCAACAAGGTCAACATTTACTGCAGGTAAAAGGGAGGACGGGGGTGGCAGGACAAAGGCAGAGAAACAGAAAGGGACTCGAGGGGTCGGATGGGAGAAGAGAAAACACACTGAACGGGATGAGATAAAGGGGAAACACAGCCAATCTGTAAGGTCGAATGAATGTTACAGTACTAAAAGGAGACCCGGAGGAATAATCGGAACCTTCTGAATGCAATATTTGTAACATGCCCCCATCTACCATGATTATACCATGGTCGGGGTACCACTGCTACCTCCGAGTAGACAGATGATGCCATATATTCTGGAAGGCATGGGTATCTTGCCATTTGGCAGCCATCAGTTCAAGGGTGGTGTGGACAACCTCTATAGACTTCATGTTATAAGGAAATGTTCAAGGTGGCCTAATTGCAGGAAGCCACAGTGGTGGGGTGAATCATAGGAGTAGTTGTACTCACAGTTCGAACGCTCCCTGGACCATGCAGTGATAGGAAGTGAGCACCTTTTATTCCCTTCAGGGTACAACGTGGTTCTGGGGTTATCTTGTCTGATGGTGGATCAGGGTGCCCTTGAGGGTGATGAATTGTGAGGGGCAAGGCAAGGGGAGTTTGATGTTGCTGCAGTGTAGGAAATAAGGAGGCCATGTTAACGGCAAACATTCTTTACTGAAGGCTCAAGTTCAAGTACATTAGTCCCAGTTCTCAGCATGCATGGACTGGCAGTTATTTCACAATGTGCAATTTCCACAGTACTTACAGCTGCAGCCTGCAGTAATACTTAATAGGCCAAGATGTCTCTTTAAAGCAATTCTTCTCACACTGCACTTTTTTAGCTGACTCTAGTATAAGCATCCAAAAATAGGAGTAAAGCACTTTTAACTATGCAACCACAAAGTGGACCTCAATGTCAGACTAAGCTCTGCACCTTTTTTTGCAGGTTTCCAAACTCACAATACTTTGTCACCACAGGTTTCCTGTGCGGATGTGTAGTGGACACATCCGAATTCTGCCTTTTAGATTTGGCCAGGGCCAGAAACCTTTCAATATCAGGACAATGTTTACTGCATAATCTATAAGCTTCTGTTTAAGCAGTTTATTTCCACAGGGTTTCTTCTCGCACCTCCTATTGACACTGGTATGCTTTTCATTCTTTTCCATTTGTCTCTTTCTCTACTTTTGCTTCTGTGGCTGGTTTTCTCTCTAAAGCTGGTTCTCTGCATCTGCACTCATCAATGTCTAGGCATCCACTGTCAACATTAAGCTCCTCCCAATTATTAACTTATTTTTAAAGGAAAATGTATCGTTACATAATAAAATCACATTTTGATCTTTTTGCTGCATACACAACTGGGACACTGCATAATGAAAGGCACATATACCAAAGTCAAGACGAGTAACCCTGGAGGTGTTTATTATAGAGACTTACAAAGAGATGTCTACATCTCTAAAATGTAAGCTCCGGGGCATTCTGACCAGATGTGGACCATCTTGTCCAAAGCTATTGAATAACTCAGGGGGTGGTGAGAAACCAAGTTTAAAGTCTTGGTAAGGAAAGCCAGTTTCCTGTTCCATGTGGAATCTAATAATTTCTTAAAATTTAGGGGTAACATTTGTTCCCCAATTGTTTCCCCCATTCCGAGTGGGCATGCTACCCCTCTCTGAGCTCTGTCTCCTACCAGCAGAATATGGATATGTGAAGCACTGCCTTTTGAATACAAAGCTTTAGAAAGGTAAGATTTCTTGTCAAGGCTATTGAGAGGGGTCAAAAAACTGAGTTGATAATATAATAACCAGGAACTCTTCTAGAGGCCCAAAACTCCGTCAGCAATGAGAAAGGTCTTAGACTTTGACTCTTCAGGAAGCAATATCTGCGTAAACCGTTTGGGAAATCTGGGGTATCAAGTAGAAGCATCAATGGGCCCATAATTGAAGATCAAATCAACTTTTTTTGATACTAAACTGTAGACTGCAAATCTACAGACTTTTTCTAAAATGAAAAAAACTTTTCGTATAATGAAAAAAAAAAATATCCCATTGTTAACTGAAACCATCAACTGCTGCTGAAAAATATTATTATGGGTGGTTTGAATAGCAAAACATGCATTAACTATTCATGTATATGGGTTGTTAAGGTGTTAATGGTGTTAATGAGCCACATCCCACCATTAGTGACACCATTAGTCCTTTAAAATCCTAAATGGAGACAAGAATAGGAATAACTAGATGGGTCAACTGCAGCTTGTTGATGGTTTCCAGGCACAAAATAAAAACAAACCTAAAAAAATGGAAGAATATCTTTGAGCCAATAGAAGTAAGAGGTGGTGCTATACTTTAAACTGCCCCTTCTATATCTGTATAATATAAAATGTTACTCTTATCTGTATGAAAATCTGTATACCTATGTACAAGTTCAAGGAACCAATGAGATGCCTTGTTTATTTCCCGGGTAGCCAATCATATTTCTGCATTTGTTTCATAAATCAGGACCTGAGGACCTGTCCCCTCTCCATGTTATAACAATTCTGAAGCATCTGTTCTTATGACTCTATGTTGTGCCGTTCCTTTATTATTCCTGCTAGAAGTTTGAGTAAAGGTACAGGTGGGTGTTACCAGTTGAGGGTGTGTCCCTGCACAGTCTGACACTATCCAAGCAGTGATGCCAGTGCGCAGTGACACCCCCCCAACTAGTAACATCCAGATGGGCCATTATTCATAAATGTCTAGCAGGAATAATAGAAGAATTGCACAACATCATTATAAATATAGATCCCCGTCTTTAAGACTGACTAAGTCTTACTATGGCAGTCTTAGTATGGCAGCATTATTTATGAGTACTGTACGGTGACATTAGTTATGCGTACAGTATGACATCCTTATTTATGAGTATTGAATGGTGACATTAGTTATAGGTACAGTATGACATCATTATTTATGAGTATTGAATGGTGACATTAGTTATAGGTACAGTATGACATTATTTATGAGTATTGTATAGCATCATTGTTGTGTAAATCTGAAATTATTATTCATGAGTATTGTATGGTGTATTAGGCTACTTTCACGCTTGCGGCAGAGTGATCCGGCAAGCAGTTCCGTCACCGGAACTGCCTGCCGTATCCGTCAAAACGTATGCAAACTGATGGCATTTGTAAGACTGATCAGGATCCTGATCTGTCTTACAAATGCATTGAAATACCGGATCCGTCTTTCCGATGTCATCAGGAAAAACAGATCCGGCATGCGCAGACCGGAAAGACGGATCTGGCATTGCGGTATTTTGAATGCCGGATCCGGCACTAATACATTCCTATGGAAAAAAATAGATCCGGCATTCAGGCAAGTGTTCAGTTTTTTGGGCCGGAGGTAAAAACGCAGCATGCTGCAGTATTATCTCTGTCCTGAACAGTCAAAAAGACTGAACTGAAGACATCCTGAACAGATTGCTCTCCATTTAGAATGCATGGGGATAAAACTGATCAGTTCTTTTCCAGTATTGAGCCCCTAGGACGGAACTCTATGCCGGTAAAGAATAACGCTAGTGTGAAAGTACCCTTAGTTATGTGTACAGTGTGACATTATTAGTACTGTATGGTGACATTAGTTATGTGTACAGTGTGACATTACGAGTACTGTATGGTGACATTAGTTATGTGTACAGTGTGACATTACGAGTACTGTATGGTGACATTAGTTATGTGTACAGTGTGACATTATGAGTACTGTATGGTGACATTAGTTATGTGTACAGTGTGACATTACGAGTACTGTATGGTGACATTAGTTATGTGTACAGTGTGACATTACGAGTACTGTATGGTGACATTAGTTATATGTACAGTGTGACATTATGAGTACTGTATGGTGACATTAGTTATGTGTACAGTGTGACATTACGAGTACTGTATGGTGACATTAGTTATGTGTACAGAGTGACATTACGAGTACTGTATGGTGACATTAGTTATATGTACAGTGTGACATTATGAGTACTGTATGGTGACATTAGTTATGTATACAGTGTGACATTACGAGTACTGTATGGTGACATTAGTTATGTGTACAGTGTGACATTACGAGTACTGTATGGTGACATTAGTTATATGTACAGTGTGACATTATGAGTACTGTATGGTGACATTAGTTATGTGTACAGTGTGACATTACGAGTACTGTATGGTGACATTAGTTATATGTACAGTGTGACATTATGAGTACTGTATGGTGACATTAGTTATGTGTACAGTGTGACATTACGAGTACTGTATGGTGACATTAGTTATGTGTACAGAGTGACATTACGAGTACTGTATGGTGACATTAGTTATATGTACAGTGTGACATTATGAGTACTGTATGGTGACATTAGTTATGTATACAGTGTGACATTACGAGTACTGTATGGTGACATTAGTTATGTGTACAGTGTGACATTACGAGTACTGTATGGTGACATTAGTTATATGTACAGTGTGACATTATGAGTACTGTATGGTGACATTAGTTATGTGTACAGTGTGACATTACGAGTACTGTATGGTGACATTAGTTATGTGTACAGTGTGACACTATGAGTACTGTATGGTGACATTAGTTATGTGTACAGTGTGACATTACGAGTACTGTATGGTGACATTAGTTATGTGTACAGTGTGACATTACGAGTACTGTATGGTGACATTAGTTATATGTACAGTGTGACATTATGAGTACTGTATGGTGACATTAGTTATGTGTACAGTGTGACATTACGAGTACTGTATGGTGACATTAGTTATGTGTACAGAGTGACATTACGAGTACTGTATGGTGACATTAGTTATATGTACAGTGTGACATTATGAGTACTGTATGGTGACATTAGTTATGTATACAGTGTGACATTACGAGTACTGTATGGTGACATTAGTTATATGTACAGTGTGACATTACGAGTACTGTATGGTGACATTAGTTATATGTACAGTGTGACATTATGAGTACTGTATGGTGACATTAGTTATGTGTACAGTGTGACATTACGAGTACTGTATGGTGACATTAGTTATATGTACAGTGTGACATTATGAGTACTGTATGGTGACATTAGTTATGTGTACAGTGTGACATTACGAGTACTGTATGGTGACATTAGTTATGTGTACAGAGTGACATTACGAGTACTGTATGGTGACATTAGTTATATGTACAGTGTGACATTATGAGTACTGTATGGTGACATTAGTTATGTATACAGTGTGACATTACGAGTACTGTATGGTGACATTAGTTATGTGTACAGTGTGACATTACGAGTACTGTATGGTGACATTAGTTATATGTACAGTGTGACATTATGAGTACTGTATGGTGACATTAGTTATGTGTACAGTGTGACATTACGAGTACTGTATGGTGACATTAGTTATGTGTACAGTGTGACACTATGAGTACTGTATGGTGACATTAGTTATGTGTACAGTGTGACATTACGAGTACTGTATGGTGACATTAGTTATGTGTACAGTGTGACATTACGAGTACTGTATGGTGACATTAGTTATGTGTACAGAGTGACATTACGAGTACTGTATGGTGACATTAGTTATGTGTACAGTGTGACACTATGAGTACTGTATGGTGACATTAGTTATGTGTACAGTGTGACATTATGAGTACTGTATGGTGACATTAGTTATATGTACAGTGTGACATTATGAGTACTGTATGGTGACATTAGTTATGTGTACAGTGTGACATTATGAGTACTGTATGGTGACATTAGTTATGTGTACAGTGTGACATTATGAGTACTGTATGGTGACATTAGTTATGTGTACAGAGTGACATTACGAGTACTGTATGGTGACATTAGTTATGTGTACAGTGTGACATTATGAGTACTGTATGGTGACATTGGTTATGTGTACAGTGTGGCATTATGAGTACTGTATGGTGACATTAGTTATGTGTACAGTGTGACATTACGAGTACTGTATGGTGACATTAGTTATGTGTACAGTGTGGCATTACGAGTACTGTATGGTGACATTAGTTATGTGTACAGTGTGACATTACGAGTACTGTATGGTGACATTAGTTATGTGTACAGTGTGACATTATGAGTACTGTATGGTGACATTAGTTATGTGTACAGTGTGACATTATGAGTACTGTATGGTGACATTAGTTATGTGTACAGTGTGACATTATGAGTACTGTATGGTGACATTAGTTATGTGTACAGAGTGACATTACGAGTACTGTATGGTGACATTAGTTATGTGTACAGTGTGACATTATGAGTACTGTATGGTGACATTGGTTATGTGTACAGTGTGACATTATGAGTACTGTATGGTGACATTAGTTATGTGTACAGTGTGACATTACGAGTACTGTATGGTGACATTAGTTATGTGTACAGTGTGGCATTACGAGTACTGTATGGTGACATTAGTTATGTGTACAGTGTGGCATTACGAGTACTGTATGGTGACATTGGTTATGTGTACAGTGTGACATTATGAGTACTGTATGGGGACATTAGTTATGTGTACAGTGTGACATTACGAGTACTGTATGGTGACATTAGTTATGTGTACAGTGTGACATTATGAGTACTGTATGGTGACATTAGTTATGTGTACAGTGTGACATTATGAGTACTGTATGGTGACATTAGTTATGTGTACAGTGTGACATTACGAGTACTGTATGGTGACATTAGTTATGTGTACAGAGTGACATTACGAGTACTGTATGGTGACATTAGTTATGTGTACAGTGTGGCATTATGAGTACTGTATGGTGACATTAGTTATGTGTACAGTGTGACATTATGAGTACTGTATGGTGACATTAGTTATGTGTACAGTGTGGCATTATGAGTACTGTATGGTGACATTAGTTATGTGTACAGTGTGACATTATTAGTACTGTATGGTGACATTAGTTATGTGTACAGTGTGACATTATGAGTACTGTATGGTGACATTAGTTATGTGTACAGTGTGACATTACGAGTACTGTATGGTGACATTAGTTATGTGTACAGTGTGACATTACGAGTACTGTATGGTGACATTAGTTATGTGTACAGTGTGACATTACGAGTACTGTATGGTGACATTAGTTATATGTACAGTGTGACATTACGAGTACTGTATGGTGACATTAGTTATGTGTACAGTGTGACATTATGAGTACTGTATGGTGACATTAGTTATGTGTACAGTGTGACATTATGAGTACTGTATGGTGACATTAGTTATGTGTACAGAGTGACATTATGAGTACTGTATGGTGACATTAGTTATGTGTACAGTGTGACATTACGAGTACTGTATGGTGACATTGGTTATGTGTACAGTGTGACATTACGAGTACTGTATGGTGACATTAGTTATGTGTACAGTGTGACATTATTAGTACTGTATGGTGACATTAGTTATGTGTACAGTGTGACATTACGAGTACTGTATGGTGACATTAGTTATGTGTACAGTGTGACATTACGAGTACTGTATGGTGACATTAGTTATGTGTACAGTGTGACATTATGAGTACTGTATGGTGACATTAGTTATGTGTACAGTGTGACATTACGAGTACTGTATGGTGACATTAGTTATGTGTACAGTGTGACATTACGAGTACTGTATGGTGACATTAGTTATATGTACAGTGTGACATTATGAGTACTGTATGGTGACATTAGTTATGTGTACAGTGTGACATTACGAGTACTGTATGGTGACATTAGTTATGTGTACAGTGTGACATTACGAGTACTGTATGGTGACATTAGTTATGTGTACAGAGTGACATTACGAGTACTGTATGGTGACATTAGTTATATGTACAGTGTGACATTATGAGTACTGTATGGTGACATTAGTTATGTATACAGTGTGACATTACGAGTACTGTATGGTGACATTAGTTATGTGTACAGTGTGACATTACGAGTACTGTATGGTGACATTAGTTATATGTACAGTGTGACATTATGAGTACTGTATGGTGACATTAGTTATGTGTACAGTGTGACATTACGAGTACTGTATGGTGACATTAGTTATGTGTACAGTGTGACACTATGAGTACTGTATGGTGACATTAGTTATGTGTACAGTGTGACATTACGAGTACTGTATGGTGACATTAGTTATGTGTACAGTGTGACATTACGAGTACTGTATGGTGACATTAGTTATGTGTACAGAGTGACATTACGAGTACTGTATGGTGACATTAGTTATGTGTACAGTGTGACACTATGAGTACTGTATGGTGACATTAGTTATGTGTACAGTGTGACATTATGAGTACTGTATGGTGACATTAGTTATGTGTACAGTGTGACATTATGAGTACTGTATGGTGACATTAGTTATGTGTACAGTGTGACATTATGAGTACTGTATGGTGACATTAGTTATGTGTACAGAGTGACATTACGAGTACTGTATGGTGACATTAGTTATGTGTACAGTGTGACATTATGAGTACTGTATGGTGACATTGGTTATGTGTACAGTGTGACATTATGAGTACTGTATGGTGACATTAGTTATGTGTACAGTGTGACATTACGAGTACTGTATGGTGACATTAGTTATGTGTACAGTGTGGCATTACGAGTACTGTATGGTGACATTAGTTATGTGTACAGTGTGACATTATGAGTACTGTATGGTGACATTAGTTATGTGTACAGTGTGACATTATGAGTACTGTATGGTGACATTAGTTATGTGTACAGTGTGACATTACGAGTACTGTATGGTGACATTAGTTATGTGTACAGAGTGACATTACGAGTACTGTATGGTGACATTAGTTATGTGTACAGTGTGACATTATGAGTACTGTATGGTGACATTGGTTATGTGTACAGTGTGACATTATGAGTACTGTATGGTGACATTAGTTATGTGTACAGTGTGACATTACGAGTACTGTATGGTGACATTAGTTATGTGTACAGTGTGGCATTACGAGTACTGTATGGTGACATTAGTTATGTGTACAGTGTGACATTATGAGTACTGTATGGTGACATTAGTTATGTGTACAGTGTGACATTATGAGTACTGTATGGTGACATTAGTTATGTGTACAGTGTGACATTACGAGTACTGTATGGTGACATTAGTTATGTGTACAGAGTGACATTACGAGTACTGTATGGTGACATTAGTTATGTGTACAGTGTGGCATTATGAGTACTGTATGGTGACATTAGTTATGTGTACAGTGTGACATTACGAGTACTGTATGGTGACATTAGTTATATGTACAGTGTGACATTATGAGTACTGTATGGTGACATTAGTTATGTGTACAGTGTGACATTATGAGTACTGTATGGTGACATTAGTTATGTGTACAGTGTGACATTATGAGTACTGTATGGTGACATTAGTTATGTGTACAGAGTGACATTATGAGTACTGTATGGTGACATTAGTTATGTGTACAGTGTGACATTACGAGTACTGTATGGTGACATTGGTTATGTGTACAGTGTGACATTACGAGTACTGTATGGTGACATTAGTTATGTGTACAGTGTGACATTATGAGTACTGTATGGTGACATTAGTTATGTGTACAGTGTGACATTATGAGTACTGTAGGGTGACATTAGTTATGTGTACAGTGTGACATTATGAGTACTGTATGGTGACATTGGTTATGTGTACAGTGTGACATTACGAGTACTGTATGGTGACATTAGTTATGTGTACAGTGTGACATTATGAGTACTGTATGGTGACATTGGTTATGTGTACAGTGTGACATTACGAGTACTGTATGGTGACATTAGTTATGTGTACAGTGTGACATTATGAGTACTGTATGGTGACATTAGTTATGTGTACAGTGTGGCATTATGAGTACTGTATGGTGACATTGGTTATGTGTACAGTGTGACATTACGAGTACTGTATGGTGACATTAGTTATGTGTACAGTGTGACATTACGAGTACTGTATGGTGACATTAGTTATGTGTACAGTGTGACATTATGAGTACTGTATGGTGACATTAGTTATGTGTACAGAGTGACATTATGAGTACTGTATGGTGACATTAGTTATGTGTACAGTGTGACATTACGAGTACTGTATGGTGACATTGGTTATGTGTACAGTGTGACATTACGAGTACTGTATGGTGACATTAGTTATGTGTACAGTGTGACATTATGAGTACTGTATGGTGACATTAGTTATGTGTACAGTGTGGCATTATGAGTACTGTATGGTGACATTAGTTATGTGTACAGTGTGACATTACGAGTACTGTATGGTGACATTGGTTATGTGTACAGTGTGACATTACGAGTACTGTATGGTGACATTAGTTATGTGTACAGTGTGACATTATGAGTACTGTATGGTGACATTAGTTATGTGTACAGTGTGACATTATGAGTACTGTAGGGTGACATTAGTTATGTGTACAGTGTGACATTATGAGTACTGTATGGTGACATTGGTTATGTGTACAGTGTGACATTACGAGTACTGTATGGTGACATTAGTTATGTGTACAGTGTGACATTATGAGTACTGTATGGTGACATTGGTTATGTGTACAGTGTGACATTATGAGTACTGTATGGTGACATTGGTTATGTGTACAGTGTGACATTACGAGTACTGTATGGTGACATTAGTTATGTGTACAGTGTGACATTACGAGTACTGTATGGTGACATTGGTTATGTGTACAGTGTGACATTATGAGTACTGTAGGGTGACATTAGTTATGTGTACAGTGTGACATTATGAGTACTGTATGGTGACATTAGTTATGTGTACAGTGTGACATTATGAGTACTGTATGGTGACATTAGTTATGTGTACAGTGTGGCATTATGAGTACTGTATGGTGACATTGGTTATGTGTACAGTGTGACATTACGAGTACTGTATGGTGACATTAGTTATGTGTACAGTGTGACATTACGAGTACTGTATGGTGACATTGGTTATGTGTACAGTGTGACATTATGAGTACTGTATGGTGACAATAGTTATGTGTACAGTGTGACATTATGAGTACTGTATGGTGACATTAGTTATGTGTACAGTGTGGCATTATGAGTACTGTATGGTGACATTGGTTATGTGTACAGTGTGACATTATGAGTACTGTATGGTGACATTAGTTATGTGTACAGTGTGACATTATGAGTACTGTATGGTGACATTGGTTATGTGTACAGAGTGACATTATGAGTACTGTATGGTGACATTAGTTATGTGTACAGTGTGACATTACGAGTACTGTATGGTGACATTGGTTATGTGTACAGTGTGACATTATGAGTACTGTATGGTGACATTAGTTATGTGTACAGTGTGACATTATGAGTACTGTATGGTGACATTAGTTATGTGTACAGTGTGACATTACGAGTACTGTATGGTGACATTAGTTATGTGTACAGAGTGGCATTATGAGTACTGTATGGTGACATTAGTTATGTGTACAGTGTGACATTACGAGTACTGTATGGTGACATTAGTTATATGTACAGTGTGACATTATGAGTACTGTATGGTGACATTAGTTATGTGTACAGTGTGACATTATGAGTACTGTATGGTGACATTAGTTATGTGTACAGTGTGACATTATGAGTACTGTATGGTGACATTAGTTATGTGTACAGAGTGACATTATGAGTACTGTATGGTGACATTAGTTATGTGTACAGTGTGACATTACGAGTACTGTATGGTGACATTGGTTATGTGTACAGTGTGACATTACGAGTACTGTATGGTGACATTAGTTATGTGTACAGTGTGACATTATGAGTACTGTATGGTGACATTAGTTATGTGTACAGTGTGACATTATGAGTACTGTAGGGTGACATTAGTTATGTGTACAGTGTGACATTATGAGTACTGTATGGTGACATTGGTTATGTGTACAGTGTGACATTACGAGTACTGTATGGTGACATTAGTTATGTGTACAGTGTGACATTACGAGTACTGTATGGTGACATTGGTTATGTGTACAGTGTGACATTACGAGTACTGTATGGTGACATTAGTTATGTGTACAGTGTGACATTATGAGTACTGTATGGTGACATTGGTTATGTGTACAGTGTGACATTATGAGTACTGTATGGTGACATTGGTTATGTGTACAGTGTGACATTACGAGTACTGTATGGTGACATTAGTTATGTGTACAGTGTGACATTACGAGTACTGTATGGTGACATTGGTTATGTGTACAGTGTGACATTATGAGTACTGTAGGGTGACATTAGTTATGTGTACAGTGTGACATTATGAGTACTGTATGGTGACATTAGTTATGTGTACAGTGTGACATTATGAGTACTGTATGGTGACATTAGTTATGTGTACAGTGTGGCATTATGAGTACTGTATGGTGACATTGGTTATGTGTACAGTGTGACATTACGAGTACTGTATGGTGACATTAGTTATGTGTACAGTGTGACATTACGAGTACTGTATGGTGACATTAGTTATGTGTACAGTGTGACATTATGAGTACTGTATGGTGACATTAGTTATGTGTACAGTGTGACATTATGAGTACTGTATGGTGACATTAGTTATGTGTACAGTGTGACATTACGAGTACTGTATGGTGACATTGGTTATGTGTACAGTGTGACATTACGAGTACTGTATGGTGACATTAGTTATGTGTACAGTGTGACATTATGAGTACTGTATGGTGACATTAGTTATGTGTACAGTGTGGCATTATGAGTACTGTATGGTGACATTAGTTATGTGTACAGTGTGACATTACGAGTACTGTATGGTGACATTGGTTATGTGTACAGTGTGACATTACGAGTACTGTATGGTGACATTAGTTATGTGTACAGTGTGACATTATGAGTACTGTATGGTGACATTAGTTATGTGTACAGTGTGACATTATGAGTACTGTAGGGTGACATTAGTTATGTGTACAGTGTGACATTATGAGTACTGTATGGTGACATTGGTTATGTGTACAGTGTGACATTACGAGTACTGTATGGTGACATTAGTTATGTGTACAGTGTGACATTATGAGTACTGTATGGTGACATTGGTTATGTGTACAGTGTGACATTATGAGTACTGTATGGTGACATTGGTTATGTGTACAGTGTGACATTACGAGTACTGTATGGTGACATTAGTTATGTGTACAGTGTGACATTACGAGTACTGTATGGTGACATTGGTTATGTGTACAGTGTGACATTATGAGTACTGTAGGGTGACATTAGTTATGTGTACAGTGTGACATTATGAGTACTGTATGGTGACATTAGTTATGTGTACAGTGTGACATTATGAGTACTGTATGGTGACATTAGTTATGTGTACAGTGTGGCATTATGAGTACTGTATGGTGACATTGGTTATGTGTACAGTGTGACATTACGAGTACTGTATGGTGACATTAGTTATGTGTACAGTGTGACATTACGAGTACTGTATGGTGACATTGGTTATGTGTACAGTGTGACATTATGAGTACTGTATGGTGACAATAGTTATGTGTACAGTGTGACATTATGAGTACTGTATGGTGACATTAGTTATGTGTACAGTGTGGCATTATGAGTACTGTATGGTGACATTGGTTATGTGTACAGTGTGACATTATGAGTACTGTATGGTGACATTAGTTATGTGTACAGTGTGACATTATGAGTACTGTATGGTGACATTGGTTATGTGTACAGAGTGACATTATGAGTACTGTATGGTGACATTAGTTATGTGTACAGTGTGACATTACGAGTACTGTATGGTGACATTAGTTATGTGTACAGTGTGACATTATGAGTACTGTATGGTGACATTAGTTATGTGTACAGTGTGACATTACGAGTACTGTATGGTGACATTGGTTATGTGTACAGTGTGACATTATGAGTACTGTATGGTGACATTAGTTATGTGTACAGTGTGACATTATGAGTACTGTATGGTGACATTAGTTATGTGTACAGTGTGACATTATGAGTACTGTATGGTGACATTAGTTATGTGTACAGTGTGACATTATTAGTACTGTATGGTGACATTAGTTATGTGTACAGTGTGACATTACGAGTACTGTATGGTGACATTAGTTATGTGTACAGTGTGACATGAGTACTGTATGGTGACATTAGTTATGTGTACAGTGTGACATTACGAGTACTGTATGGTGACATTAGTTATGTGTACAGTGTGACATTACGAGTACTGTATGGTGACATTAGTTATGTGTACAGTGTGACATTACGAGTACTGTATGGTGACATTAGTTATGTGTACAGAGTGACATTACGAGTACTGTATGGTGACATTAGTTATGTGTACAGTGTGACATTATGAGTACTGTATGGTGACATTAGTTATGTGTACAGAGTGACATTACGAGTACTGTATGGTGACATTAGTTATGTGTACAGAGTGACATTACGAGTACTGTATGGTGACATTAGTTATGTGTACAGTGTGACATTATGAGTACTGTATGGTGACATTGGTTATGTGTACAGTGTGACATTATGAGTACTGTATGGTGACATTAGTTATGTGTACAGTGTGACATTACGAGTACTGTATGGTGACATTAGTTATGTGTACAGTGTGGCATTACGAGTACTGTATGGTGACATTAGTTATGTGTACAGTGTGACATTATGAGTACTGTATGGTGACATTAGTTATGTGTACAGTGTGACATTATGAGTACTGTATGGTGACATTAGTTATGTGTACAGTGTGACATTACGAGTACTGTATGGTGACATTAGTTATGTGTACAGAGTGACATTACGAGTACTGTATGGTGACATTAGTTATGTGTACAGTGTGACATTATGAGTACTGTATGGTGACATTGGTTATGTGTACAGTGTGACATTATGAGTACTGTATGGTGACATTAGTTATGTGTACAGTGTGACATTACGAGTACTGTATGGTGACATTAGTTATGTGTACAGTGTGGCATTACGAGTACTGTATGGTGACATTAGTTATGTGTACAGTGTGACATTATGAGTTCTGTATGGTGACATTAGTTATGTGTACAGTGTGACATTATGAGTACTGTATGGTGACATTAGTTATGTGTACAGTGTGACATTACGAGTACTGTATGGTGACATTAGTTATGTGTACAGAGTGACATTACGAGTACTGTATGGTGACATTAGTTATGTGTACAGTGTGGCATTATGAGTACTGTATGGTGACATTAGTTATGTGTACAGTGTGACATTACGAGTACTGTATGGTGACATTAGTTATATGTACAGTGTGACATTATGAGTACTGTATGGTGACATTAGTTATGTGTACAGTGTGACATTATGAGTACTGTATGGTGACATTAGTTATGTGTACAGTGTGACATTATGAGTACTGTATGGTGACATTAGTTATGTGTACAGAGTGACATTATGAGTACTGTATGGTGACATTAGTTATGTGTACAGTGTGACATTACGAGTACTGTATGGTGACATTGGTTATGTGTACAGTGTGACATTACGAGTACTGTATGGTGACATTAGTTATGTGTACAGTGTGACATTATGAGTACTGTATGGTGACATTAGTTATGTGTACAGTGTGACATTATGAGTACTGTAGGGTGACATTAGTTATGTGTACAGTGTGACATTATGAGTACTGTATGGTGACATTGGTTATGTGTACAGTGTGACATTACGAGTACTGTATGGTGACATTAGTTATGTGTACAGTGTGACATTACGAGTACTGTATGGTGACATTGGTTATGTGTACAGTGTGACATTATGAGTACTGTAGGGTGACATTAGTTATGTGTACAGTGTGACATTATGAGTACTGTATGGTGACATTAGTTATGTGTACAGTGTGACATTATGAGTACTGTATGGTGACATTAGTTATGTGTACAGTGTGGCATTATGAGTACTGTATGGTGACATTGGTTATGTGTACAGTGTGACATTACGAGTACTGTATGGTGACATTAGTTATGTGTACAGTGTGACATTACGAGTACTGTATGGTGACATTAGTTATGTGTACAGTGTGACATTATGAGTACTGTATGGTGACATTAGTTATGTGTACAGAGTGACATTATGAGTACTGTATGGTGACATTAGTTATGTGTACAGTGTGACATTACGAGTACTGTATGGTGACATTGGTTATGTGTACAGTGTGACATTATGAGTACTGTATGGTGACATTAGTTATGTGTACAGTGTGGCATTATGAGTACTGTATGGTGACATTAGTTATGTGTACAGTGTGACATTACGAGTACTGTATGGTGACATTGGTTATGTGTACAGTGTGACATTACGAGTACTGTATGGTGACATTAGTTATGTGTACAGTGTGACATTATGAGTACTGTATGGTGACATTAGTTATGTGTACAGTGTGACATTAAGAGTACTGTAGGGTGACATTAGTTATGTGTACAGTGTGACATTATGAGTACTGTATGGTGACATTGGTTATGTGTACAGTGTGACATTACGAGTACTGTATGGTGACATTAGTTATGTGTACAGTGTGACATTATGAGTACTGTATGGTGACAATAGTTATGTGTACAGTGTGACATTATGAGTACTGTATGGTGACATTAGTTATGTGTACAGTGTGGCATTATGAGTACTGTATGGTGACATTGGTTATGTGTACAGTGTGACATTATGAGTACTGTATGGTGACATTAGTTATGTGTACAGTGTGACATTATGAGTACTGTATGGTGACATTGGTTATGTGTACAGAGTGACATTATGAGTACTGTATGGTGACATTAGTTATGTGTACAGTGTGACATTACGAGTACTGTATGGTGACATTGGTTATGTGTACAGTGTGACATTATGAGTACTGTATGGTGACATTAGTTATGTGTACAGTGTGACATTATGAGTACTGTATGGTGACATTAGTTATGTGTACAGTGTGACATTACGAGTACTGTATGGTGACATTAGTTATGTGTACAGAGTGACATTACGAGTACTGTATGGTGACATTAGTTATGTGTACAGTGTGGCATTATGAGTACTGTATGGTGACATTAGTTATGTGTACAGTGTGACATTACGAGTACTGTATGGTGACATTAGTTATATGTACAGTGTGACATTATGAGTACTGTATGGTGACATTAGTTATGTGTACAGTGTGACATTATGAGTACTGTATGGTGACATTAGTTATGTGTACAGTGTGACATTATGAGTACTGTATGGTGACATTAGTTATGTGTACAGAGTGACATTATGAGTACTGTATGGTGACATTAGTTATGTGTACAGTGTGACATTACGAGTACTGTATGGTGACATTGGTTATGTGTACAGTGTGACATTACGAGTACTGTATGGTGACATTAGTTATGTGTACAGTGTGACATTATGAGTACTGTATGGTGACATTAGTTATGTGTACAGTGTGGCATTATGAGTACTGTATGGTGACATTAGTTATGTGTACAGAGTGACATTACGAGTACTGTATGGTGACATTAGTTATATGTACAGTGTGACATTATGAGTACTGTATGGTGACATTAGTTATGTGTACAGTGTGACATTATGAGTACTGTAGGGTGACATTAGTTATGTGTACAGTGTGACATTATGAGTACTGTATGGTGACATTGGTTATGTGTACAGTGTGACATTACGAGTACTGTATGGTGACATTAGTTATGTGTACAGTGTGACATTACGAGTACTGTATGGTGACATTGGTTATGTGTACAGTGTGACATTACGAGTACTGTATGGTGACATTAGTTATGTGTACAGTGTGACATTATGAGTACTGTATGGTGACATTGGTTATGTGTACAGTGTGACATTATGAGTACTGTATGGTGACATTGGTTATGTGTACAGTGTGACATTACGAGTACTGTATGGTGACATTAGTTATGTGTACAGTGTGACATTACGAGTACTGTATGGTGACATTGGTTATGTGTACAGTGTGACATTATGAGTACTGTAGGATGACATTAGTTATGTGTACAGTGTGACATTATGAGTACTGTATGGTGACATTAGTTATGTGTACAGTGTGACATTATGAGTACTGTATGGTGACATTAGTTATGTGTACAGTGTGGCATTATGAGTACTGTATGGTGACATTGGTTATGTGTACAGTGTGACATTACGAGTACTGTATGGTGACATTAGTTATGTGTACAGTGTGACATTACGAGTACTGTATGGTGACATTAGTTATGTGTACAGTGTGACATTATGAGTACTGTATGGTGACATTAGTTATGTGTACAGAGTGACATTATGAGTACTGTATGGTGACATTAGTTATGTGTACAGTGTGACATTACGAGTACTGTATGGTGACATTGGTTATGTGTACAGTGTGACATTACGAGTACTGTATGGTGACATTAGTTATGTGTACAGTGTGACATTATGAGTACTGTATGGTGACATTAGTTATGTGTACAGTGTGGCATTATGAGTACTGTATGGTGACATTAGTTATGTGTACAGTGTGACATTACGAGTACTGTATGGTGACATTGGTTATGTGTACAGTGTGACATTACGAGTACTGTATGGTGACATTAGTTATGTGTACAGTGTGACATTATGAGTACTGTATGGTGACATTAGTTATGTGTACAGTGTGACATTATGAGTACTGTAGGGTGACATTAGTTATGTGTACAGTGTGACATTATGAGTACTGTATGGTGACATTGGTTATGTGTACAGTGTGACATTACGAGTACTGTATGGTGACATTAGTTATGTGTACAGTGTGACATTATGAGTACTGTATGGTGACATTGGTTATGTGTACAGTGTGACATTATGAGTACTGTATGGTGACATTGGTTATGTGTACAGTGTGACATTACGAGTACTGTATGGTGACATTAGTTATGTGTACAGTGTGACATTACGAGTACTGTATGGTGACATTGGTTATGTGTACAGTGTGACATTATGAGTACTGTAGGGTGACATTAGTTATGTGTACAGTGTGACATTATGAGTACTGTATGGTGACATTAGTTATGTGTACAGTGTGACATTATGAGTACTGTATGGTGACATTAGTTATGTGTACAGTGTGGCATTATGAGTACTGTATGGTGACATTGGTTATGTGTACAGTGTGACATTACGAGTACTGTATGGTGACATTAGTTATGTGTACAGTGTGACATTACGAGTACTGTATGGTGACATTGGTTATGTGTACAGTGTGACATTATGAGTACTGTATGGTGACAATAGTTATGTGTACAGTGTGACATTATGAGTACTGTATGGTGACATTAGTTATGTGTACAGTGTGACATTATGAGTACTGTATGGTGACATTAGTTATGTGTACAGTGTGACATTATGAGTACTGTATGGTGACATTGGTTATGTGTACAGAGTGACATTATGAGTACTGTATGGTGACATTAGTTATGTGTACAGTGTGACATTACGAGTACTGTATGGTGACATTGGTTATGTGTACAGTGTGACATTATGAGTACTGTATGGTGACATTAGTTATGTGTACAGTGTGACATTATGAGTACTGTATGGTGACATTAGTTATGTGTACAGTGTGACATTATTAGTACTGTATGGTGACATTAGTTATGTGTACAGTGTGACATTACGAGTACTGTATGGTGACATTAGTTATGTGTACAGTGTGACATGAGTACTGTATGGTGACATTAGTTATGTGTACAGTGTGACATTACGAGTACTGTATGGTGACATTAGTTATGTGTACAGTGTGACATTACGAGTACTGTATGGTGACATTAGTTATGTGTACAGTGTGACATTACGAGTACTGTATGGTGACATTAGTTATGTGTACAGAGTGACATTACGAGTACTGTATGGTGACATTAGTTATGTGTACAGTGTGACATTATGAGTACTGTATGGTGACATTAGTTATGTGTACAGTGTGACATTACGAGTACTGTATGGTGACATTAGTTATGTGTACAGTGTGACATTATGAGTACTGTATGGTGACATTAGTTATGTGTACAGTGTGACATTACGAGTACTGTATGGTGACATTAGTTATGTGTACAGTGTGACATTACGAGTACTGTATGGTGACATTAGTTATGTGTACAGTGTGGCATTACGAGTACTGTATGGTGACATTAGTTATGTGTACAGTGTGACATTATGAGTACTGTATGGTGACATTAGTTATGTGTACAGTGTGACATTACGAGTACTGTATGGTGACATTAGTTATGTGTACAGAGTGACATTACGAGTACTGTATGGTGACATTAGTTATATGTACTGTGTGACATTATGAGTACTGTATGGTGACATTAGTTATGTGTACAGTGTGACACTATGAGTACTGTATGGTGACATTAGTTATGTGTACAGTGTGACATTACGAGTACTGTATGGTGACATTGGTTATGTGTACAGTGTGACATTACGAGTACTGTATGGTGACATTAGTTATGTGTACAGTGTGACATTATGAGTACTGTATGGTGACATTAGTTATGTGTACAGTGTGACATTATGAGTACTGTATGGTGACATTAGTTATGTGTACAGTGTGACATTATGAGTACTGTATGGTGACATTGGTTATGTGTACAGAGTGACATTATGAGTACTGTATGGTGACATTAGTTATGTGTACAGTGTGACATTATGAGTACTGTATGGTGACATTAGTTATGTGTACAGTGTGACATTACGAGTACTGTATGGTGACATTAGTTATGTGTACAGTGTGACATTATGAGTTCTGTATGGTGACATTGGTTATGTGTACAGTGTGACATTATGAGTACTGTATGGTGACATTAGTTATGTGTACAGTGTGACATTATGAGTACTGTATGGTGACATTAGTTATGTGTACAATGTGACATTACGAGTACTGTATGGTGACATTAGTTATATGTACAGTGTGACATTATGAGTACTGTATGGTGACATTAGTTATGTGTACAGTGTGACACTATGAGTACTGTATGGTGACATTAGTTATGTGTACAGTGTGACATTACGAGTACTGTATGGTGACATTGGTTATGTGTACAGTGTGACATTACGAGTACTGTATGGTGACATTAGTTATGTGTACAGTGTGACATTATGAGTACTGTATGGTGACATTAGTTATGTGTACAGTGTGACATTATGAGTACTGTATGGTGACATTAGTTATGTGTACAGTGTGACATTATGAGTACTGTATGGTGACATTGGTTATGTGTACAGAGTGACATTATGAGTACTGTATGGTGACATTAGTTATGTGTACAGTGTGACATTGTGAGTACTGTATGGTGACATTAGTTATGTGTACAGTGTGACATTATGAGTACTGTAGGGTGACATTAGTTATGTGTACAGTGTGGCATTATAAGTACTGTATGGTGACATTAGTTATGTGTACAGTGTGACATTATGAGTACTGTATGGTGACATTAGTTATGTGTACAGTGTGACATTACGAGTACTGTATGGTGACATTAGTTATGTGTACAGTGTGACATTATGAGTACTGTATGGTGACATTGGTTATGTGTACAGTGTGACATTATGAGTACTGTATGGTGACATTGGTTATGTGTACAGTGTGACATTACGAGTACTGTATGGTGACATTAGTTATGTGTACAGTGTGACATTACGAGTACTGTATGGTGACATTAGTTATGTGTACAGTGTGACATTATGAGTACTGTATGGTGACATTAGTTATGTGTACAGTGTGGCATTATGAGTACTGTATGGTGACATTAGTTATGTGTACAGTGTGACATTACGAGTACTGTATGGTGACATTAGTTATGTGTACAGTGTGACATTATTAGTACTGTATGGTGACATTGGTTATGTGTACAGTGTGGCATTACGAGTACTGTATGGTGACATTGGTTATGTGTACAGTGTGACATTATGAGTACTGTATGGTGACATTAGTTATGTGTACAGTGTGGCATTATGAGTACTGTATGGTGACATTAGTTATGTGTACAGTGTGACATTATGAGTACTGTATGGTGACATTAGTTATGTGTACAGTGTGGCATTATGAGTACTGTATGGTGACATTAGTTATGTGTACAGTGTGACATTATGAGTACTGTATGGTGACATTAGTTATGTGTACAGTGTGACATTACGAGTACTGTATGGTGACATTAGTTATGTGTACAGAGTGACATTACGAGTACTGTATGGTGACATTAGTTATGTGTACAGTGTGACACTATGAGTACTGTATGGTGACATTAGTTATGTGTACAGTGTGACATTACGAGTACTGTATGGTGACATTGGTTATGTGTACAGTGTGACATTACGAGTACTGTATGGTGACATTAGTTATGTGTACAGTGTGACATTACGAGTACTGTATGGTGACATTAGTTATGTGTACAGTGTGACATTACGAGTACTGTATGGTGACATTAGTTATGTGTACAGTGTGACATTACGAGTACTGTATGGTGACATTAGTTATGTGTACAGTGTGACATTATTAGTACTGTATGGTGACATTAGTTATGTGTACAGTGTGACATTATGAGTACTGTATGGTGACATTAGTTATGTGTACAGTGTGACATGAGTACTGTATGGTGACATTAGTTATGTGTACAGTGTGACATTACGAGTACTGTATGGTGACATTAGTTATGTGTACAGTGTGACATTACGAGTACTGTATGGTGACATTAGTTATGTGTACAGTGTGACATTATGAGTACTGTATGGTGACATTAGTTATGTGTACAGTGTGACATTATGAGTACTGTATGGTGACATTAGTTATGTGTACAGTGTGACATTACGAGTACTGTATGGTGACATTAGTTATGTGTACAGAGTGACATTACGAGTACTGTATGGTGACATTAGTTATGTGTACAGTGTGACACTATGAGTACTGTATGGTGACATTAGTTATGTGTACAGTGTGACATTACGAGTACTGTATGGTGACATTAGTTATGTGTACAGTGTGACATTATGAGTACTGTATGGTGACATTGGTTATGTGTACAGTGTGACATTACGAGTACTGTATGGTGACATTAGTTATGTGTACAGTGTGACATTATGAGTACTGTAGGGTGACATTAGTTATGTGTACAGTGTGACATTACGAGTACTGTATGGTGACATTAGTTATGTGTACAGTGTGACATTACGAGTACTGTATGGTGACATTAGTTATGTGTACAGTGTGACATTATTAGTACTGTATGGTGACATTAGTTATGTGTACAGTGTGACATTATGAGTACTGTATGGTGACATTAGTTATGTGTACAGTGTGACATGAGTACTGTATGGTGACATTAGTTATGTGTACAGTGTGACATTACGAGTACTGTATGGTGACATTAGTTATGTGTACAGTGTGACATTACGAGTACTGTATGGTGACATTAGTTATGTGTACAGTGTGACATTACGAGTACTGTATGGTGACATTAGTTATGTGTACAGTGTGACATTATTAGTACTGTATGGTGACATTAGTTATGTGTACAGTGTGACATTATGAGTACTGTATGGTGACATTAGTTATGTGTACAGTGTGACATGAGTACTGTATGGTGACATTAGTTATGTGTACAGTGTGACATTACGAGTACTGTATGGTGACATTAGTTATGTGTACAGTGTGACATTACGAGTACTGTATGGTGACATTAGTTATGTGTACAGTGTGACATTATGAGTACTGTATGGTGACATTAGTTATGTGTACAGTGTGACATTATGAGTACTGTATGGTGACATTAGTTATGTGTACAGTGTGACATTACGAGTACTGTATGGTGACATTAGTTATGTGTACAGTGTGACATGAGTACTGTATGGTGACATTAGTTATGTGTGCAGTGTGACATTACGAGTACTGTATGGTGACATTAGTTATGTGTACAGTGTGACATTACGAGTACTGTATGGTGACATTAGTTATGTGTACAGTGTGACATTATTAGTACTGTATGGTGACATTAGTTATGTGTACAGTGTGACATTACGAGTACTGTATGGTGACATTAGTTATGTGTACAGTGTGACATTATGAGTACTGTATGGTGACATTAGTTATGTGTACAGTGTGACATGAGTACTGTATGGTGACATTAGTTATGTGTACAGTGTGACATTACGAGTACTGTATGGTGACATTAGTTATGTGTACAGTGTGACATTACGAGTACTGTATGGTGACATTAGTTATGTGTACAGTGTGACATTATTAGTACTGTATGGTGACATTAGTTATGTGTACAGTGTGACATTATGAGTACTGTATGGTGACATTAGTTATGTGTACAGTGTGACATGAGTACTGTATGGTGACATTAGTTATGTGTACAGTGTGACATTACGAGTACTGTATGGTGACATTAGTTATGTGTACAGTGTGGCATTACGAGTACTGTATGGTGACATTAGTTATGTGTACAGTGTGACATTATTAGTACTGTATGGTGACATTAGTTATGTGTACAGTGTGACATTACGAGTACTGTATGGTGACATTAGTTATGTGTACAGTGTGACATTATGAGTACTGTATGGTGACATTAGTTATGTGTACAGTGTGACATTATGAGTACTGTATGGTGACATTAGTTATGTGTACAGTGTGACATTACGAGTACTGTATGGTGACATTGGTTATGTGTACAGTGTGACATTATGAGTACTGTATGGTGACATTAGTTATGTGTACAGTGTGACATTATGAGTACTGTATGGTGACATTAGTTATGTGTACAGTGTGACATTAGTACTGTATGGTGACATTAGTTATGTGTACAGTGTGGCATTATGAGTACTGTATGGTGACATTGGTTATGTGTACAGTGTGACATTACGAGTACTGTATGGTGACATTAGTTATGTGTACAGTGTGACATTACGAGTACTGTATGGTGACATTAGTTATGTGTACAGTGTGACATTAGTACTGTATGGTGACATTAGTTATGTGTACAGTGTGGCATTATGAGTACTGTATGGTGACATTGGTTATGTGTACAGTGTGACATTACGAGTACTGTATGGTGACATTAGTTATGTGTACAGTGTGACATTACGAGTACTGTATGGTGACATTAGTTATGTGTACAGTGTGACATTAGTACTGTATGGTGACATTAGTTATGTGTACAGTGTGACATTAGTACTGTATGGTGACATTAGTTATGTGTGTGCGTGTCACATAGCTGCCTCCCCCACTTGATAAAACCCAATGTATCTGGCTCAAAGTTTTATTTCTTTTAAGGTCGGCACAAGATTATTTTGCCTCTTGTTAAAAAGATTTTCATTTGAATGGTCTTTTATGCTTTTTTCCCCCAATGTAATTCTAAATTTCCAATTCAAAGTGCTAGAATTTTTTCTTTGCTGCATTACCGACTGTTTATGTGTTATTCTTCTCGTTTCAGTATTATTTCAGATAAGGCGGTTGAAGTCATTGTGCCCACATGATCACCACGGCAAGAATCCCCGCTGATAAACCCGTGCGCATTTCCTTCAGTCTTAATGACTCCGCAGGTACCGCATTTATCTGCCTCTACCTCAGTGAACAAGAAGCAGACCACACATCCCGTGGCGGATAAAAATCTGCTATCCGCTATCTCTATTTGTCACAAAGGCTTCCTTATAATGAATACCGTACAATATGCATGAGCCGAGGCTCTGTTCCTTCACTGCTTACGGTCGTGGTACTTTTGTTGTATTTAAGGGGAACATGCATATAAAAATCACCTGGAATAATAAACTTCAAAAAGTGGATGGTGGGAATTTATGTAGGTATGTAAAGGGTATATCCAAACCCAGTTGAAAAGATGGACTCTTTTGAATAGACCCTCAGACAGAGGATAAGATTCTCAAAATCATTATCTACAGGGGTTCCTCAGATAGATTATATGAAATAGACCCTACAGTGTTCATTGAATATCTGGAAGGGTTTAGCAGATTATATATAATATATTACAGAAGTCTTCTCATACAGTATCTGAGAGGGTCTCCCAGATTATTGGACTCCTCAGATAGATTAGTAACATAGTAACATAGTACATAAGGCTGAAAAAATACATTTGTCCATCCAGTTCGGCCTGTCATCCAGCAAGTTGATCCAGAGGAAGGCAAAAAAAAACCCTGTGAGGTAGAAGCCAATTTTCTCACTTTACGGGAAAAAAATTCCTTCCCGACTCCAATCAGGCAATCAGAATATCTCCCTGGATCAACGACCCCTCTCTAGTAGCTATAGCCTGTAATATTATTACACTCTAGAAACACATCCAGGCCCCTCTTGAATTCCTTTATTGTACTCACCATCACCACCTCCTCAGGCAGAGAGTTCCATAGTCTCACTGCTCTTACCGTAAAGAATCCTCTTCTATGTTTGTGTACAAACCTTCTTTCCTCCAGACGCAGAGGATGTCCCCTCGTCACAGTCACAGTCCTGGGGATAAATAGATGATGGGAGTGATCTCTGTACTGACCCCTGATACAGTTATACATAGTAATTAGATCTCCCCTCAGTCGTCTTTTTTGTAAAGTGAATAACCCTAATTTTGATAATCTTTCAGGGTACTGTAGTTGCCCCATTCCAGTTATTACTTTAGTTGCCCTCCTCTGAACCCTCTCCATCTCTGCTATGTCTGCCTTGTTTACAGGAGCCCAGAACTGTACACAGTACTCCATGTGTGGTCTGACCAGTGATTTGTAAAGTGGTAGGAATATGTTCTCATCACGGGCATCTATGCCCCTTTTGATGCAACCCATTATCTTATTGGCTTTGGCAGCAGCTGCCTGACACTGGTTTTTGCAGCTTAGTTTGCTTTTTATTAAAATTCATAGGTCCTTTTCCATGTCAGCGTTACCCAGTGTTTTACCATTTAGTATGTACGGGTGACTTGCATTATTCCTTCCCATTGCATAACCTTACATTTGTCAGTGTTAAACCTCATCTGCCACTTCTCTGCCCAAGCCTCCAATCTATCCAGATCCCTCTGTAGCAGTATACTGTCCTCTGTAGTATATATATATACAGTATACTGTGCTCTGTAGTATATATATATACAGTATACTGTCCTCTGTAGTATATATATACAGTATACTGTCCTCTGTAGTATATATACAGTATATTGTACTCTGTAGTCTATATATACACAGTATACCATCCTCTGTAGTATATATATATATATATATATATATATATATATACACAGACTGTCCTCTGTAGTGTGTATATATATATATACAGTACAGACCAAAAGTTTGTACACACCTTCTCATTCAAAGAGTTTTCTTTATTTTCATGACTATGAAAATTGTAGATTCACACTGAAGGCATCAAAACTATGAATTAACACATGTGGAATTATATACATAACAAACAAGTGTGAAACAACTGAAAATATGTCATATTCTAGGTTCTTCAAAGTAGCCACCTTTTGCTTTGATTACTGCTTTGCACACTCTTGGCATTCTCTTGATGAGCTTCAAGAGGTAGTCCCCTGAAATGGTCTTCCAACAGTCTTGAAGGAGTTCCCAGAGATGCTTAGCACTTGTTGGCCCTTTTGCCTTCACTCTGCGGTCCAGCTCACCCCAAACCATCTCGATTGGGTTCAGGTCTGGTGACTGTGGAGGCCAGGTCATCTGGCGCAGCACCCCATCACTCTCCTTCATGGTCAAATAGCCCTTACTTTCAAAGTTTTCCCAATTTTTCGGCTGACTGACTGACCTTCATTTCTTAAAGTAAGGGCCCTTTCACACTTGCGTTGTCCGGATCCGGCGTGCACTCCATTTGCCGGAGGTGCCCGCCGGATCCGGAAAAACGCAAGTGAACTGAAAGCATGTGAAGACGGATCCGTCTTCAAAATGCGTTCAGTGTTACTATGGCAGCCAGGACGCTATTAAAGTCCTGCTGGCCATAGTAGTAGTGGGGAGCGGGGGAGCAGTATACATACAGTCCGTGCGGCTCCCCGGGCGCTCCAGAATGACGTCAGAGCGCCTCATGCGCATGGATCACATGATCCATGCGATCACGTCATCCATGCGTGTGGGGCGCCCTGACGTCACTCTGGAGCGCCCGGGGAGCCGCACGGACGGTAAGTATACTGCTCCCCCGCTCCCCACTACACTTTACCATGGCTGCCAGGACTTTAGCGTCCTGGGAGCCATGGTAACCATTCAGAAAAAGCTAAATGTCGGCTCCGGCAATGCGCCAAAACGACGTTTAGCTTAAGGCCGGATCCGGATTAATGCCTTTCAATGGGCATTAATTCCGGATCCGGCCTTGCGGCAAGTGTTCAGGATTTTTGGCCGGAGCAAAAAGCGCAGCATGCTGCGGTATTTTCTCCGGCCAAAAAACGTTCCGGTCCGGAACTGAAGACATCCTGATGCATCCTGAATGGATTTCTCTCCATTCAGAATGCATTGGGATAAAACTGATCAGGATTCTTCCGGCATAGAGCCCCGACGACGGAACTCTATGCCGGAAGAAAAGAACGCAAGTGTGAAAGAGCCCTAATGATGGCCACTCGTTTTTCTTTACTTAGCTGCTTTTTTCTTGCCATAATACAAATTCTAACAGTCTATTCAGTAGGACTATCAGCTGTGTATCCACCTGACTTCTCCTCAACGCCACTGATGGTTCCAAATCCCACTTATTAAACATGACAGGGCACACCTGTGAAGTCAAAACCATTTCATGGGACTAACTCTTGAAGCTCATCAAGAGAATGCCAAGAGTGTGCAAAGCAGTAATCAAAGCAAAAGGTGGCTACTGAAGAACCTAGAATATGACATATTTTCAGTTGTTTCACACTTGTTTGTTATGTATATAATTCCACATGTGTTAATTCATAGTTTTGATGCCTTCATAGTCATAAAAATAAAGAAAACTCTTTGAATGAGAAGGTGTGTCCAAACTTTTGGTCTGTACTGTATATATACACACACACACAGTATACCATCCTCTGTCGTATATATATATATATATACAGTATACTTTCCTCTTCCAAGTTAATTACTTTACACAGTTTAGTGTCATCTTCAAAAATTTATATTTTACTGTGCAAGCCTACTACAAGATCAGTAATAAATATATTGAAGAGAATAGGGTCCAATACTGACCCCTGTGGTACCCCACTAGTGACAGTGACCCCTCCAATACTGACCCCTGTGGTACCCCACTAGTGACAGTGACCCAATCTGACTGTGAACCATTAAAAACAACCCTCTGGTATATAAGGCAAAAAAGAAAAATCAGCAGGGAAGGCTGCTCTAGTGGCATAAATGTGTAGAGGATCTGCACATACATCAAGAGAGTATAATGTGGGAATTGTTAGCAAGAAATGGGCTCGTATGGTCATACATAACCTGCACAACTTCCAATTGCTGCCACCAATTAAAAGATCTTAAGACAACTGAAATGGCACCACTACCTATAGAATAATCGGGTATAGGACAGTGTAGTGATGACATAGGAGGCTGAATGGTATAGAAATTCTGTCTTTCTGATATAGACAGTCTATAAATATGTTAAAGGGGTTCTGCAGTTCTTTTAAACTGATGATCTATCCTTTGGATAGATCATCAGCATCTGATCGGCGGGGGATCAGACACCTGGGACCCCTGCCGATCAGCTGTTTCAGAAGGCAGTGGCGCTGGCAGTAGCGCCGCAGACTTCTCTCCGTTTCCCTCAGGCCCAGTGACGTCACGACTAGTATCACTGGCCTGGGCGGGGCTAAGCTCTGTTCACTTTATTAGAGCTTAGCCTCTTCCAGGCCAGTAATACTAGTCGTGACGTCACTGGGCCTGCGGTAAACGGCGAGAAGGCCGTGGCGCTACTGCCAGCGCCACTGCCTTCTCAAACTGCTGATTGGCGGGGGTGTCGGGTGTCGGACCGCTGCTAATCAGATATTGATGATCTATCCAGAGGATAGATCATCAGTTTAAAAGAACTGCAGAACCCCTTTAAAGATGTTAAACTTACTGGCCTATAGTTTCCGGGATCTGTTTTTAGACCTATTTTGAATATTTTGGCGCCACATTTGCTATGCGCCAATCCTGTGGAACACTCTCTGTCAATATACAGTGGTACTTCGAGTTACAATACTAATTAGTTCCAGGACGACTATTGTATGTTGAAACCATTGAGTAATTGGTTCGAAAAGCCCCAAAATGTCATCCAAGATAAGAGAAAATGAAGATTTAGGAAAAATAAGCAGAAAACAAGTCCTTACATATTACAGTAAGGAATAGCTGCTAACTAGTAATTAATACAGCTATTTTACCAGAGAAGTGGCATTGATTGGTTGGGTCTGAGTCTGAGGCGTTGTATGTTGAGTCTAGTTTCAACTTACGATGGGTCAGAAAAGACCATTGTATGTTTGAAAATTTTGTATACTGAGGCCATTAATCACTGTAAAGTCCTTAGATATCAGAAATAAGGGTCTGGCTATGACATTACTTAATATTCTTAGGATACAGGGGTGTATAATACCATCTGGTTCCGTCAATTTTCTATTTTTATCTTTTTAAGATGCCGCTGTACTTCTTCCTGGGTCAGACAGGGCACTTTTAATCAGGAATTTACTTTTATATTCTGCATTTCATCTGACAGTTTATTTTCCTCAGTGAATATAGTGGAGAAAAAATAAATTTAACCGCTTGCCGTCACACTAACGCCGAAAGGCGTCAGTGCGGCGGCTCTCTCAGGTCTCGATGACGCCTTTTGGCGTCATCTCGTGAGACCCGAGATTTCGCGTGAACGCGCGCGTTCACAGCGGCGCGCTGCTCGGAAGTTATACTACAGCCTGCTAGCGATGATCATTCGCTGGCAGGCTGTAGATGTTAAAATAATCGCATCAGAAAGGTATATTAGACACTGTTTTGTTAACAACGTCTAATATACCTGCTACCTGGTCCTCTGGTGGTCCCTTTTGCTTGGATCGACCACCAGAGGACAAAGGCAGCTCTGTAAGTAGCACCAATCACCACACAACACTACACCACCCCTGTTACTTATTAACCCCTTATTAACCCCTGATCACCCCATATAGACTCCCTGATCACCCCCCTGTCATTAATCACCCCCCTGTAAGACTCCATTCAGACATCCGTATGTGTTTTGCAGATCTGCGGATCCACAGATCCGCAAAACACGGACACCGGCAATGTGCTTTCTGCATTTTGCGGATCCACACATTGCCAGAACTATATAGAAAATGCATTTTCTTGTTTACAATTGCGGACAAGAATAGGACATGTTCTATATTTTTGCGGAACGGAAGTGCGGACCCGGAAGTGCAGATCCGCAATTCCGGATCCGAGCAGGACAAAGTCTGTCCCCATAGAAATGAATGGGTCCGCAATTCCATTCCCCAAAATGCGAAACAGAATTGCGGACGTGTGAATGGGGCCTAAGGGTCCCTTATCACCGCCAGTTAGTTAGCTACTTGTTAGGTAGTTAGCGCCCAGCCCACCGCACCGCAGTCACTGATTAGTCGCTGATTAGCGTCATCACTGTAATAGCACTAGTACTATATAGTATCTGTAAGTGATCAAGACTGATCGCAATCAGATCTATATCAGTACATTAGGGTCACCTTAGGCTCTACAAAAAATGCAGTGTTCGCCCGATCAGGCCTGATCTTGTGCGCACACTTGCGTTCAGTCCGCCCCACCGCAGTGACAGAATTTTTTTTCTGATCACTGCAAAAACACAGTAAAATCGCTGCGGCGCTATAAAGATCACTTTTGAGGGGCATGGCGAGTTCATAGAAGATTTTTTTTTTGCCACAAATTAGTGGAAATTGATTTCTTTTTGTTTTTTTGTTTTTTCTTACAAAGTCTCATATTCCACTAACTTGTGCCAAAAAATGTAATCTTACATGAACTCACCATACCCCTCACGGAATCCAAATGCGTAAAAATGCCCTGTGAAATCCTAAAGATACTCATTGGAATTTCGGCCCCTTTGCGCATCTTGGCTGCAGAAAAGTGGCACACATGTGGTATCGCCGTACTCAGAAGAAGTAGGGCAATGTGTTTTGGGGTGTATTTTTACATATACCCATGCTGGGTGAGAGAAATATCTCTGTAAATTGACAACTTTGTATAAAAAAAAATGGAAAAAGTTGTCATTTACAGAGATATTTCTCTCACCCAGCATGGGTATATGTAAAAATACACCCCAAAACACATTGCCCTACTTCTCCTGAGTACGGCGATACCACATGTGTGACACTTTTTTGCAGCCTAGGTGGGAAAAGGGGCCCACATTCCAAAGAGCACCTTTTAGGAGGGCATTTTTAGACATTTGGATTCCAGACTTCTTCTCACGCTTTAGGGCCCCTAAAATACCAGGGCAGTATAAATACCCCACAAGTGACCCCATTTTAGAAAGAAGACACCCCAAGGTATTCCGTGAGGGGCATGGCGAGTTCATGTAAAATTTTATTTTTTGTCACAAGTTTGTGGAATATGAGACTTTGTAAGAAGAAAAAAAATATAAAAAAATCATTTTCCGCTAACTTGTGCCAAAAAAAAAAACTTCTATGAACTCGCCATGCCCCTCACTGAATACCTTGGGGTGTCTTCTTTCCAAAATGGGGTCACTTGTGGGGTATTTATACTGCCCTGGCATTTTAGGGGCCCTAAAGCGTGATAAGTAGTTTGGAATCCAAATGCTTAAAAGTGCCCTGTGAAATCCTAAAGGTACTCATTGGAATTTGGGCCCCTTTGCGCACCTAGGCTGCAAAAAAGTGTCACACATGTGGTATCGCCGTACTCAGGAGAAGTAGGGTAATGTGTTTTGGGGTGTCTTTTTACATATTGTAAAATTAATATTTGGTACCAGCGCTGGAGTAAAAAAGTGAATGGTTTATATAAGGTTCCGTTATGCTAATTGAAAGTTACCTGTTCCAGTGAGACGATGACTTGGTGTCAGGTTGTATGGCGGGTATCCAATCCAGCGATGTAATGGAGTAACTCGCAGTGCTTCTTGCTCGACCTCAAAGCGCGTGCGACGCCCCGGCCGGTGGCTGGCGTGCGCGCGAAGGAGCTGTGTTGGTATGAGGTTCCGGAGCGTGTAGTGTGACGTCACAACAGTCCTACGGAGAGATCCAGAGACCAAAAAGCGATCCTACGTGTTTCGAAGCCTACGGGCTTCTTCGTCAGGGATAATTGCTATGTTTGTTCCCTGGATTAAATAGGTGCCCGGTCCCTATGGCAACTGCTATAGTTTACATCTAATATTACATCCAAATATTAATTTTACAATCTTTGTTTGTCTTGTTGGATCGGAGCAGCCGACATCCATCTAGGTACCTAGCAGCGGCTCTATCTGCCTAGTGCATATAGAGTTAACCATTGAGCGACAGCGCAGGCACAACTATATACTTATACATGTCTTTTTACATATACCCATGCTGGGTGAGATAAATATCTCTGTAAATATGGTATCGCTGTACTCAGAAGAAGTAGGGCAATGTGTTTTGGGGTGTATTTTTACATATACCCATACTGTGTGTGAGAAATATCTCTGTAAATGACAACTTTTTCCATTTTTTTATACAAAGTTGTCATTTTAGAGAGATATTTCTCTCACCCAGCATGGGTATATGTAAAAATACACCCCAAAAAACATTGCCCTACTTCTTCTGAGTACGGCGATACCACATGTGTGACACTTTTTTGCAGCCTAGGTGCGTAAAGGGGCCGAAAGTCCAACGAGTACCTTTAGGCTTTACAGGGTTGCTCACAATTTAGCCCCGCCCAAAATGCCAAAACAGTAAACACACCCCACAAATGACCCCATTTCGGAAAGTAAACACCCCAAGGTATTCACTGAGGGGCATAGTGAGTCCGTGGGAGACTAAAAAAAAAATTGCCAGAAGTTAGCAGAAATGGAAACTTTTATATATTATTTTTTTCTCAGAAAGTGTCATTTTCCCCTAACTTGTGAAAAAAAATTAAATCATACATGAACTCACCATGCCCCTCCGCGAATACTTTGGGGTGTCTTCTTTCTAAAATGGGGTCATTTGGGGGGTATTTATACTATCCTGGCATTCTAGCACCTCAAGAAACATGACAGGTGCTCAGAAAGTCAGAGCTGCTTCAAAATGCGGAAAATCACATTTTTGTACCATAGTTTGTAAACGCTATAACTTTTGCGCAAACCAATAAATATACACTTATTGGATTTTTTTTTTATCAAAGACATGTAGCACAATAAATTCTGACACAAACTTGTATGGAAATGTAATTATATTTGAACAATTTTACCAGAAAAGGTTAAAAATACACTTTTTTTGAGAAAATTGCGGTCTATTTTGATTAATATCAGAAAAACAAGAAATCTCAGCAGCAATCAAATACCACCAAAAGAAAGCTTTATTTGTGAGAAGAAAAGGAGGTAAAATTCATTTGGGAGCCAAGTTGCATGACCGAGCAATAAACCATTAAATTTGTGGAGTGCCGATTTGTAAAAAAGGGCCTGGTCACTAGGGGGGTATAAACCTGTGGTCCTTAAGTGGTTAATAGCTTTGCTTTCTCCTCATCGCTATCTGCAACTTCTCCCTCATCACTCTGTAAAGGGCTGGAACCTTTAGATTTATAATTTATATCAGGGGTGGGGAACCTTTTTGCTGCCGAGGGCCATTTAGATATTTGTAACATCGTTCGGGGGCCTAAATCTAATGGCGTGTGAGTAAAAAAAGGAAGCAAAGACTCACCATAAAGGACCGTGTGCTATATAACCCAGGATGGCGCTACCCCAACGCTCGTTTCGGCGTGCTGTATATTTTAATCATGTCATAATAAAATTATATATTTTTATACAAGGTGCTGGCAAGGTCCAGGAGACTGTCCAAATCGGCACACAAAATGATAAATGATACGGGCCTGGTGGTCCCCCCCCCTTCCCCTCCCCTTCCCACCCCACCCCCTTTTTTAGACCTCGCTTGAGCGGGGAAAAGTGGCAGATTGCAGCACAAATAACCTTTGTGCTGCAATCTGCAACAGATATACGCCAAAAAGTGGCGTATATCTGTTAGTAAATAACCCCCATTAAGTCGTAGGAGGTTAGAGGGGGTTATATACCAACTTTCAGGGCAATTGGAGCAACTTTGGTTCTGCCCAAATCAATTCACATCCGAATCGAACTCTTTCAATAATTCGGGGAACTGGAGCTGAAACGAATCTCAACTGGTTCGCTCATGTCTAATATTAACCACCTTTTCTTTCCACCTCTTGGTTGGCTTACTTTAGACCAATGTTTTGTACCTCTTTTTTTGTGAAATATGGTGCACGCAAACTTTCAATGTCTATTGACTTTAACTCAGTTTTTCGTACGCGATGCTCACCACAAACGAGCCCTCGCCGCAGCAGACACATCACTGTAGAAATCTATCACCTTCTCGGATTAGATGGCATAGCAGAGCCCAGCAGTTCATTAAGACATTTCCAGGACATTGTATTTGCACCATTGTTGTGAAGCTGTCTTGGAGCAGCGTGGCTAAAAATATAGATCACAGCTGTTTAATAGATGCTCAGACAAGCCCATTAGGAAACCTACTATGGAATGCAATAAAGTTGTGCACAGGGATCAGCACTATTTCTGCAGCCATTGACCACCCGGCTGTTTTCTGCTTATAACGCTCTCTTTCAGCCTATTCGGGGAACTAATTATGCAATAAATGACTGATTTACACCATTACATCACAGTGCGCAATCTTTACAACCAGATGAATTCTTTCCGGTCACATTTTTTACTGTGAAGCCATAAATGCCTCACAATGCAGAATAAGAGACTCGAACCAAGGTCAGACAAGAGAAGAAATCCAATCTAGTAAAAAAACATATACCATCAGAGAATCCTCCTGACAAGACAGGGCACTTAAAGGGGTAATCCAACCCCTAAAATGCCTCCCCTACTGCCCGGGCCCTCACACTGATTGTACTTACCTGCTCCCTGGCACCCGCGTCGCTTCTGACGCCCGCAACGCCGCTGCTGCATCTCTCCGTCGTGTGGCTTAAAACATCCGGCGATGGGGGGTGGGCAGCCAATAGCAGACCGCAACGGGGACGAGCCTCCCTAGAGTCACCCGCGGCCGTGCGGGTGTCAGGGAGTAGGGTAAGTACAATCAGTGTGAGGGGCCCGGGATGTAGGGGAGGCATTTTACTTTTTATGTTTACTCTGAGTTTATTAATATAAAAAATAACAGTAGATGAGTAAGGACATTTAGAATGCATACAATCTACAATAGGACCGCCTAGGATCCAATGTGTTAATTGCCAATGAGAATAGCTATTATTAGTCTAACACATATAAAGAATGTATACATTCGCCAAATAAGGCATACAAAAATATAAATTCTCTTGTTAACAGTGTAACTATGGTAGTCAATAAACACAGAAAGCATTATAAACTGTTAAGTCTATTATCAATCTCAACATATTCCTTATGACTGTAAACTTGCCTCGTCAAATACCATCACCGACTAGTAAGACAATAGTATGGGGAAGGAGAACAGAAGGGTATAAAGGGAAGGGAGGAGGGGGGTGGAAAGAGAAGACGCCAATAAAAGATGTTAATACGAAGGGGTCCTGACCTGAAGGTACTTTGAGAGATCCTTAGAACTCGTAAAAAGCTCATACCAAATCATTAAACTCAGGAGAGTCCAAGAACTGGAGTAAGGGGTTACAACTATGTGCAAAGGACTCAGACCTTTCTTGCTGATCTGCTATCAACTCTTCCATGCGCAATGTAAATGGTAACTCTCTTGTCCATTCAAGCAATGTGGGTGGAGAACTGGATTTCCAATGTCTGGGGATAACCATCTGCGCAGCTGGCAGGAAATGTCTCAGAACCCCTTTCTTGACCTGGGCAAGAGAGCCAGGTATTAGGGATAGTAGAGTAAGTTGGGGGGTGTTAGGGATCGTCCTACCTGAATATTTGGCATAAATCTCCACCAAATATGTAACAGAGATCCCCTATCATTCTCGCACCTCCAGCACTTTTCTGAAACCGTAGGGAACATCTGATGTAATATAGTAGGACAATAGTACCACCTGGAAAGAATTTTGTAGTTCTTTTCTTTTATCTGCGACGCCAATGAGATTCCATGAGAGAACGTACACATCTTCTCCACCTCCTCATCTGTGAACCGGACCTGCAAATCAGATTCCCATTTATCGAAAAATGGGGCCCTCTCTCCACTATGTATATTAAGGAGCACCCGATATAGTGTACCTTTAATTATGCCTTGTTGCAGGTATATCTTATCAAAATCCATCAACGGGTTTACTGTTGCTCTGGAAAATGTGGCTCCAAGAATAGAGTTTAATTGAGCGTATCCCAGCCAGGACGTCATGCTAAAAGCTGTGTTCTGGCGTAAAACCTCAAATGAGGATAGTGTCCCCGCTGATAGAACATCCCTGATTCTCAGTAATTAATTGCGTGTGGTTTTAATGAGAAAAGAGGACAGGGTCATACCCGGAGTAAATGCTGGATTCCCATGAAGTGGGATCATGGGTCCTGGTCTAAAGGTAATTTGGGATTTAGTAATCCATTCCTCCCAGACTGCGAGGACATGTCTCACAAGGTATGGGCAATCTTCTTGAGTGGGTCTATCGGTCATAGTTAGCCAGGGTATGGCTTGAAGGGAGAGAGGCGACAAAGACTGTTCCAAAGTGACCCAAAGCTTCATTAAACCTTTATGTCTCCAATCTAAAAGTCTAGTGAGTACCGCCACTTCGCGATATAAGCAAATATCCGGTAGTCTAAACCCACCCAGGGATTTATGCTTAATCAGGACACTTTTATTCAATCTAGGTCTACTGGTATGCCAAATGAACCTGTTGAGGGCCTTTTGGATCTCTAGGAAATACTTTTTAGGAACGTGAATAGGTATGGTTTGGAAGAGGTATAAAAACCTCGGCAAGATGTCCATTTTGACAGTATTCATTCGAGCGAACCATGAAAGGTGTTTAAGTTTGTACGTCTGTAGTTCGTCAAGAGTTCTCTTCTGCAGAGGTAAGTAGTTTAAGGGGAATAGCGGGTGCAATTGAGCTGGGACCTGGATGCCTAAATATGATAGGCTATGGGCTGTCCATTTGAAAGGGAAATTATGTTTGAGAAATACTGTCATCTCTTGAGAGAGAAAAATATTTAACATTTCAGTCTTAAAATTACTAAGGTGATTACATCTGTAATTTTAGGGTTTTTATAACCCATTTTAAGGGGTTGTTCACCACCGGTGCCCTTTCAGGCAGACTTCCCCCAGTGTGGTCAGACCTGGGGAGGAATCATACTTCCGCTGCAGCCAATGTTTGACCACAGCGGTGACGTATCCCCTTTTCGTCATTTTACTGGGTCATGTGACGCATGAGGGACACGTCACCATTTCAGCCAGAGATTGCTTCAGCGGCCATGTGAAACGCGTCAGTGTTGACGTGGGGAGACTGGAGATCTGCAACAGTAGCAGAGCCAGAACCCAACAGTGGTGATCGGGTAAGTATGTTTCCCTCTGTGGTTGTGGCCATACTGAGGATCTACTGGAAAGGCCTTTATGTTGTTCATACAACTTCACAAGTTGTCGGCTGAATGCTCCCTTGGCCCGACAGCTATTCTTCCCAACGTCCCCCACACATGCACTTTTGTAAGGAAGCGGCAGAACCCACCTTACAATATAATGTTATGATCTGACTTATGTTTCTTGGGTTAAAATGATGTATGGACACGTTTTCTGTGTTGCTCCCCATGTAGGTAGGACAGACCGGGTTGGGGAGTGTTAATTGCTTGAAAAATTAGTTTTTTGTATCTTGTAAGAGAGGTGGTGGTTGTTCGCTGGGTCGTATGTAAGAGTTGGTAACATAGGGGCATAGGAAATCATAGTGGTCACAAACTCCTTGAGGTGACATCACTAGTGGAGCTGTTAGAAAGGGGATGTCTCCCGCCAGCTGATTTTATGCTGTTGTTTGGTGTGGTTGGTTGCGGAACAAGACATGAGAGTCCAAGATACAGATCCTGAAGAGGTCAGAGAGTGTGTGACTCAGGAGTCTAAAGAGAGAGAGAGAGAGAGAGAGAGAGAGGATCAACTTTGAGTTTGTGAAAGGAACCATTGTAGCATACCACCCAAGAGAATGTGTGGATGGTTCAGAGCACCATGCAGGACTGAGAGCACCTGACCCTAGTAGAGCCCTGTGGTCATATTGGGCTTTGGATACACTTAGGTGATTGATTGGCATCTCATTCTGTGTAATGTTTTGTAACTTTTTTTCCCACAGGGGTTTTCTGGGAGTTTAATATTTATGGCTTGTCCTCAGGAGAGGTCATCAATATCTAATTGATGTCGGTCCAACTCCTGGCAGCTCCACCATAAAGCTGTTTGAAGAGGCCGCGGTGCTCCAGTGAGCACTGTGCCTCTTCCTATGCTGGGGACGTCGCGTTCATCAGTCACATCTCAGTCCCATTCAAGTGAACGTGCCGAGGCTGCAATACCAAGCACAGCCACTATACAATGAATAGCGCTGTGTTTGGTAAATGGTGCGGAGGTCGCTGTGTAAAAAGACTCCCAGAGGCCACTTTTGGGTGGTGTACCCCTTGGTGAGAGATTTATCACCAATCCATCATTTATAGAGCTGGGAAGTCAGATTCAGTAACCTACGAGTGTGCAGGATCTACAGGCCCAGGTGTAACATCTGTTGGCAAATGTGCCGCAGGATAACATACAGAACCTGTACACCTCCATGTCCAACTGGTTCTCATCTTGTATCCAGGCTAGGGGTTGTATCTCATCTTGTACCCAGGCTAGAGGCCGTATCTCATCTTGTATGCAAGCTAGAGGCCATATCTCATCTTGTATCCAGGCTAGAGGCGCCCAACTGGGTCCTAGAGCCTCCTTTCAATTTTACAGTTTTTTCGAAAAAAACTTTGCAGCAGTCTTAATGGATTGCCAACACTTTGCAATGAAGATCCATCCTGGTGTTACCAACTGGGGACGTGTCCCTGCACCGTCTGATACCATCCAATTAGTGCTGCCAGTGTCAGACTGTGCAGGGACACACTCCCAACTGGTAACACCTAGCTGGACCTTCATTGTAAATCGCAGGCAATTCATTCATAACTTCAAGTGGAAATAATAGAGGAATGGCACAATGTAGTCATATGAATAGATGCTCCATATATATATGAAAGTTGAAAAAAAAAAAAACGCAACAGGTGAAAACAGTCTCACATTTTGTCACGCGCTGCTTTTAAACCAATCACATTGGATGACTAGTGTTGCTTGTTTATCGTGGGACTCCTCTCTTCCTTGGACTCCTGCAACCTTATGGATGTCAATGTGCTCTTTACAATAATCTACAAAAGTAATAACTCCCATCATTGTTTACAGCGACTGTACGTTCCCATATGTCAAGTCTAGGTACTATTACAGTTGCAGCATTAGACCACCATTCTCTGCCGTACAGGAACCCTGGCACTCTGCTCTCATCCACTTGGCTCAGCGCACATGCAGCAGCCGGCGGAGGCGGACTGAGTCACTTTCAGAAGCCATTGCTGCACAGCGTGCTTCATGTCTCCACTTTTAGAGCTTTCACCTATTTTTAAAGGAGGCAATTATACATCTTAAAGTAAACACAGAGGAATTGTGGACTGACAGCAGCGTGCCCGGGAGGGAGGTAAATATACCCCTGATAAAACAGCCGTCACCCATGGCTGTCATAACTGATATTTATAGCCAAGACATGGAAATCTCATCCTCCGTGATTGTCTTGTTTAGTCTTGTCCCTTATTATTGCTGATCATCCTCGTCCGAGGCTTTGTCTTCTCCTATGTGAAGTCACACTAGGCCTTACCATACCTCTATATACCACTGCTTTTCATCTGCAGTACCTCAGAGTAGGGGGTATCTACTAATCGTTAATTTCATTACATTATGTCATGCTATGTATTGCACCCAGTATAACCATGCATGGATGGCACTGCCGGGATTAACAATCCTGGCTCACACTTTGCAGGAGGTTAGGTGTGGGCTGGATCCACCCCTAGCTTTAGTTAGTCTAAACTAGAGTTTGGAAGGTAGAGGAAGCTGTGACATGTGCTCCCTCATCTTAGCCCCAAAAGCTACAGAGACTCACCAATCTCTGCAAGATCTACAGAAGGAGAGGACTAGAGAACCTGGCATTGGAGTCAGTAGCGTAACCTGCTACCAAAAGCTATTATGACTTTACTGCAGTGGGGAACACTGTTAAGACATCCTTCACCTCTGGACACGACCTGGCCTGACGTATCTCTAAAACCCTGAATCCCTCAGTGGACACTACAGCCCTTATTACCAAGATACTGTTGCCGGCCATAGATTCTACCAAAAGAAACAAGACAGAGAAGGAGGAGGGCCATAACTCCCATTCTTTCCTACATCCATTCATCGTTATCTGGGAAGAACTGCACTGTGTACAGTTGGACCTCTTTTTGCTATTGTTGAATGTACTACTGCACTGGCTGGGTTTGGAGGGGCATTAACGCTACGCTGGGTCCCCTGGACACCATTGAGATGTCACCATGTGTTGCAGCTCTCCAGAGGGGATGGTAAGGTGTGGTACACCCCAAAAGGGAAATAAGTCCAGGAGTCAGGGTCTGCAGTAACCAGTGTGCTTCTTTACTGGAAGAACTCAAGAGTGAAACAATACAGGCGAGGCACTGAGTTGTCTTCTCCAGTCTCCTCCTTGGCAGAAGAAGGTTTTATGTTGAGGAAAGCCCTGAGCTAGCTGTCTTTTTCTCTCAGAGGACTGGTACCCTGGCCAAATGCTGGTGGCCCAGGGTCTGTGGCTCAGTCATCCGGCTGGAGCCCTTGTCAATGGGTTGGTGACCTGGGGTTTGTGGCTCACCATCCCCATCTTAGCGTCTTCTTCTGGTCACTCATGCAGTCTGGCAAAGTCTATTATTCTAAGCACTAGCCCCTATCTGCAGAGAACTAAGGGTTCTAAGTGCTCTCCTTATATACAGTTTCTAGATGAACTAGAACCTTCTAGTCGTAGGGGTGGAGTGAAGAATCAGCCTATTTTATTGTCTTTCAACTAAAAAAAAGAGATGTTTATTCTGATAAATCTGGCCTGGTTACTGACTTCTGCACCATATACCGACCATTGTACACCTTACACGCCCTGCCTTGCACCCATACAAATGTTAACACCAAGGGCACCCCAAACCACCATCAGATAGGAGCCCTAGTGCCCCAAGACAAGAAAGGATGAACCCTCCATTCACTGACTATACGGCCCAAAGTGAGACTTTCTGCACCCAGAGCCACTACCACTCCCATCCTCCGCTTCAGGTCATCAGGGGCTTGCTGCACATTCAGCGACATACTGAGTTTTATCTGCTTGATTCCTTGCAAATCCTACAAAAAACACTGTAGTGTGCTATGATTCTAGAGGCAAATGTCTCTGTAATACGGCATGTATTAGAGAGACATTTGCCTCTAGAATCATATCCCAATAATGAGGTGCCACACACAGACACCATATGGGAGCACATGGATGATGTAAAGCTGGGTAGTATAGAGCTATATGGACTCTATATGCTACCGTACATCCTCACGACCATCATCGGGGTGGTTATTATCACTACTACACCTAACAAACCGTGGAAAAGCTACATGTCAATACACATGGTACTGGTGCAATTAGCAGCTTCATATTCTTAAAGGGAATGTGTAGCCAGAAAATTACCCATTGCTTAATTCAAGGTTTTAGGTTAAACATTTTTTAAGACTTTTTTATTTTTATTTTTGTTCCATGTCACTTTATAGAAAAATAAAATCCAAAAAGTTTTCCACGGGCTGACACTTCTTGTTCTGTAGAGATCCCGGTTTTACAGTTCTCATTATTATCACAAACAATAAATTATAACATATATATATATATATATATATACACACACACACACACAACACAGGATCCACCGTTCAGAATAGTTGATGGTCACAGCTCAACTTCTCTCCCTCCCTGCACAATGACCACTGCACAGGTAACAGACCATGTAGGGGTGCGGGAACTCTGTTACCTAGATTGAAATGTTATACATTGAATGTGTGTTTCTTTCCCTTTTAGGATGGACTCCCTGGGATGGAAAGGGTTAATGTTGGCCAAAATGTCCAGCCATTCTTTATTTTAAAATGTTCAGTGTAATGGTGATGGTCACTAACATGGTGGTGCTTTCTGTGGTTTTCCTAGTGGTACTCCTAGTGGCTAAAAGCTGTCACGGTGATGCCACTAGGAGGTGGATTTACTAATAAAAGGGGTTGTCTCCCGCCATATGTGTGTGTGACATTGTAAGCCTCTGTAGCTTCCGTGAGGAGAGGTGAAGGAGTGATGCCCTGTTTGTGGACTGGAGGTTTCGTCCATGCCACAGTTCTGTTTGACAGACGGGCCTCAGAGACAAGGTCCGGAGAGATGTCACCTCGAACGAGAGGTGTGGGAGACCAATAAAACACGTTAATGTGTAGTGCGGAGGGTTCAGAGCACCAAGCTGAGGGCAGATCCCTTTGTCCCTATGTCTCTCTATTTGAGCCGGTTGCCTTTAACACATCTGTATTATTATATGTCTGCTTGATTATCCCTCATTTTTAATCCACCTTGTCTAAATAATTACAGTGTGACACGTGGTAAATGGTTTTATCTCTGTAGCATTAGTCAATTGATCAGTGCCCCCAGTGGTGGGTGGTCTATCCTGCACCAAGATAGTGAATAATTAATAATAATCAGAAAAAAATATTAATAATAATAATATATTACTGTCTTCAAAATAAATTCCACTTAACCTGATATAATTGTGCTTGCTTTTGTCAGATGAAACATCTGCAGAGAATGCTTTCCCTTTGTCATTTCCAGATCTAGACCAACAACTTCAGGTAAGAATGGTTGAGGCCTTCTCTTTGTATTGAGCCTACTGGTAAACAAGCTGGATAATGGACAATTAAAGGGGTTGTCCGGGTTCAGAGCTGAACCCGGACATACCTCTATTTTCACCCAGGCAGCCCCCATGACTTGAGCATCACAGCAGTTCATGCTCCAATGCTCTCCTTTGCCCTGCGCTAAATCGTGCATTTTCAGGAGTTCCAGTGACAAACCGGGCTCTCCATGGGGCTGCCAGGAAGCCCGGTGACGTCACCGGCACTGATGGGCGTGCTTTAGCGCTGCCCTAGCCAGTAAAACGGCTAGGGCAGCGCTAAAGCACGCCCATTTGAGCAAGGTGACGTCACCGAACACACTGCCGGGTGGAAGCTTCCGCCCGGCAGTGTGTTATTGTAAATAAAAGAGCCCTTGCCCTACGCGATCTAGCGCAGGGCAAGGGAGCACATTGGAGCATGAGATGCTCCGATGCTAAAATCAGGGGGGCTGCCTGGGTGAAAATATGGGTATGTCCGGGTTCAGCTCTGAACCCGGACAACCCCTTTAAGGCTAGATGGGGGCTCTCAATGTTGTCACATCACTGAACCCTACAACGCGACCGACAGCTATATATGGCTCCCATGGCTGCCAGGTGTCAACAACAATCCTTGAGGCATTTAGTAGAAATCAATATTTTAAACAATATGCAAATTGTGGCTCAAGTGCACTGAGGGCGGGCCCTAGCCACTTGGTGCAGCCCTTAGCTCCTCCTTAGCATCTCTGCCAGATGAGATAATGAATTGGATACCTGGTCCTATCAATTCAGTGAAGAGGAGAGGGCCCACCCTCAGTGTATTTAAAGAAAATGTGTCACGTTTATATGTTTAACATATTTTTAAAGAATTTTTAGTCATTATTAATAACTTTCCATGTCACTATCTATATTTAACAAAAACCATAAAATCCTAGAGTTTCTGCACAGGCCACTGAGCCTAATAACAGTCGGCACTTCTTGGTCTGTACAGATCACTTTGCTGCAGTTATCTGCGTATCTGTCATTCTAATCCTGCCTGTAATGGTATCACCTCTGTGTACAGATAAGACAAGATCCACCATTCACAATAGATGATTGTCAGAGCGTATCTAGTCTTTCCTTGTACAATGACCTCTACACTGGTCACAGAGCATGCCTAGAAAACTCTCCCATAGAAGTCAACAAGGTCCCCTCCTGACCATTGTGTCTATGGAACTTGGGGATGCCGTAAAGCAATTTTTTTTAATGCTGTTAACAACAGCTCAGGCAAGATGGCCGCCCCCATAATCATGTTCAGAACATAAAATTAAAAAAAATCTGCTATCAGAAAATAAAAAGAGATGAGAAGTAAAGGATTTCGCTCTCAGTTTTTAACTGGCAGAAAAAAACATTCGTGACACATTCCCTTTAAGCACTAATTTGCATGTTATTAAAAATAAAAGTGCTCAGCCACAGGTATATGGTGGGAAATACACTACATGTCAAGGGAAAGCATGTCAACAGAGACTTTTATGTGTCCTCTATTTTAGCCTTGTCTTTTTGGCTACAAAAAATAAAATAAAAAATCAGTAAGTTGAATTTTATTTTTTAAACTTCAGTCCTGCATCCAGTGTTTCCTTGGTTATAACTGCTTCTGACAAAATTGCCTGACAACCAGTACCGTATATCCACCATTTAAAGGGGTTGTGTCCAGTTTTCAAGTTATCTCCTATGCACATGATAGAGGACAACTAACTGAAAGGTGGGGATCCATCCTACAGCTGGGACCACCACCAATGCCAAGAACAGGGGTCCTGTTTGACGTCCTCATGGAGCATCATTCTGGACATGTGCCCTGCCACACCAGCGGTATACTCGGCTATCTCCGGCAGTCCTATAGCGAATGAATGGAGCAGCAGTGCACATGTGCAGACTGATGATCCATCAGGACAGAGGAACAGGACCCCCATTCTTGGGATCGGTGAGGGTCCCAGCACTCGGAAACCCCCCCCCCCCCCCACTGATCAGTTAGTACTGGGTGGGGGATAGCTTGAAAGCATGGCACAAAATGTGATTATTTTTGTATGAAATTCCTGGTTACAGTTATTACCCAGCATTCCTAGACCTTGAATAACAATACTACCTAATTTGTCACGGATATTGAACCTGCTCTGGTATCTTGATCTCAGCAGTATTACTGCTCTGGAGTATTAGAAAGCCAGGTGACAACACTACTGGAAGCTGTAATACAATAAATATTCAACTGGAAACCCCACCAATACCGTAACTGAGATTCCAGGCAGAAAGAAAGCCGCACGTGATCAGTCTCACTCCGAAAAGCTTTTCTGACAAACACAGGAACAGTCTGTTAGCGGTTGGGTTTCCTTACATCCCATAAAGTTAAAGCATGCATGACAATTCTCTGCCAGGAACTGGGGAACAAGCACCTCTGTTCTTGGGAATGTGGGAATCTCGGCGGTCTACCTTTTTTATAGGGGTATTCCAGTTGTAACAAGTTACCTCGAGTCCACAGGATAGGAGATAACTGTTGGATCTGTGAAGGTCCGAGCATTGGGACCCCCACCACAGGGACCCCATAGCCCGTGTGGCACCCCAAAATGAATGCTCAGGCTCCATTCAACTCTATGGGACTGCCAGAGAAAGTTGAGTACAGCGCTCGGCAGTCCTATAGAGACAAATTAAGTCTTGTGCACGAGCCCTGCCTCCATTCATTTCGAGGAGCCCTGCAGGGTACAAGATCCTGTTATCATTATCAGCTGGGACCCTGTCAGTAAAATCCTTATCTCCTATCCTGTGGACAGTGGATAACTAGTTACAACCAGAATACCCCTTTAACTACTCCATATATTAACTTTAATAAGGCAGTAACATAAGTGGGTTTTATCTCTACCAATATGGGCATCTATATATTACACAGCCCTCTTTGTACTGTAAGTTTTTGGATCTATAATAAAAGTGAACTGCGTGCAGTGGTATTTTGTCTGGAAGAATTCTGCATTTCATAATGGAGACTTGCCTTATACAATTATAGTTACAGGGAACCGGTGGGCACTGTTGGTGTCTGGCATATGCTGAATTTGGCACTGCCTGTGCCTTTCTTGTCCGTTTTCCGTTTGAGATGCATTGAAAATGACCGGTTTCAGGAAAAAAATTAATTATGTCATACAGAAATCGGACTGGCTGTCTGAATCCAGCCTAAATTATATAATATTTGATCCAAACTCAACTACTTTCGTATTTACTGGCCGACCTTCACGTATTGATGTTCTTTACTTCTTACATCTTCAGCCTCTTCCACCATGTAACACGTCCAAGGAGTCGATGCAGGTGTTCAAACAGCACTGTAGAATTGCAGAGGAATACCACCAAGTGAAGAGGGAGATTGAACTTCTGGAGGAAAGGAAGTAAGTTCTCCACACAGAACAAGTGAAATAGTACTTTGGACATTGAGAGGCTAGATACTTGTCAGAAGATGCTGTTGGTGGGGGACAATGAGGTTGACAAATTCACAAACCCCAGGGGTTGGGGGGCCCTTAAGAGCTAATTGAAGATTGAATGTAACAGAAAATTTCCCAAATAAATCTTGGATTACAACCACACTGTTGACTGAGAAGAACACCTTGGTGAAGTTCTGCCTTCCTTGCTGGCTCGCCAACTATTGAAAAATCCCAACTGCTGTGGAAAGAGTCTAAGTTAGAGATTAGGTAACTGTAAGTAGCGGAGGAGGTTTAGGTGTGAACGAGACTGGTCACTTATAAAAAGTTGTGTTTGAATACCGGTCACTTTTGAAAAATAAAATTTTTCTATTTTTTGTTCTTCTCTAGAAAAGAGTTGATGGCTAGGCTGGATCAGTTTGAGAAGCAAAACACAGACCCCGATCACTTAGCGCAAGCATATGAGGACCTCAGTAAAGAGAATCAGAGCCTTAGCCTGGCTCATTCCCGATGTAAAGAGCAATTAGAAAAACTGAGGATACAGTACCAGAAACAGCAGGGCTCGTCCTAACAGTGAAGCGGCAAATGACAAGCAACAACCCCGTACAACGTGATCGACACATCAGCACTTTTATTTTAGACATTTGTTTGAATGTTGTGATAGTAGACACCACATTTCCAAAGTGATTTAGTGGTGACATGCGAGACACGATGATGCCTCCTAAAGTGAACCTGTCACCAGTGCTGACTTTTTTATATCCTGACATGAGATGCCCTAATAATACTAATCTAGGGGGCACAACTGGGCCTAATAATAAATCTCAAAAGTGCCTTAGGGGGCTGGATTATCCCTTGTCACATATGCCCCTCCACCTTTGAGCCCACTCAGTCATTCAGCAGAACCAAGAGAAGTCACTGCTCTGCAGGCCTGACTCCTTAGAGACAAGGAGAGCTTGGTTCTGAAGATTCAGGGGACAAGGCCTATTTTTACAGCCCTCTGATCAACCCACGATGAGCTGGCACATTTGTACCCCCTAGTTCAGCTTGAATAAGGCATTTTGCAAATTTCCTTAAGGGAATCCATCCTGGTGACAGCTTCCCTTTAATAACAAAGTGCAAATGTGTAAAACTGGAGCAACCTATCAGAAATGAGAGTCAAATTGACCCAAAAATGTATTCATTTGTAATTTTTTTTTACTTTATCCTTTATTTATTTTATGCACTTAAATAGCTCTACTATATTCCGCAGCGCTTTACAGACATTAGCACCCAACTGTCCCCAATGGGGCTCACAATCTAAGTTCCCTATCAGTATGTCTTTGGAGTGTGGGAGGAAACCGGAGAACCTGGAGGAAACCCACGCAAACACAGCTAGAAAATATAAACTCAATGCAGATGTTGTCCTTGGTCAGATTCAAACCTAGGACCCCATCGCTGCAAGGCACCAGTGCTAACCACTGAGCCACCGTGCTGCCTTGGTATTATTCCATAGCTGTTATGGACAATGGTTGTGGAACCACTGTGCCAACTACCGTAACTGTTTGTCTTTGGGCTATTCCTGGGTGCGTTCTCCTGGCAATCCCCACTGCTACCTCCCTTTAACCCCTATACAGGGATCTGGCCTTCACTGCAGGGGAACCACCAGGCTGCTACCTTTTGGAAAAGGACCTCAAGGCATCAGCTGTAATTGGGGGAATCTGGCAGCAAGTGTTATTTAGGGATTTTCCTTTTTCTCACCGCTCCTGACTGGGATCACTCCCCTCGCCTCCTTTGCTGGCTTGATTTATTTTTCCATCTTATTATACTTTCCTCGTTTTCTGGGGTTACGCCCCCCCGGGACTTTGATGAACAAGTATTTTATGACTTGGATCCGAAGTCGGCTTTGGTACCGAGGTATCAGCCGGTACTGAAGCCGACTTCAAGATCCTGTTTTAAAATGGTTGTCAAGTTTAAACCTCGCCAGAGGCCATACATTTTAATGCTGTACGGAGACGGGTCTCCGTACAACATGAAAACAACGTTTTGAGCAAATTGACTTTGGATCTTGGGTGGTCATAACCATGGAAACGAGAAGTGTATAATGTGATGGAAAAATTAATCAGCAAAAGAGGCAATATGGACAATCACAATACATTAGTAAGTGTCTTGTATTAACTTTCTTAACTTGCTGACACCAGACAACCCCTTTAACTCAGAATTCCCTAATAGAATGTTCAAAAATGGTTTTTCTAAATCGGACATCCCCTTTAATTATTCCAACTGCTCATCTATTCCTGAAAATACATTAAATATTATACATAAATATAATTAATGGTTTTTACAGACCCGCCTCTCTAAATTTTAAAGAGATTGGCCCACATACAACATTTTCCACGACGGGGCTTCCCAAGTCCCCTACAGGAATGGAACAGGAGTGGACACCTCTGACCACTGCTCCATTTACTTTCTAATGGACTGCTGAGTTTAGCTCTATTCATCAGACCTGTAGACAGTGATTGGCACGTTGGTCATATCAGGGGTGTAGCTATAGGGGTGGGGGGGGGGGCAGAGGTAGGGCAGTCACTACCGGGCCCAGGAGCCTCAAGGGGCCCAAAGACCCTTGTGCCGCATAAGAAGACACGCAAAGCACTGAGGAAAGGGGGACCCAAGCTGAACTCTTGCACCAGGGCCCATGAGCCTTTAGCTACGCCCCTGGGTCATATATGTGCACAACTAGTCCATTCCCCCGGAGGGACTCAGGGACCCCATTCTCAGGAGTGGTGATCAGATCCCCAGCGATCATACATTTATCACCGAGAATATTCCTGTGTAGTGTAGTGAACTTGGTCATCACTGGCTTATCTCCAACCTTGTTCCAATCCATCCTCCCCTCGTCATCAAAAAGATCATTAAATCTTTATGTGGATAGGATAACTGAGCATTATTCGGGTTGTGACGGATTTTATACATTTGCATTTTGTTCATAAATGAACCCGTTTTATCTTAATGTGATAGGGAACTGTAACTTACCTATAACTTATGTTTTGTAAATGTAAATATAATTGGTATGCTTCCATTTGTTCGGAAGACCCCGTTTTTCTAAAGACGATCAGAACAGCTTTTGTAATAGTGACACCTACAGGTTGTCAGGAGGTATTACATCACTTGCCAAAAGAATCATGTATATGCCTTAATCAGAATCCATTTTCTTAACTAATAAATTGTTAAGGGTAGTTCTATTTACATTGTATATGTCCATTAAAAGGGCCTCCAGTTTTATCACATAAATTTAGACACAGGGATGTAGCTTTAGGCGGTTCAGAGCTAGAATGTGCACTTGGGCTCTGAGTGGATGCAATGACCCCTCTGCCTTATAAGATGCCGCCAGTATTATAAATGGCACATTTGGGGGACCTAGTCACAGATTTTTGCTTTGGGGGCTAAAAGCCTCAAGCTATGTTTCTTATGAGAAAAATAACATTAAAGTGAGTAAAAGACTATGGACACCTTTGGGGGGCATTTTTTTTAAAGCTTTTGCATACTGCTTATTTTGAGCTAAAATAAAAGTTTTTTTTTTTTTTTTTAAAGAACTGTAAAAAAATTAACAGTTTTTCCTCTACAGCTTTCAGTTTCACTCCATCTGCAGACTGTTCCTTCTCAGTGAATTTGTCAGTGATGGCGCAATGTGTAGCCCTTACCTGTACCTTACTAACAGCCCATAAACAAAAAACAAAAAAAGTTTTTATTAAACTGATCAGAATTTAGATGATCAGTAAGTATTCTGTTGCTCAGGTGCAAATGCAATAGTTTCTACTTATATGGTGCAAAAATTTGGTTTTATTAAAACCCCTGGATACAACATGTAGATAAGATAAGATGAAATACATTTAAAATAATCTGATAATATACCCATATTTTTTGGACCATAAGACACCCCCCTAGGTTTAGACAACAGGAATTGTCTTACTAATTAAAGCTGGACTACCTGAACTGCAGACGCGGGCACTTATAAACAAGATTTTTTTCCTGCTAAAAAAGTGAGTCTTATAGTCAGGATCATAGCTAAAGGCTCATGGGCCCTGGTGGAAGAGTCCAGCTTGAGTCCCCCCTTTCGTCAGTGCTTTGTAACCAGGGGTAGGGAAGCACATAGCCTTCATGCTGCCTGAGGCAAAAATGTAAATGGCAACCCCCCATGCCAAATTCTTGACCTAACCCCTTCCCTCCTGCCAGAGGTGTAACTTGACCAGCATGCACTTTCTATAATACTGGTGTCTTCTTATGCAGCACAAGGGTCTTTGTGCCCCCTCAGGCTCCTGGGCTCGGTAGCGACTGCTACCTCTGCACCCCCTATAGCTACGTAGTCGTATAGTCGAAAAAATATTGTAATATGCTGCTGGGCTCTAGCAGCTAGCACAAGCTGATACTTCCCATGAGAAGGATGCACCTTTTCTTCCCTTTGGGGCACACCCTGGCTTTGGGGTTCTCCTGACTGGTGTTGAAGGTTGCTGTGAGGTGCAATACAGGGCCAGTTAGCAGCTGAAGATGTAAGTGCAGTATAGCAGTACAGGAAATAATGAGACCACATTAACAGGGAAATGATTTCAGATTTCAGATTCACCTCAGTGAGCCCAAGTGTTTATGAGCTGTCAAGATACTAGAGATAAGGGCTACAGAGGGAGCCATCAGAGCAGCAGAAGAACAAGCAACAATCTGGAGAGGCAGTGAACCTGAAAGCTGTTGAGGAAAAACTGTTGACAATATTTAATAAAGACCAGTTAGAAAAATGTTTTTTTTTTAGCTCAATTTCAGTAGAATGCAACAATACATTTTTTTTATAGCCTATAAATAGCTGGGATCAGTCTACTGAGTGAAGGGATCCTAGTGCTACTTAATGGATGACACCCTATAGGCAGAGGAGAGGTTTTGAAGTTAGTTTTGCTTTGAGTTTGTGTTGCTGAAATTTGGGCCAGATTTATCAAACCTTGCATGCTGGCTGCAGGGACATATTGGGGGTCTAGAGGTAAAAAGTTGCAACCAAACCCAAAGGCCCCTCTTCCACATAATAGGACACCAGTATTATAAATGGTACATTGTAAGTGCGCCTATGTTACAGATATTACATCAGGGCTTGAAATGTTATACTTCGTTATACTCAATGGACTTCTCTGCAATGGAAATCCACCTGCAAAAAGGGGGGCCAGAGCCTAAGTGACACTTCAAAAATAATAAAACTGGAGAACGCCTTTAAGTATTGCACCTTTCATAAAACCCAACCTATGGCATGTTCACATCTGCATTGGAAGCTCTGTTCGGGGCCAAGAGTTTGTCAAAAATAGGGAAGTGAAAAGTCCTTCTTCCGAATGGAAACTGAACGGATCCCAGTATAGTGAATTGGAATTGTTAGGCCAGTTATGTGCCGAATCCGGCATTTCCGATGTTCTGCTCCTATAACAGAGCAGAACAATGGAAATAATAGCGCCGATGTGAACGTGCCCTTATAAATCTGTGAATTTGTGTGTGTTTAGCTGTTTATTTAAAAAAATAATTAATTGAGATGTGACCTTGTTCTATCCTGTTTTTGGAGACTGTATGACCACTGATCCATAAGCTACGAACATAACTTTCACATTGTGTTCAATGTCATTTGCCTTTGTAAGCCTATATTCTGTTGAAGCGGGCTGTGTTCTGCATCATAGGTTTTTGTGTATGACATGGTTGCCATAAACATTGTATATGTCTTCTTTACTGTCTACATGTCAAGTCATCTTTTGGAATTTTTGGGACAATCTTTCTGGAGGGCTGTAATGCTAATGTAATGATAAAGCCAAACTGACGGCCAGCAAACGCAGGGTACCAGACACACTTTGCACAAGCCGTCACACTCTGAACACCCTTAAGGGCCGGGGTACTCTTCACCCGCCTCCAGTAGGAAGGGGAACTTTGGCAGAGCCCTTCCCAGGTGTCAGTAGCAGGGCGGCTGGTGGCTGGGCACACCGGCCGCAGTTGGGCAAAACCCCAAAGTAAATACCGTGACACTGAAGCAGTGGTCAATAGGGAAACACGAGAATGGTCAGTAAACGTAAGCCAGGGCACAAGAACCAGAAGACAACCAAAGCCAGAGTCAATAACCAGAGAAACCACTCACCAGATAGCTTCAGATCCAGAGCCAGGGAAGCAACTGAATAATCAGCAGTGAGTGGGGGGAAAGACCAGGTTTAAATATCCCTCCACTGATCACCTGACACTGCTGAGGTCACCCCCAATCTCCACCCTCAGACCAGGAAACCACAGGTGAGGGCTGAGGAAGGAGCCTCCCACCACATCTCTGAGTCAGGAGACATGACAGCAGAGGTTCCCTGGCAACAGCTGACGCTAGGGGTTCTGGCATCCCAGGACCCTTGACCAGTGTCAGCGCTGGGAATGACGGCGTCCCGTCTCCCAGCAGTACCAAGATCTGGAGTGACGAGCGCATGTAAATCTTTATCTTGTAGGTTGGAATTTTTGCCATCGTGTTCAATGGCCGTTCATGTTGCCATTGCCCTGTCCATCCTGGCCTCGGCTATTTGTGGGTGTGAATAGGTGCCAATGTGCTTTGTACCTCTCCTTAGTTCAGTATTGTAAGGGTTAATCTCCCTGGATCCGTGTGCATGTACCTATTTGACTAATGATTTCGAGTTCACATCACCACCGTCAAAAGAACAGAAAAATAAAGAAAATAAAAAACTTATCCATTATTTTGAGCATCAGTTTGCACTAAGGCTGAGTTCACATCACGTTTTTTCCCATCCGTTTAACGTATATGTTTAACCCACAAGAAGCCGATGCCTGAGCGCATGATACAATAGCACAAGTGAAATGCCATTGTAACATATATTTTCCAAAAACTGGAAAGAGGCAGAGAAAAAGGAAAAATGGAAAACTAATTTCCCAAAACCCGAAACTTCCTCAGGTAGTGAAGAGATCCAAGGAGACCAGGCAGCTATGTACTTATCATAATATCCTTGATACATACGTAACCCATGTTCACACCAAATCACATTTTAAATATTTTTCCAAATAGCAATTGAGGGAATGCTAGTAGACATCCCCAGCTTAAGAATCTGCCCCTTGGCACAAATCAAGGCTCTCAATATGGCACAAGGTATGCGGCTATGTATACACAAATACAATCCTTTGCAGATTTCATCGCAGAAAACGGACACTTTCCTCTGTGAAATCTGCCATCAACTTTTCATTGACTTGATGGCCTTTTTTCCCGCCATTCAATTGAGATCCACTTCTGAAGTCCCATGATTGGCCAGCTTACTCCACATCACTGTGACCTTTATTCAAGAGTGTAAAGATGGAGCTGATACCCATACAGAGGAGTAGAATTCATAGAATAAATATTTGTCCTTGAACACCATTTGTTTTTATCTAAATTCTGCTCGGATTAATTTCTAAATATATCTTTATAGGTATCAGAGCTCTGTGTTTATCATGACATTTCTTCATAGACATAGGCTTGACAGATAAAATACTGACTGCCTGCATTCACCACTAGAAGGAGCTCAAGAGCTTACTGCATACTGTTTATACATTGAACTCTACAGTATAATAACACAGTATGCAGTAAGCTCCTGGGCTCCCTCTAGTGGTGGCTGCAGGCAGCTAGAATGGTATGTTTCAAATCTGTGTCTGTGCATGGCATTTGGAGCTCTGTGTTAGAAAAATACCAATTGCTATGAAGATATTTTAATCCCAGACCAGCCTATTTTTGGCTTTAAAAGGGTTTTCCTAACAACGTCATCACTGCTCCATTGACTTGTACGGGACTGCCAGAAAAAGTGCCAAGCCCTGTAAACTACATTCCCATTAAAGTGAATGGACCAGTGGACACGCATGAGCAACACCACACCATTTTCATAGGGGACTCTGGGACCTTTGTTTTCAGTCCCCCACTTATCTACTATAAGAAGTAGAAGATAAGTGTTCTGAGTGGGAAAACTGCTTTAAAGGGTTTTTCCAGCTTTTATGTCAGTTTTCAATTTGGCCAGTAGAGGGCTGATCCTAAAATAAAAAAATGACTCACCCGCTCCTCATCCCTCTGTTCCAGGAACGGTTTGGGTGCTTCCAGGCACATCCAGAATGGGGGTCACATTAGTGCTGTGGCTAATTTCTGGCCTCAGTGGTGATGTTCCCCAAGAGGAGCATGAGCCAGTAGTGGCATGCCCAAGATATTCCATTGATGGTCAATCCTGAGGATGACTGGTGAGGATCTGATTCCTGGACCCCTCACCAAGTAAAAGCAGAATAAAGAGACTGCAATGTTCTATCAATTCCAGCTTTCAAAATTTCTCTGGTCATTAAAGCTTGTCCGCTTTGAACAATCCCTACTTTTTAGACCATCTTCTTTGACCAGCCTCCCTAGCATCGCTGGTGACACTGGGGAGGCTGGTCACTGTCGCGGCCTGCCATTGGCTGCTCCCCCCGTCGCTACATGTTTTGATCTGCGCTACCGGCGGCTGTGCAGGGATCCGGAGGGACGCAGGTGCACGGAAGCAGGTAAGAATGCTGTAGAGAAGGGGCCCGGGCATTCTGGGGGTCCCACTCTATAAACTCTGAATTACCTAACACCTTATATATTATATACTAGACAACGCCTTTAAATGGAAAACTTAAAGGGGTATTCCCATCTACACATTTGTGGCATATTGCTAGTATATTCCACAAATGTCGGATAGGTGTGTGTCCCACCTAAGATACTCACTCCTATCTTGAGAACGGGGCCTCCAACGTGAAGGGAGAGCAGTCATGCAAACATGGCCACCCCCCCATACATTCCGAAAATAGCCGGCCGCTGGCTTGCCAATTTCTGTCAGTCCTATAGCTGAGAATAGAGACGTGGCAGTGCATACGTGGCTTGCTCACCTTTCACTGATATGGTACCTCCGAAAATACCTCTGTGTTTGCTTGGCTATTTTTGGAAGACTCTCGACAGCGAATGGAGAGCATGCAGCACATGCGCGGTGCGCCTTCCTTCCCTTTGGTGGCCTTGTTCTCAAGATAGGAGCAGGTCCCAGAAGTCTGACATCTGTGGCATGTTCTAGTGATATGGCACACATGTTTAGATGGGGAAACCCCTTTAAAGGGACTTTCCAGGATTTTCTGTTTTGAACTCTGGAACCCCTACAGACTTTTATCCAGTCACTGCGACGTCCATACCAACTTGGATGAACACATTTAGCATGAAGACGTTCCGCACATACTGTATGCCAAACATAGCCATAGACACCTAATGGCCCAACAAAGACCAAAATAATGTTCTTTTAACCTCCATGGGGGTGGTGTACACCAGTATCAGACTGTGCTTTCCAATACAATAGGCCAATGCAAGAAAAAAATATACTGCATGTTTTTCTGCATTGGGTGGATGGCCAACATATGTCACGGCTGACTATACTGTATATTGGAATATGCTGAAGCTATACGCCGGGGAATACCTACACATATAGACCTAAGGTGGTGGGAATATATCCAAAGGGGGATGAAGGCCAGGCTATTATGGCTGCCTATTCTCGCTATCACTGCTGGTCCAGGGACCTAAAGAAAGGTCATTAATAGAAAACCTGGAACCATAGATGTGGTTCATGTGATTAAAACACTGTTTTTCTTTTGTTGCTTCGAGGCTTCGTTCCCGAGTTATGATACTTGTTCTTAATAAGAAAATTTGGCCTTTGGAGCAATAAGGGCATCACCATTGGTCTTTTTGCACCCAATCCTGTGGCCAGTCCCTCCCTGGCTGGTTTGCCACTCCCTCACCCTGTCAATCAAAGCTGCCAGGGAGGGGCTGGAGCTGGGGTGCAATGAGAGCAACAGTGAGGCCCTCGTTGCACCAAATGCCTAGTTTGCATATTAAGAAAAAGTATGATAACTCAGGAACGGTTCCTCAGATCAACAAAAGACAAACCGTGATTTAATTGGGGCAAAACCACACGCCACTTTACCAGACCTATCTGCATCCTGACGCTGGCTCCCTGCTCCTTCTCCTAGCGGTCTGACATCGCCGCAGCCAATCACTGGCCACGGTAGACACTGGATCCCTTTGTGTCATGTGACCATTTGTCATGACATAAGGGGAGACAGTCACCGTCATGACCAGTGATTGGCTGCGGTAATGTCAAACCCGATGTTGACATCGAGGGATCCCAGCGGAGCATCGCAGGCCTGGAGAAAGAACGGGGAGCCAGCGCCAGGAAGCAGGTAAGTAAGCTTCCCTTTACTACCCCCCCCCCCCCCCCAAATTCTTGCACAACCCCTCTAAGCTTCCAATATAATGATCACAAACATAATTTATTAAAATTAACCATCAATATCTGCAAATTTGCAAATGAACAATTAAGAGTACTAAAGGGTTATCCCATGAATAATGTAAAAAATGACAATCAGACATCATATAGTGCATGACAATCTCAAGGCCTGTACCTCGCATGGATACAGAGATCTCCCGATTCATTGCTCTGCTATATTTATATCAAGCTGACAGCTCAAGGGGAGTGTCTTCTCTGCTGCAGCTAAGGGGGCGTGTCCATTCTGCTGCAGCTCTCTCCCTATCACAGCTTAGGAGTAGTGATGATTGAGCATGCTCGGCCGAACACCAGTTCGGCTCGAGCATCGCTATGCTCGGCACATCGCGGTGTTCAGCCAAATACAGTGTGTGCTCGAGCGCCATGCTCGAGTCTCCTCCCCGCACGTTTTGCAGCTGCTACGCAGCCAATTAACGTGCACGTAAGTACTACCACTCACTGTAATGCCGTAGCCATGTTGGTTACTGGCATTACAGTGATTGGCTGGCCGGAACACGTCATCGGGTGCTATAAAGCACCCCATGACACGTGGTTCGGCCAGTATTAGTCAGGGAGAGCTGTGCTGTAGAAGGGACAGAGAGTGTAGGGAATTTAATTAAATTTTTTGGTTAGGCAGGGTTGGTGTTAGAGACCCAAAAGTCCTTTTAAGGACTATTGTTGTGTCCGGTAATACATATTATTTTTAGCGCAACCAATATATATTTTTAGCGCAACCTGCGCTAAATTGCGTGTGATTAGAGACCCAAAAGTCCTTTTAACCACCTCAGCCCCCAGTGCTTAAACACCCTGAAAGACCAGGCCACTTTTTACACTTCTGACCTACACTACTTTCACCGTTTATTGCTCGGTCATGCAACTTACCACCCAAATGAATTTTACCTCCTTTTCTTCTCACTAATAGAGCTTTCATTTGGTGGTATTTCATTGCTGCTGACATTTTTACTTTTTTTGTTATTAATCGAAATTTAACGATTTTTTTGCAAAAAAATGACATTTTTCACTTTCAGTTGTAAAATTTTGCAAAAAAAAACGACATCCATATATAAATTTTGCTCTAAATTTATTGTTCTACATGTCTTTGATAAAAAAAAAATGTTTGGGTAAAAAAAAAATGGTTTGGGTAAAAGTTATAGCGTTTACAAACTATGGTACAAAAATGTGAATTTCCGCTTTTTGAAGCAGCTCTGACTTTCTGAGCACCTGTCATGTTTCCTGAGGTTCTACAATGCCCAGACAGTACAAACACCCCACAAATGACCCCATTTCGGAAAGTACACACCCTAAGGTATTCGCTGATGGGCATAGTGAGTTCATCGAACTTTTTATTTTTTGTCACAAGTTAGCGGAAAATGATGATTTTTTTTTTTTTTTTTTTTCTTACAAAGTCTCATATTCCACTAACTTGTGACAAAAAATAAAAAGTTCTATGAACTCACTATGCCCATCAGCGAATACCTTGGGGTCTCTTCTTTCCAAAATGGGGTCACTTGTGGGGTAGTTATACTGCCCTGGCATTCTAGGGGCCCAAATGTGTGGTAAGGAGTTTGAAATCAAATTCTGTAAAAAAATGACCTGTGAAATCCGAAAGGTGCTCTTTGGAATATGGGCCCCTTTGCCCACCTAGGCTGCAAAAAAGTGTCACACATGTGGTATCGCCGTATTCAGGAGACGTTGGGGAATGTGTTTTGGGGTGTCATTTTACATATACCCATGCTGGGTGAGAGAAATATCTTGGCAAAAGACAACTTTTCCCATTTTTTTATACAAAGTTGGCATTTGACCAAGATATTTATCTCACCCAGCATGGGTATATGTAAAAAGACACCACAAAACACATTCCCCACCTTCTCCTGAGTACGGAGATACCAGATGTGTGACACTTTTTTGCAGCCTAGGTGGGCAAAGGGGCCCATATTCCAAAGAGCACCTTTCGGATTTCACAGGTCATTTTTTACAGAATTTGATTTCAAACTCCTTACCACACATTTGGGCCCCTAGAATGCCAGGGCAGTATAACTACCCCACAAGTGACCCCATTTTGGAAAGAAGACACCCCAAGGTATTCCGTGAGGGGCATGGCGAGTTCCTAGAATTTTTTATTTTTTGTCACAAGTTAGTGGAAAATTATGATTTTTTTTTTATTTTTTTTCATACAAAGTCTCATATTCCACTAACTTGTGACAAAAAATAAAAACTTCCATGAACTCACTATGCCCATCAGCGAATACCTTGGGGTCTCTTCTTTCCAAAATGGGGTCACTTGTGGGGTAGTTATACTGCCCTGGCATTCTAGGGGCCCAAATGTGTGGTAAGGAGTTTGAAATCAAATTCTGTAAAAAATGACGAGTGAAATCCGAAAGGTGCTCTTTGGAATATGGGCCCCTTTGCCCACCTAGGCTGCAAAAAAGTGTCACACATCTGGTATCTCCGTACTCGGGAGAAGTTGGGGAATGTGTTTTGAGGTGTCATTTTACATATACCCATGCTGGGTGAGATAAATATCTTGGTCAAATGCCAACTTTGTATAAAAAAAATGGGAAAAGTTGTCTTTTGCCAAGATATTTCTCTCACCCAGCATGGGTATATGTAAAATGACACCCCAAAACACATTCCCCAACTTCTACTGAATACGGATATACCAGATGTGTGACACTTTTTTGCAGCCTAGGTGGGCAAAGGGGCCCATATTCCAAAGAGCACCTTTCGGATTTCACTCGTCATTTTTTACAGAATTTGATTTCAAACTCCTTACCACACATTTGGGCCCCTAGAATGCCAGGGCAGTATAACTACCCCACAAGTGACCCCATTTTGGAAAGAAGAGACCCCAAGGTATTCGCTGATGGGCATAGTGAGTTCATGGAAGTTTTTATTTTTTGTCACAAGTTAGTGGAATATGAGACTTTGTATGAAAAAAAATAAAAAAAAAGAAATCATCATTTTCCACTAACTTGTGACAAAAAATAAAAAATTCTAGGAACTCGCCATGCCCCTCACGGAATACCTTGGGGTGTCTTCTTTCCAAAATGGGGTCACTTGTGGGGTAGTTATACTGCCCTGGCATTCTAGGGGCCCAAATGTGTGGTAAGTAGGTAAATGACCTGTGAAATCCTAAAGGTGCTCTTTGGAATATGGGCCCCTTTGCCCACCTAGGCTGCAAAAAAGTGTCACACATGTGGTATCGCCGTATTCAGGAGACGTTGGGGAATGTGTTTTGGGGTGTCATTTTACATATACCCATGCTGGGTGAGAGAAATATCTTGGCAAAAGACAACTTTTCCCATTTTTTTATACAAAGTTGGCATTTGACCAAGATATTTATCTCACCCAGCATGGGTATATGTAAAATGACACCCCAAAACACATTCCCCACCTTCTCCTGAGTACGGCGATACCAGATGTGTGACACTTTTTTGCAGCCTAGATGCGCAAAGGGGCCCAAATTCCTTTTAGGAGGGCATTTTTAGACATTTGGATACCAGACTTCTTCTCACGCTTTGGGGCCCCTAGAATGCCAGGGCAGTATAAATACCCCACATGTGACCCCATTTTGGAAAGAAGACACCCCAAGGTATTCAATGAGGGGCATGGCGAGTTCATAGAAATTTTTTTTTTTTGGCACAAGTTAGCGGAAATTGATATTTTTAATTTTTTTCTCACAAAGTCTCCCGTTCCGCTAACTTGGGACAAAAATTTCAATCTTTCATGGACTCAATATGCCCCTCACGGAATACCTGGGGGTGTCTTCTTTCCGAAATGGGGTCACATGTGGGGTATTTATACTGCCCTGGCATTCTAGGGGCCCTAAAGCGTGAGAAGAAGTCTGGAATATAAATGTCTAAAAAATTTTACGCATTTGGTTTCCTTGAGGGGTATGGTGAGTTCATGTGAGATTTTATTTTTTGACACAAGTTAGTGGAATATGAGACTTTGTAAGAAAAAAAAAAAAAAAATTCCGCTAACTTGGGCCAAAAAAATGTCTGAATGGAGCCTTACAGAGGGGTGATCAATGACAGGGGGGTGATCAATGACAGGGGGGGGTGATCAATGACAGGGGGGGTGATCAATGACAGGGGGGGTGATCAATGACAGGGGGGGTGATCAATGACAGGGGGGGTGATCAGGGAGTTTATATGGGGTGATAACAACAGTCATTGATCATGCCCCTGTAAGGCTTCATTCAGACGTCCGGATGCGTTTTGCGGATCCGATCCATCTATCAGTGCATCCGTAAAAATCATGCGGACATCTGAATGGAGCTTTACAGGGGGGTAATCAATGACAGGGGTGTAATCAATGACAGGGGGGTGATCAGGGAGTCTATATGGGGTGATAACCACAGTCATTGATCACGCCCCTGTAAGGCTTCATTCAGACGTCCGGATGCGTTTTGCGGATACGATCCATCTATCAGTGGATCCGTAAAAATCATGCGGACATCTGAATGGAGCTTTACAGGGGGTTGATCAATGACAGGGGGGTAATCAATGACAGGGGGGTGATCAGGGAGTCTATATGGGGTGATAACCACAGTCATTGATCATGCCCCTGTAAGGCTTCATTCAGACGTCCGGATGCGTTTTGCGGATCCGATCCATCTATCAGTGCATCCGTAAAAATCATGCGGACATCTGAATGGAGCTTTACAGGGGGTTGATCAATGACAGGGGTGTAATCAATGACAGGGGGGTGATCAGGGAGTCTATATGGGGTGATCAGGGGCTAATAAGGGGTTAATAAGTGACGGGGGGGGGGGTGTAGTGTAGTGTAGTGGTGCTTGGTGGGACTTTACTGAGCTACCTGTGTCCTCTGGTGGTCGATCCAAACAAAGGGGACCACCAGAGGACCAGGTAGCAGGTATATTAGACGCTGTTATCAAAACAGCGTCTAATATACCTGTTAGGGGTTAAAAAAAACACATCTCCAGCCTGCCAGCGAACGATCGCCGCTGGCAGGCTGGAGATCAACTCTCTTACCTTCCGTTCCTGTGAGCGCGCGCGCCTGTGTGCGCGCGTTCACAGGAAATCCCGGCTCACGCGAGATGACACGTATATGCGTCGCTGAGCGCAGCGCTGCCACCTCCGGAACGCGAATCTGCGTACAGCGGTCCGGAGGTGGTTAAGGACTATAGTTGTATCTGGCAGCAATATATATTATTAGCGCAACCTGCGCTAAATAGCTTGCAATTGTTTGGCCGCTGCAGACAGCGACATTATCTGCGCTACATCTCCTGTCTAACGTGTGCGCAGCCTAAATATCTGTGACATCCAGTGTACTTTTTATGTAGACGGTGTCCGCTGCGGACATTTACATTACCTGCGCTATATCTCCTGTATAACGTTTGTGCATCCCAAATATCTGAGACATTCAGTGTAATTTATGTGCGCATACACTTACAAAACCTGCACTACTGTACATATAACATACTTGCAAGCATATATACCATTTAATATGCAGAAGGCGAGCAGTAAGGGACGGGGAAGTGGCCGTGATGCTGATGGTGCACGCAGAGGCCGTGGCCCTGGGCGCAGTGAAACTGTGCCTGCTGCCAGAGCACAAGAAACACACTCATCCACGATACCTAGCTTTATGTCCCAGTTTGCAGGGCGGCGCAGGACACCACTCTCGACGTCACACCAGTGCGACCAGGTGGTCGGTTGGATTGCAGCAGATAATGCTTCCAGTCAGTTAAGCACCACCCTGTCTTCCACAAAGTCCAGTCTCAGTAGCCAAGAGTCTGGTCAACAGAATCCTCGCCCTGATCCTCCTTCCTCCCACCATGGAGAGTCTTGCCAAACAAGTGATCCCACACTCGGATATTCCGAGGAGCTCTTTTCATCGCCATTCCTTGATTTGGGCCTCTCGCCAAGCCCGCTTGAAGAGGGACATGAGGAGATTGTGTGCACCGATTCCCAAACACTTGAGCATCCACAGTCAGAAGAAGATGACGGTGGGGAACGGCAATTAGTGTTTCACAAGGTGGATGATGACGATGATGAGACACAGTTGCCAATAAGTCAACGGCAATTAGTGTCTCAAGAGGTTGATGATGAGGATGAGACACAGTTTTCAATAAGTGAGGTTGTTGTTAGGTCAACCAGTCAGTCAGGAGGATGACCAGAGTGAGGAAGTGGAAGAGGAGGTGGTGGACTATGAAGTCACTGACCCAACCTGGGAAGGTGGCAAGCCGAGCGAGGACAGCAGTACAGAGAGGGAGGGATCCGCAGCACCGCAACAGGCTGGAAGAGACAGTGGGGTGGCAAAAGGGAGAAGGCGGCCACACCAAACAGGCCCGCAACTGTTCCGCGGAGCACCCCCTTGCAGCAATCTCTGTTGACAAGGGGTAGGTGTTCCGCAGTCTGGCGCTTTTCTGAGGAAAGTGAGGACGACAAAAGAATTGTGCCGTACCAAAATGAGCAGGGGCGTGAACACTAGCAACCTCACCACCACCAGCATGTTCCGTCACATGGCATCAAAGCACCCTAATAGGTGGGCCGAACGCCTGGGTGTACAATCAGTGTCTGCGGGTCACACCACTGCCTCCTCTTCCCCTGTGTTACGTGATGACCAATCCCCTGTCCAAGACGCAGGCCCGGATGCCTCCCGCCCTGCACCTGGACCTTCGCAAGCACTATCAGCTAGCACATTCACTTCTGTGTCCTAGCGCAGCGTACAGATGTCCATACCCCAGGCCTTAGAACGAAAGCGCAAATACCCAGCCACCCACAGACCATGGCACTAAATGCGCACCTTTCCAAATTGCTGGCCCTGGAAATGTTGCCATTTAGGCTTGTGGACACTGAGGCTTTCCGCAGCCTGATGGCGGTTGTGGTCCCTCGTTACCCATAGCCGCCACTATTTTTCCCGGTGTGCCGTCCCTGCCTTACACCAGCATGTGTCACGTAACATCACCCGTGCCCTGACCAACGCAGTTATTGGGAAGGTCCACTTAACGACTGACACATGGACAAGTGCTTGTGGCCAGGGACGCTACATTTCCCTAACGGCACACTGGGTGAACGTTTTGGAGGCCGGGAGCGAGTCGTACCCTGGGATGGCACAGGTGCTAACGACGCCAAGGATTGCGGGCCCTACTTCCATCAGGATTTCCGCCACCACCTATAGTGTCAAAAACTTCACAAATCCACAAAAAATATTTTTTCAATATATATCAATTCCTGCAATATCACATCTGAATCACAGTAGGCAAGAATTAAAACGTAACTTTTAATGCTTAATATTTATAATATACAAGCCACTTCAAAGTATATCAAAAGCAAATGAAAAACAAAAAACTAATATTACGTCATATCCTTGTTTTCAAACTGTTAGTACAAAAGTCAGGGGGGAGAGACTGACAGTGGGGGCACACGTGGGAACAAGCTATCCCTACCAGGACCGCGATTAGTACCTCAACCCACAGGAACACCCTGATGGTGGGTGGCCGGTGGTCTCGTGCCTGCCCTGACTCACCCTCATATTACCCTAAACATTCCAACGCGTTTCCCCAAGTATAGGTTCATCAGGGGAAAAATACTGGGTAACAAAAAAACAAAAATACAAGGATTATGATGAATCCAAAATGAATTAACCAAAAAGAATGAAAATCAATACATAATTTAAAAAGACATCAATACAATTGTTTATGCACCAGATGATAAACAGAGATGATTTATATCAACATGATTGTTAATGCACCAGATAGTCAACAAAGGTGATCTCTCAATCTACAAGCAACTTTCAGGCCAACATGATTAGTACCAGATTGATCAAAGTTCCATGATTCCGTAAGTATAATTAAAGTAAACCATATATGAATAATTCATCACGTGTATGACTCTCAGTCAACCCTCAGATATCTAAACACATTGAATACAAAACCCTTGATTCAGTGACCATGTCATTCAAAAATGGCCTTCACCTTGCATATGTATAGATGTGATATACAAGGCATGTCCAGATATTGCTATGATTAGATAGCACAGTTTCTAGGTAATATAGGAATGACATGCATAATATGCTCCTAATTACACAAGTATCACCAGTGCTGAGTCGCAATGCACGGGATCACCGAGTTAAATCACTCAAAGGTGGTCCATGGATAATGTGCATTAATCCTCATGGTGCCAGCGATGCAGGTGTCACTACAATACCTACGCCAAATACATCATTGTGGTCAAGAGACCTCTCACATGTCCCATGGTTACGTTGGTGGCAATCAGGCTGGTGCATAGACAGATGTCCGGTCAGGGTCCTCGTAGGGATAGCTTGTTCCCACGTGTGCCCCCACTGTCAGTCTCTCCCCCTTGTTTGACTTTTGTACTAACAGCTTGAAAACGAGGATATGACGTAATTTTTGTTTTTTGTTTTTTATTTGCTTTTCATATACTTTGAAGTGTTTCGTATTATAAATATTAAGCATTAAAAGTTACGTTTTAATTCTTGCCTACTGTGATTTACACCTACAATAGTGGCTGCAACCACCCCTCCTCTTTCTCCACCTCCTCCTCCACTTCCACCTCTGAATTCTCATCTTGCAGCACCAGTCAGCCATCAGTCAGTAGCAGGAAGCAGTGTAGCACTGCAGTGGGGAAGCAGTAACAGGCCGTGCTGAAACTAATACACTGCCCATCCCCAAAAAAATGTCACCACCAAAAATATTTCATTGGACCGCCTTTAGCTTTCATTACGGCACGCATTCGCTGTGGCATTGTTTCAATAAGCTTCTGCAATGTCACAAGATTTATTTTCCATCCAGTGTTGCATTAATTTTTTACCAAGATCTTGCATTGATGATGGTAGAGTCTGATCGCTGCGCAAAGCCTTCTCCAGCACATCCCAAAGATTCTCAATGGGGTTAAGGTTTGGAGTCTGTAGTGGCCAATCCATGTGTGAAAATGATGTCTCATGCTCCCTGAACCACTCTTTCACAATTTGAGCCCGATGAAACCTGGCATTGTCATCTTGGAATATGCCCGTGCCATCAGGGAAGAACAAATCCATTGATGGAATAACCTGGTCGATCTGTATGTTCAGGTAGTCGCTGACCTCATTCTTGGAGCACATAGCACTGCCCCCACAGGCTTGTACAGTAGGCACTAGGCATGATGGGTGCATCACTTCATCTGCCTCTCTTCTTACCCTGATGCGCCAATCACTCTGGAACAGGGTAAATCTGGACTCATCAGACCACATCACCTTCTTCCATTGCTCCAGAGTCCAATCTTTATGCTCCCTAGCAAATTGAAGCCTTTTTTTCTGGTTTGCCTCACTGATTAGTGGTTTTCTTACGACTACACAGCTGTTCAGTCCCAATCCCTTGAGTTCCCTTCGCATTGTGTGTGTGGAAAGGCTCTTACTTTCACTATTAAACATAGCCCTAAGTTCTACTGTTGTTTTTCTTCGATTTGATGTCACCAAACGTTTAAGTGATCGCCGATCATGATCATTCAGGATATTTTTCCTGCCACATTTCTTCCTCGAATACGATGGGTCCCCACAATCCTTCGAGTTTTAATAATGCGTTGGACAGTTCTTAACCCAGTTTTAGTAGCTTCTGCAATCTCCTTAGATGTTTTCTCTGCTTGATGCATGCCAATGATTTGACCCTTCTCAAACAGACTAACATATTTTCCACGACCACGAGATGTGTCTTTCGACATGGTTGTTTAAGAAATGAGAAGAAACTCATTGCACCAGTTGGGGTTAAATAACTTGTTGCCAGCTGAAAGATAATCGCCCATGCAGTAATTATCCAATAGGAGGCTCATAACTATTTGCTGAGTTAAATCCAGGTGGCGACTTTTTTTTTGGACAGGCAGTGTATGTTTAGGTGACAAACAGCACACCGCCGCAGAGCTGTGGCAGGGTATAAGTGACAAGACTGAGCTGTGGCTCTCGCCACTTAACCTACAACCAGGCATGGTTGTGTCTGATAGTGGCCATAACTTGGTGTCAGCTTTGGAGCTCGGCAAGCTCACACACATATCATGCCTAGCCCACGTGTTCAACTTAGTGGTTCAGCGGTTTCTCAAAACCTACCCCAATTTGCCTGTGCTACTGGTGAAGGTGCGCCATGTGTGTGCCCATTTCCGACGAGTGGGCATGGATGTCTGACCTCTGTGAGGTTTTACGCAACTTTGAGGAATCAACACAGATGGTGAGCGGCGATGCCGCTACTATCAGCGTAACCATCCCACTTCTGTGTCTACTGAAACACTCGCTGCTCACAATGAAGGCGGATGCTTTGCATGTGGAAGAGGTGGAAATGGTGGAAGACACAGGGTGATAGCCAGACTAACCTCGGTTCGTCTTCTCAGCGCGAATTGGATGATGATGAGGAGGAGGAGCATGAGACGGTTGCCTCCGCTACAGAGGGTAGTACCCACAGTAGGTTTATTCCATCTGTTGGATGGGCCGAAGAGGAGGAAGAGGATGAGGAGATTGAGAGTCATCCTCCTGATGAGGACCGCAAAGTCTTGCCTGTTGGGACTCTGGCACACATGGCTGACTTTATGTTAGGCTGCCTTTCCCGTGACCCTCGCGTTATATGCATTTTGTCCTACACGGATTACTGGTTGTTCACCCTTCTCGACTCCCGCTACAAAGAGAACTTCTCATCTCTCATTCCTGTGGTGGAGAGGACGAGTAAAATGGTGCAATACCAGAAGGTCCTTGTGGAAAAATTGCTCCAAAAATTTCCAGCTGACAATGCTGGCAGCAGATTACGTAGTATCTTGGGCAACCAAGGAGGGGAGACGAGGGGAACACACAGCAGTTCCAACAGAGGCAGGGCAACACTCTCCAAAGCCTGGGACAGTTTCATGACACCCCGCCAGCAACCTCACCCTGCTGCACGGCCTAGTGTCACAAGGAGAGAAAAGTTTTGGAAGATGATGAAGGAGTACGTAGCACACCGTGTCAGCGTCCTCAATGATCCCTCAGTGCCTTACAACTATTGGGTGTCCAGGCTGGACACGTGGCACAAACTGGCGCTCTACGCCTTGGAGGTGCTGGCCTGCCCTGCCGCCAGCGTTTTGTCAGAGTGTGTATTTAGTGCTGCTGGGGGCATAATAACTGATAAGCGCATCCGCCTGTCAACTGAAAATGCTGACAGATTGACTCTTATCAAAATGAACAAGGCCTGGATTGCCCCTGACTTCTCTACTCCACCAGAGGAAAGCGGCTGAACATAAAGGCTTTTATGGTGTATTGAATACACTGTATTCCCATGCAGCCCTTCCACCACAAAACAGGATATATGGTTCAATCTTCCTTTTCTCATCCTCCTCCTCCTCCATCATATCAACATGCTTATTAGTCTGCCCTCGCTCCTAATGTTTTAGAGGGTCAGCTCAGCAGCAGGCCCTAACCATAATTTTTTCAATGGTCAGCTCAGCAGCAGGCCCTCGCCCCTAATGTTTTAGATGGTCAGATCACCAGCAGACCCTCAACCATAATTTTTTCGATGGTCAGCTCAGCAGCAGGCCCTTACCCCTAATGTTTTTGAGGGTCACCAGCAGGCCATCAATCATAATTTTTCAAGGGTGTGTATGATGCCCCCCTTTATGTGTAATAAAGGGTGTATTGGAGTGCCTGTTCCTTGTAATTTTTGGCAGCCCTTTCACTTAGTGCATAGGCTTTATGAGTGTAGGAGTCCCACTACCTGAAAAATTGTACCACAATGTGAATGAGGCCCTCCTTTATGTGATATACAGGTTGTATCGGAGTGCCTCTTCCTTGTAATTTTGGCAGCACTTGCACTTTATATACAAGTAAATATACATGAAAGAATGTTTCCTAACAATTTTTCCTCTAAAATCTATTTAATCTTCGGTTTTGTGCGTATTATTGTCAGTCTGTAAAAGTGGCGTACTACTCAGACAACATCGTTCCCAGCAGCGTCCTGGGTGTCCAAGATGCATCCAGACATCCTCCCCGTGCTGTTCCCGAACCATTTCAGTGGTGTTTTCATTAATTTCTGACCTTTTCCTGTGAACCAGACACCCTCCCCTCTTCAGAGTGCCTGGTTTAATGCTCTGGTTCTCCCATTGACTTCCATTGTGCTCTGGTGCTCGTTAGAGCACCTGAGCATCCCAAAGTGTTCTACTCGAGCACCAGAGCACTTTGGTGCTCGATCAACACTACTTAGGAGACAGTTGAAAGATGAAACTGAGCATGTGTGGCCACCTCAGTGAGCAGGACAAAGAAATAAGAAATGAAATGGCTCTATACAGATAGATGTTATTAAATAACTTTGTAGCTATCCAAAAAATTTTATTACATGCAATTAAAAAGTGTTGAGATCCAGGAGCTGGTTTGAAAACTGTTGAATATTTTTCGTGGGAAAACTCCTTTAAAATAAACTGGGATTCGGAGGGGGGGGGGGGGCTGTTTTTACTTGTAGAGAGCATCTAGTAAGGGCTCATGCACACAAACGTATTTTCTTTCCGTGTCCGTCCCATTTTTTTTGCGGACCGTATGCAGAACCATTCATTTCAACGGGTCCGCAAAAAAATGGAAGTTACTCCGTGTGCATTCCGTTTCCGTATGTCCATTCCGCAAAAAAATAGAACATGTCTGATTATTGTCCACATAACAGATAAGGATAGGACTGTTCTATTAGGGGCCAGCTGTTCCATTCCGCAAAATAAGGAATGCACACGGACGTCATCCGTATTTTTTGAAGATCCGTGTTTTGCGGACCGCAAAATACATACGGTCGTGTTTATGAGCCCTTAGGGTAAGGAGTCTCATAGGCTATACAATAATCCCCTGGGAGAATGTATATAAATTAGCTCTTTCCAAAAAGAAAAGTAAGCTGAGCCCCTGGTGCCACCAGTTGGACGGCAGCTATCCTAGAAGTCAGTGTTCAACCTTTTAAACAGGCCTTGAGACATAATTTAGGATTAGAGCCGAGCTGTTACCTCATCTGCAGACAGCTGTTTGGGGGTGATTCCCTGAAAATAGAAAACTGAGTCAGCGCATTACGGGTGAATGCTGAGATTTCTGGATACTCCGCGCTGGGGACACCCAGATTTACAGTCACTAATGTTGCAATATTTTCTTCCATTCAATGGAACATCTGGTTCTTATTCCAGAATATTTTGCAATGAGAAAAGTTTGGTGGATTGCCATAACATCAGATTTGTAGTTTGTGAATAATGCTGTGCATTGCTCAGTAACAGGTCATTGCACAATACACCACAATGATGTCATGTAAAAATATATGGCATATCAGACCGATCCATTTATAGTACAGTATCTTTAAGATGTCCCTATAGGCTAAAGCAATGGCACCCATAAATGCCCCCATCAGATCATCAGACCCTCATTGCAGGTCTCCCAGTATGTAATCAGGACATTACAGATGGTATTGACGTCAGAGGATGGTAACCATATATATATATATAGTGTCACAATGGGGGCACATTGGGGTCCACCACCCATAAAGTGACTGTCTTACCATCTGTTGTGCATTAAGATCTAGTAATTCCTGTCTCTTGGCTCAGCATATCCTGGCATGTGTGGGTGAGATGACCAGCTTTAAAAAAACAAAACAAAAACAAACATTATATTGCAGTAATGTGTGACGACGAGACGTCTATCCTATAGGATCTATGTGTGGCCACCTAGTGGTTGTGTTGTGAGTTGCAGTCAAGGGTTTTGCTAGCGTATCATGATATTGTGCTATGACAAATTGGACTTCTTAGCCAAATTTGAGCTGAAGGGTGGAAACATCTGTATTGCAGCACAGGGATGGATCCCATACTGAAGCACATGTAGATCCTTTAGTTCATTAACACATTTTTTGGGGAAAAAAAACATTTAAAAGTTGTGCTCACATCAACGTCTAATGTATACACTTTACGTACATGTTAAATGGATGCCATACAGTGTCATCAGTCACCATAGGTTCCATTGTTAAAGTATGTATCCATGTGTATCCAGGCTCCTAATATTGATGGCCTATTATCAGAATAGGTCACTAATATCCCATGGGTGAGGGTCCGACACCCCGCAACCCGACCGATCAGCTGTTCCCTGCAGCCTCCGGTGCTGGAACTAGCACTGTGAATGGAGAGTGAATCACAGCTCCGTTCAAAGTGTAGTGGCAGTCCTGGGTACTGCAGCTCAGCTACCACAGAAGTGAATGGGAGCTCAGCTGCAGTAACCCAGTACAGCCACTACACTTTGAACGGAGCTGTGATTCACTCTCCAATCACAGTGCTAGTTCCAGCACCGGAGGCTGCAGATAACAGCTGATCAGTTGGACTCTAACTGATTGGATATTAATGACCTATCATGAGAATAGGTCATCGATGTCAGAAGCCTGGAAAACCCCTGTGGTTTTGCTGGACTCTGCAGGATGGAAAGGAGTAGTACACTATGTTTTTGCATCTTTCTTTTTCAAACATATATGTTAAAGTGTAACTGCTGTTTAATTTTATTTTTTTTGCTAATTTGTAGGGACAGTGACAGGGAACATTTTTGTAAGATACTTTATTTAGGGAAAACGTTTATTTATGGTAGAAAACTTGGGCTGAAATGTCCCTTAGCAGCGCTGTAATTCTGCCTCATTTAGGGTGAGTTCACAGGTAGCAGAATTGTTGCAGGAATTTCCACTTACAGGAATGGGTCTTGCAGAAATCTATGCACCTTTTGTACAAATAACCCTATTCAGATGTAGGAAATGGATTATTCAGTTGCAGAAAGTGTAAAGGTAAATAGTGCTTACAGTGTCTAAGGATCTGATTTGGTATATTGTTAGGAGCAGCAGGGATTTCTTGCTCACCTGTTTACAAGCTATACAACTGCCTTGCATCTGACTCTGGGTTAGGTTATCACCTAGCTTCAGGGATGGACTGGGACAATAAAGTGGCCCTGGACTTCAGCCAGACCGGCCCACTTTATTTTTCCCAAACACACTCAAAAAAAAACATAAGTAAAAACATTCCACTGTAAGTATAAACAGGTTTTTTATTTTTACTCTTAATTTAGAAAAAAAAATCCCCCTCCATAATGGTGCCATCCACAGATCCCCCCCATAAGTGTCATCCACAGACCCCCCCCCCATAAGTGTCATCCACAGACCCCCCCCCATAACAGTGCCATCCACGGATCCCCCTCCCTATAACAGTGCCGTCATCCATAGATCCCCCTCCCCGCCACTCACAGTAGTATACATTAATAAATCGGTATCCTGCAGGCTGCAGACAGTAACTTTAATTTTAACACAGCGCTCATCTCTTTACTACCTTACATTCAGCTCCCTCCAGCCTCCAGTAACAAGTGCGGGCGGCAGCGCTCACTCACTGACGTCACGCGCCTGCGCCGCCTAGTGGGAGGAGCAGGCGTGTGACGTCAGTGAGTGAGCGCCGCCCCCACACTGCCTGCTGTTACTGGAGCTGAGTCAGTGTAAGATAGTAAAGAGATGAGCGCTGATTTTAAAGTTAACACACTGACAGCAAAAAAATTAAAATGGCTCGGGACCGGCCGGGCCCCCCCGGGGTCCGGGCCCCTTACTGGGGTATCGGCTTTACCCCCCTGATGGCGGCCCTGGCCGGCCCATAATTCGATCGGCCCACCGGGATTCTCCCGGTACTCCCGATGGCCAGTCCATCGCTGCATAGCTTGCCTTGGTTAATTTAGGGTGGAGTTATTGATTGTTTAGCCTTTTATATGTCCAGGCCTCTTGCTTCTCTGGTTGATAGGGATAGCGTATGCTCTGTCCATTTCTTTAGAGAGTATAAGTGTATCCTGGAGCATGTAGTTCTTTGGTTCTTCATGTTTGCCGAGTTGGTTTTTGGTGTATTTCAGGTCATGGTCGGTTTGGTTTAGTATACCTTTATTTCTATTCGCTATTATTCATCTCGTTTCTACTTGCATACCAATACCATCTCCCGCCAGAGCCTATCTCCTCCATCTCAGGCCATCATCATTCGGTTCCTTTTATCTGTCGGTGAGTTTATTTTAGTTCCTTGTTTTCTGCTAGTGTCGATACGTGCATCATATAAAAAGTTTCTTGTGACTGGATAGTTGTTGTGCAGTTTAGCGCTACTGCAAGTCCTGGGGGTATTTGAGCACCAAGAGACACTGTTAGATCTTGGGAGAGGCGACTGCTATGGGTGAAGTCTAGTTCAGTGGTCTTGGACCCAACCGGCGTCATTACGTATAAACCCACAATGGTCACTGAAATAACTTGAAACAAAATGAATAATGTCTGGGAGAAAATAAATAATAAATATATAAAAATGTACTGAAAATCAGCTAATGGAAATCAGGCATTGCTTTAAAGGTTCAACAGAAATATATAAAAAAAAAAAACTAATGAAACTAAAACAGGCCTCAATACGACAACAAATCAGGGTATGTATATTTACCAAAACCTATACCGATAATGTTGCTCACTCACAGACAACAAAAACATACCCAATATAGTCAAAAATATATCCACTTTATTGCATAAAAAGCCATGTACACAACTCTATGTTTTCAGTAGACACATCTGCTTCCTAATACATCTGGGACCCTGAAGAGGCCATGGGTACAATGGGCTGTTCACTCCTATCATACTTCCTCTTCCAGGGGGGTGTCCCTGCTAATACATAAAAAAATTACGCTGGGAGGTAAAAGAACTGGTTACAGATACAGAAGGCAGATCGGATATACCTCTATGGGATAATCCATCTTTGCCGTGGTAATGGGAGCAGACAGTTGGAAAACGGTGGGGGCAAAAACCCTCGGTGATGGGTATGAACACAAGGAGGAATGATAATGATGTTTGAAACCCTGTCCCAAAAGTACAATATCCCTCGCTCTCTTTTTTTCTCATACCTACAACTTAGGTCGGCTACACAGAGTATGTACCCAGCCAACAGCACTAGAATTTCTAAATATCTGCTTATAGGAGTTGTCAAAACACAGGGCCCCAGAGGATTAGGGTCATCAAACTACTCACACCTAATAGGTTCAAAATTCAAGACAAATCCTCTTCCAGTAAAAGAAAAATGGAAAAGACTGATACCCACACTTACAGAAGAGTCCATATCGACTTTATTAGAATCACATTTACAGGTATCTACAGCAGTAAATAATAAACTAACCCAACTGTATATCATACATCAAGCGTATTTAACACCAACTAGGATGTCCAGAATGGGCAGAGCCGCATCCACGGCTTGCCCACGATGTGGAGACTTGGAAGTAGACTTTTGGCATATGCTATGGAGATGCAATCCGATAGCTGAGCTCTGCAAGGAAAGTTACTGATTTTCTTTCTTCTTTGTTGCCGTCACGGGTGGATTGCATTCCGGAGGTCTGCCTGCTGGGGATATTGAACGAAGAGAATTGGGATCACTATATGACCATATTCCTGAGGAAAGCTTTGTTCATGGCAAGGAAATGCATTGGTTTGAGGTGGTATAGTCCCAATACACCAATACTGAATATGTGGAAATCACAAATCAATCAGATCTTACCATACCTAGCACTAGCATTCAAACACCGTAATAAAGCCACAAAAATTTGAAAGAGTCTGGGGCGTTGGGTGTGAGTCACCACACACACTATGTATACAACCTCCAGAATGCGTCAGGCCCTATTAACGGCTCGAGGTAACTTGGGTCAAGTAAATTGAGGGGTATCTGCTCATACAATCAGAGGTTAAGTTGGCCAGGGAAATAGCGGGTTGGAGGATATGCATTGGCTGATTAATATTAATGGCAAAATGTTTATATACTATGTCTATTATGTACTATGGAACAAAAGGCATGGCATGCAAATACACATTGTATTTAACATTGAGAGTGTTTGTGTCACCGCCAGACATCTGAGAAGCTCTGACAGACGTACTTCAGAACCTCCTGCTTGAGGTTCTTTTGTTTTGCTTTCGTTTTGTCATCTCGTTTCCCTCTCTCAGCTGTCATCTAGTTGCACTGATTGCATCCCTTTAAATCCCCTCCCATACTGCATCACTTTGCGGTTTATACAACTTCCTGGAGTGTGTGCATGCTGGATGCTACAACTGATGCTGCTACAGATAAGTCTGAGGAGTAGCCCAAAATACATGTGGACAGGTGCAGAAGTCTCATTGATAGTTACAGAAATTGCTTGTGTAATACCCCAGAGTAGTATTACCATTCCTTCACCCTGTTACTGTCTTTAATTGCTACCAATAATGTAATCTTTGTATTTATTCCAGGTCCTTTATATTGCGCATTAATATTATTGCTATTTAACTGTTATGTTCATGTAATGTGCCTGGTTCACTAGCAGGTGGCAGCGGATATGGCAGATCTTTAGATACAATGGAACTTACCATTCCATTCTCCCCCTTTTGGGCAGAAGTGGACTAGTTCTGCTTCCTACCAAGGGAGGGGCTGCAGGAAGTATTGAGGCAGTCTTAATTTTTCTAGTGTTGGGAGCAGACGTGTAAAGATGGAGCAGTGAGGGGAAGGCCCCCTCCTGCAGCACGAGTTTCTCTAGAGTGAAGCAGCTCATAGAGCATCATGACTCCTTACCGATTAAGAGACAAAAGTATTACGAGGGGGTCAACAGCCAAAGGCACCCCACTCCAAAGGTACTAGAACAGTCCTCAAGTCCAGCTACCAGACTAAAGCCGAGTTTAGCACAGCAGAGAAGGGTAAAGCAGAAAATCCCAGTTTGCTTGCCAGTTTGTGCCAAAACCTGCTGGAGCCAAGAGAAAGATCACTTCTTGTACTGATGCAAGTTGATTCAAGTAAAGCTGTTGAACTTTATGAAGTCTGGACTTATTCTACACTTCCACTATTACTCTCCCCTTTGTTGCTTCGGAGCCTAACCCTGGGGAGCGACGGTATCCAGGTAGGAGCACCGCGACGCACAGAGACTATTAAGGCCACACCACACCACTCAGCATTCCTAAAAACCTGGGACGCAAACCTGATTTTCATTAGTTGATTTTCAGTAGATTTTCTATTTATTATTAGTTTTCTCATTTGCAAGTTGTTTCAGTGACCATTGTGGGTTTTTCTTTCTTTAGGCTACATGCACACGACCGTATGTCATACTTTTATTTTTTGCGTATCCATTGTAACAATGCCTAAAACAGACAAGAATAGGACATGCTCTATTTTTTTTGCGGGGCTACGGAACGAACATACTGATGCAGACAGCACACGGTGTGCTGTCCGCATTTTTTGCGGACCCATTGAAATGAAGGGGTCCGCATCCTATCCGCAAAAATAACGGAACGGACACGGAAACAAACAACGTTCGTGTGTATGTAGCCTTAACATAAGGGTGCCAACAATTTTGTCTACTTGCGTATAAGGAATGTGTTTAAGAAGGTATTAGACTATAATAAAATTGTGATGGGGGTACATCAGATATGTGCCACCTTTCCGTATCTAGGGCCAGTTTAATTTTAGTATAGGGCCCATCTGAAACAGAAATGTTTTCATTATGATCTCACTCGGCAGGTATTTGTGTTCTACCTTCTCTCGGCACAGCATCATTGCTAGGTCCATTGCTTCATGGAAGAGTCCGCGTCTGTTTATAGATTGGAGGGTTACTCCAGACATATAATACCGCACTTCTCACTTCCATCGGGATGCACTCGCCATTTTAGTCACAGAGGGACAGCTGACGGGGTCAGCGCACTGAGAGTCTGCTATTTGTAGGGCGCGAGGGCCGAGTGGTGCTAAATTATTTACTATTTATTCAGTCGTGTTCATCTCGGATTGGCCGCAACCAGATGCAGATGTCATCTCAGCAATCTGACAGGTATTTCATGAATTCTTATTTATAGATGCCACAAATGTGCAGCTGGATTCAGAAACTCAATATTATAGCTATGGGAGATGATGAAATCCTACCGGAACACACAGCACATAAAATGGTGCTTTTTTTAGTTTTCCAGTATGAAAAAGTGAAGCCAACTCAGAGATCAGGGGTAATGATTTGATTTGTACCTATTTAGTGTTTTTGACCCACACCCGGTTTTGGCTCACAATAACTGATCGAAATAACTGAAGTGTGAATTCAGCCTTATTCATGTGCCATGTCTGGTATTGCAGCTCAGTTCCATTTGAGTGCTGCAATACCATACACATCCCATGTATAAGAGTGGCGCTGTTTCTGGGAAAAAAGACTTGTCTAAATGCATACAACACTTTTAATTCATGAACTTGTAGCTTGTCTCATAGGAAAGTAGCTATGTCTGGCTGACCTGTGACATGTGCGCTTGGCAGCTAAAGGCATCTGTGTTGGTCCCATGTTCATATGTTCCCGCATTGCTGAGAAAAAATGTATTATATGTAAATGAGCCTCTAGGAGCAACGGGGGCGTTACCGCTACACCTAAAGGCTCTGCTCTCTCTGCCATTGCCGCACCCTCTCCACTTTGATTGGCAGGGACGGGTCATGTAAACATGATCACACCTGACCATATCAAAGTGCAGAGAGCGTGGAAGTTGCAGAGAGAGCAGAGCCTCTAGGTGTAAGAGAAACGCCCCTGTTGCTCCTAGAGACTCATTTGCATATCTTAAAACATAATTTTTCGCAGCAATGCGGACACATATGAACATGGGACCAACACAGACGCCTTCAGCTGCTGAGTGCACATGTAACAGGTCAGCCAGTGCCATAGGTACAGAACTGCTGACAGATGCCCTTTAATTCATTCACATGAACAGGGGTTTACTCCAACATTTGGTTGGTCTTGAATATATACTGTAGCTACTTTAAGCCAACAGATTTATTCCTGAGGCCATATTCGATGCGTAGTTAATATTTCATTTACACAGCTGTGCCCACTAATATTTGACTCCCGCTTCACATACATTTTAAGCCCCATGTCCACTTCCTTATAAATTCCCTTTTTAATGCAAAATTGCTTTACCTTAAAGAGGACCTTTCATTGCAATAAAAAATCTAAACTAAGTATACAGACATGGAGAGCGGCGCCCAGGGATCTCCCTGCACTTACTATTATCCCAGGGCGCCGCTCCATTCTCCCGGTATAGGCTCCGGTATCTTCAGATTTTCGGCTCAACTGGGAGGAGCCTGCTCTTGTTCTCCTGGGCGTCTCCTTCTGCTGGCCAATCGCAGCACTCAGCTTATAGCCTGGGAGAAAGAAAAAAAAACACTCAGGTTATAAGCTGAGCGCTGCGATTGGCCAGCGCTACAGCCTGGGAGAAGAAGACGTCCAGGAGAACAAGAGCAGGCTCCTCCCAGTTGAGCCGAAAATCTGAAGATACCGGAGCCTATACCGGGAGAACGGAGAGGCGCCCAGACATACTAGTAAGTGCAGGGAGATCCCTGGGCGCCGCTCTCCATGTTTGTATGCTTAGTTTAGATTTTTTATTGTAATGAAAGGTCCTCTTTAAGCTCTAGGACTGTTGGCAAATAGAAAACAGTGCCACTCTTGTCCATGGGCCATGTGAGGTATTGCAACTTAGCCCCATATTAGAAATTGGACTGAGCTGCAATACTAGCAGGTTAAATCAGTGTAAAAAGTAGACGTTCACAATTGTCATTAATTCTCAGCCTGGTAACTAAACTACTAACTAAAATCTGGGGCAAAACAGCCCACCTAAAGCGTCAAATGCAGGCTAGGGTGCAATAGGTAATCAGAGGTATGTCTATAGATATTCCCCTCAATCCTATTGCTCCCCATAAAGGTGTAAGGATACACTAACAGTGTGTCAGCCCGGTAGTTTTCCACACTGGCATACACCTCAGCTACGTATCAGATGCCACAAAGAGCAGCAATCACGACCAGCCGTGCCAGTAAACAGCCCAGTCTATACCAGTGAGGTTTTAGGCAGTACGTCAGCGCTCTGTATTGCGTTTTACAGCAGCGCTCACTTAGTAATAGTGTTACTGACGTAAGGTGCCGATATCTGCCCTACACACTATCACCCTGCCTGTGGAATTATAGTATTGGGGAGCACAGCAGGATCAGTATTAGGGGTGGCAGGATGGGGTGTTTAGAAGGTGGAAGGATGATGGAAAAGTAGGAAACTAAGATGTCTATTTGTCAAACTCTGCAGAGAGAAGAGATGACAGAGAAATCATCATGGTGGTCTGGTCTGAAAGGAGAGGTACATATGGGACACTGTATGACTTTAAAGGGGTTGTCTGTTTGTTTTTTTTTGCTCTGTTATGAGCAGTGAGCAGAGCAGAGAAAACAGCTCTCATAGCGCTACCCTCTTCAAACAGCTGATCGGCAGGGGGGGGGGGGGTTGAGAATTTGGCATGTGGGTGACTTTTCAATTTTTACTTCATTCAGCAGAAAGGCTAGGTGCTCCCCTGCCCTTGGCCACAAAGCACTGAGGGAGAGGGGAGAGGGGAGAGGGGAGAGGGGAGAGGGGAAGAGGGGAGAGGGGAGAGGGGAGAAGGGAAGGGAGGGGAGGGGGGAAGGGAGGGGAGGGGGGAGGGGGGAAGGGAGGGGAGGGGGGAGGGGAGAGGAGAGGGGGGGGGGGGGAGAGGGGGTTAGGGGGCGCCATTTAATTTTTCGCCTCAGGCAGCAGAAAAGCTAGAATCCTGTAAATATATTATTGTAAGGGATCGCCTCTTATTCGGGGGTCATTCTCACAATGATCTTCATCGACCACAGGGTTAGGGGCCAAACATTGCTTTTATTTGGCACCTCAGCAAAACCAAAAACAAACAATACAAATAAAACACCTTATAAATAGTAAAAAAAAGCCTCAAAAAGTACGTGTCTAGTAGCGTCGCAGGTCCCAGTGGTGAAGTGGGTATAGTTCACACAAGTAGATGCGTTTCTTTTATGTTGGACCGCGCTGCCTCAGAGGTCACAGGAAATCCACATTCGAAGCCAGTTAAATAATCACGGACATGGGAAAGCAACAAGCCAATCGAAGCCTTTCCTCCTCTCCTTTCCAAGCTTCTATGGAACACCAAAAATTGCAGCCAATAGTGAAGTACCGTCATGCAAATTGGAGTAAAAAATGGTTTTATTATACTCACAATGCACAGGTATAAATAAGCAGTGTACAATGGATCAATCACCCGACCCGGGTTTCGCTCAGTCGAGCTTCGTCAGGGGTATTCTTCCCGCCCCTTCCAGGGCGGTCTTATAAAGGGCCAGGTTGGTTCACACCCACCTACCCACTCACACATGATCCAACTCATCATAAAATTAAATAATCAAAACATCCAATAATATAAATACATATCCATCAATGCCATATCAAATACATAAAAATTCATAATAAATACATAAAACAGGGACATTTCACATTGATCTACCATACATCGGTATATAAACTTCTATAGCAATCTTAGACCACACGTATCAATTTCATTCATTCTACTCCCTCTCCGTCACTTAACACATGACTACATTACTCCTATCCACCTTCTTTCTCTAATTGATTGGCCAGGAGGTATATTAGAGAAAGAAGGTGGATAGCTTCTTTCTCTAATGGGCTCTAACTAAACATGAGGACTCCCTACCTCACTGAAAGCCCCGTTCACACACGGGAAGAACATGCGGCTTTTCCCAGCCTTCCAGGCTGTAACAAAGTCCAGTACCTTTTGGGGGATGGTGGCCCAGAAGTCCTCCTGACTCTGGCCTAGCGACCATCGATTCCAAGACCTCGCGGAGTCCCCCAAAGTTCAGGCTAACACCTAGCCCCGTGGCCCCTCAGCCAGCTCGGCTAAGCCCACCTGTACAGAGCCTTCCCAGGCCTCTGCTTCACAAGACACTCCAGAGTGAGACACACCCAAGATCCAGTAGCAGGATTAAATAGGATCCCTGGACATGAGCATGCCCTAAGTCCCGGACTGGAACCTGGGGAAACAACACCTCAATGTTTACATTGCCACTATATATATATATACACTGCTCAAAAAAATATAGGGAACACAAAAATAACACATCCTAGATCTGAATTAATTAAATATTCTTCTGAAATACTTTGTTCTTTACATAGTTGAATGTGCTGACAACAAAATCACACAAAAATAAAAAAAATGGAAATCAAATTTTTCAACCCATGGAGGTCTGGATTTGGAGTCACACTCAAAATTAAAGTGGAAAAACACACTACAGGCTGATCCAACTTTGATGTAATGTCCTTAAAACAAGTCAAAATGAGTCTCAGTAGTGTGTGTGGCCTCCATGTGCCTGTATGACCTCCCTACAACGCCTGTGCATTCTCCTGATGAGGTGGCGGACGGTCTCCTGAGGGATCTCCTCCCAGACCTGGACTAAAGCATCTGCCAACTCCTGGACAGTCTGTGGTGCAACGTGACGTTGGTGGATAGAGCGAGACATGATGTCCTAGATGTGCTCAATTGGATTCAGGTCTGGGGAACGGGTGGGCCAGTCCATAGCATCAATGCCTTCGTCTTGCAGGAACTGCTGACACACTCCAGCCACATGAGGTCTAGCATTGTCTTGCATTAGAAGGAACCCAGGGCCAACGGCACCAGCATATGGTCTCACAAGGGGTCTGAGGATCTCATCTCGGTACCTAATGGCAGTCAGGCTACCTCTGGCGAGCACATGGAGGGCTGTGCGGCCCTCCAAAGAAATGCCACCCCACACCATTACTGACCCAATGCCAAACCGGTCATGCTGGAGGATGTTGCAGGCAGCAGAACGTTCTCCACGGCGTCTCCAGACTCTGTCACGTCTGTCACATGTGCTCAGTGTGAACCTGCTTTCATCTGTGAAGAGCACAGGGCGCCAGTGGCGAATTTGCCAATCTTGGTGTTCTCTGGCAAATGCCAAACGTCCTGCACGGTGTTGGGCTGTAAGCACAACCCCCACCTGTGGACGTCGGGCCCTCATATCACCCTCATGGAGTCTGTTTCTGACCGTTTGAGCAGACACATGCACATTTGTGGACTGCTGGAGGTCATTTTGCAGGGCCCTGAAAAGAAGATGGAGGCAGCATGTCCGGTAAAAAACCCTTTAATGGGAATCGCCAAGTGAACTAACGTGCAGCAGGTTATGACGTTTCGGCTGATCCGCAGCCTTTATCAAACACAATGTGAAATCTAAAAGTATCCGTTTAAATATATTAAGACACACCCACTCACACAGGAGTGGCCAATAACACAATGAGTGAGGTGCTAATGCCATTAAAAATGTATATTGCAGTGCTCCCACTCAGTGTATCAATGTACACCAATCATATATATATAAGATCCAATACCTCCACATACCTTCAGGGCACACATGTTCCTTGGTGTTCCTAGGCCACCAGTGCGCATGTCAGGGAAGGCGGAACTGCGTCACTACCCAGCTGACCCGAGATCACCTGACCACAAGTAACTCCGCCCTGGTGATCGTCGCGTCATTCCACACATCCTCCGCTATGCGCACCGTTTCTAGGGACGCCAATGAGCCGATCCGCCCACCTCCACGTAATAAGAGCGGTCACCCCATAGCCCCACGTCACCAGTGCTGGCGGCCGGGTCCCGGGCCAAGCGATGCGGCGATCAGAACTCATCGCCGACTGCATAATATCCTCTGGCGCAACCGGGGACCGTCAGGAGAGATATAGGCAGGGGCCCTCAGTCTTTATGTCTCCGGCCGAAACCCGGCCTAGGTGACATAATCGCCCCGCCTCTCTATTATCCAACCAGCCCCATGTTGCCAGAGACGCATCCAGGATCCAGCACCACCCACAGCGGTGACGTGTGGAAGGAGATAACCACACCAACAGCCGGGGTGCAGACAGGAACGAGCCCCCTAATTACTCAGTGTGCCATGATCCAGTGTGGGTTGAAAACAAGTGTAATAGTGAATCAATGAAAAACAAAATACAATTAGAAAACACTATACAGTGAACCAGTTCAAAGGTCACTCTGAACCATTACACATTTGATACAGAGAATTCTATATTCATTCCGAATGGTTGGAGTGCTCTCATCTCAAAGATCCATTTGAGCTCTTTTTTAGGTAGAATTCGATCCTTGTCCCCCCCACGTCTCAGCGGGCTGACAGAATCAATGATTCTAAACCTGAGTTGGTTGACCGAGTGTCCACGCTCCAGGAAATGCCTCGCCACCGGTTTGTCAATCTGGGCCCTACGAATATTGCTCTTATGGGAGTTAATACGCTCCCTGGCTTCCAGTTACTCGCGGTCAGGTGATCTCGGGTCAGCTGGGTAGTGACGCAGTTCCGCCTTCCCTGACATGCGCACTGGTGGCCTAGGAACGCCAAGGAACATGTGTGCCCTGAAGGTATGTGGAGGTATTGGATCTTATATATACTGTATGTGATTGGTGTACATTGATACACTGAGTGGGAGCACTGCAATATACATTTTTAATGACATTAGCACCTCACTCATTGTGTTATTGGCCACTCCTGTGTGAGTGGGTGTGTCTTAATATATTTAAACGGATACTTTTAGATTTCACATTGTGTTTGATAAAGGCTGCGGAACAGCCGAAACGTCATAACCTGCTGCACGTTAGTTCACTTGGCGATTCACATTAAAGGGTTTTTTACCGGACATGCTGCCTCCATCTTCTTTTCTGGGACTTGTTACGCAGGAGCCCTGATGAACCTTGGACTCCAGGTAGGCTGTTGCATTCCGGATGACCTCAAGATCTGGTGAGTGCGATTCCACAATTATTTTTTGGCATTTTGCAGGGCCCTGGCAGTGCTCCTCCTGTTCCTCCTTGCACAAAGGCGGAGGTAGCGGTCCTGCTGCTGGGTTGTTGCCCTCCTACGGCCTCCTCCACGTCTCCTGATGTACTGGCCTGTCTCCTGGTAGTGCCTCCATGCTCTGGACACTACGCTGACAGACACAGCAAACCTTCTTGCCACAGCTCGCATTGATGTGTCATCCTGGATAAGCTGCACTACCTGAGCCACTTGTGTGGGTTGTAGACTCCGTCTCATGCTACCACTAGAGTGAAAGCACCGGCAGCATTCAAAAGTGACCAAAACATCAGCCAGGAAGCATAGGAACTGAGAAGTGGTCTGTGGTCCCCACCTGCAGAACCACTCCTTTATTGGGGGTGTCTTGCTAATTGCCTATAATTTCCACCTGTTGTCTATCCCATTTGCACAACAGCATGTGAAATTGATTGTCACTCAGTGTTGCTTCCTAAGTGGACAGTTTGATTTCACAGAAGTGTGATTGACTTGGAGTTACATTGTGTTGTTTAAGTGTTCCCTTTATTTTTTTGAGCAGTGTGTATATATATATATACACTCCCCTAAAGAATTATTAGGAACACCTGTTCTATTTCTCATTAATGCAATTATCTAGTCAACCAATCACATGGCAGTTGCTTCAATGCATTTAGGGGGGTGGTCCTGGTCAAGACAATCTCCTGAACTCCAAACTGAATGTCAGAATGGGAAAGAAAGGTGATTTAAGCAATTTTGAGCGTGGCATGGTTGTTGGTGCTAGACGGGCCGGTCTGAGTATTTCACAATCTGCTCAGTTACTGGGATTTTCACGCACAACCATTTCTAGGGTTTACAAAGAATGATGTGAAAAGGGAAAAACATCCAGTATGCGGCAGTCCTGTGGGCACAAATGTCTTGTGGATGCTAGAGGTCAGAGGAGAATGGGCCGACTGATTCAAGCTGATAGAAGAGCAACGTTGACTGAAATAACCACTCGTTACAACCGAGGTCTGCAGCAAAGTATTTGTGAAGCCACAACACGCACAACCTTGAGGCGGATGGGCTACAACAGCAGAAGACCCCACCGGGTACCACTCATCTCCACTACAAATAGGAAAAAGAGGCTACAATTTGCACGAGCTCACCAAAATTGGACTGTTGAAGACTGGAAAAATGTTGCCTGGTCTGATGAGTCTCTATTTCTGTTGAGACATTCAAATGGTAGAGTCTGAATTTGGCGTAAACAGAATGAGAACATGTATCCATCCTCTGATGGCTACTTCCAGCAGGATAATGCACCATGTCACAAAGCTCGAATCATTTCAAATTGGTTTCTTGAACATGACAATGAGTTCACTGTACTAAAATGGCCCCCACAGTCACCAGATCTCAACCCAATAGAGCATCTTTGGGATGTGGTGGAACGGGAGCTTCGTGCCCTGGATGTGCATCCCTCAAATCTCCATCAACTGCAAGATGCTATCCTATCAATATGGGCCAACATTTCTAAAGAATGCTATCAGCACCTTGTGGAATCAATGCCACGTAGAATTAAAGGGTTTCTACCACTTCGTTTTCACATAATTAGCTTTCAGACACTAGCGATCCGCTAGTGTCTGCTCTACCAAACAATCCTAATATAATAGCTTTTGGGGCAGCCGTTTCGCTAAAAAAAGAACTTATATAGATATGCTAATGAGCCTCTAGGTGCTATGGGGGCGTCATTAGCACCTAGAGGCTCGGTCTACCTTCACAAAATGCCGCCGCCCAGCGCGTCCCTCCAGCCCGCCCATCTCCTCCGGAATGCGATCCTCCCTTTGAGCGTATGTATTCGGCGCATGCGCAGTGAATGCCTGACCGCTTTCTGCACAGACATCTCCACTGCGCCTGTTCCTCGGAGCACTATGACGTCATCGGCGCAGGCGCAGTGGAGATGTCTGAGCAGGAAAGCGGTCAGACATTCACTGCCCATGCGCCGAATACATACGCTCACAGGGAGGATCATTAGCATATCAATATAAGTTCTTTTTTTTTGCGAAACGGCTGCCCCAAAAGCTATTATATTAGGATTGTTTGGTAGAGCAGACACTAGCGGATCGCTAGTGTCTGAAAGCTAATTATGTGAAAACAAAGTGGTAGAAACCCTTTAAGGCAGTTCTGAAGGCAAAAGGGGGTCCAACACCGTATTAGTATGGTGTTCCTAATAATTCTTTAGGTGAGTGTATATTAAACCATAAAATGATACCTAAAATCTGAAACTCATACAGCAAAAAAAATCAAAGCATCAAACTGCAAAATATAAAAAAAATTATGTCCAGCACTAAAAATAAGAGAAAAAAAAGCATCAAATGTTATCAAATATCAAAACTCTACTCACCTCTCCAACTCCCTGCCAATTGCAGTGCCCCTGGGCCTTTGTATACAAGCAGTTGGCACATGGCCGCTGCATATACCCATGGGGTATAATACTGGCATCACCACTCAGCAATGGGAGCCAAGAGGCCAGTAGTAAGACACATGACTGCTGAGGACGGCCGGTGCTTCTGCACTGCAGAGGACTGGGGACCTGACTACCATTGTTATTTTTTCATTAAAACATTTGCTGTTGTTTTTTATTTAGCTTCAAGGTCAGATAACCCCTTTAACTTTTGAGTACATATTTATAGCAGCCGGAATTCCATTTTTCTGATACGGAGCCACATAGACATAGATTTTAAGCATAACAATCTGGCTGCCTGAAGTCGCCATTGCCGCTGTAACGCACCTGTCCATGAAAAAGGCTTCCGTCGTCAGACTTTGTGCAGGTTGATCTGGTTGGCAGAGTCTGCGAGATAAAGCAGGTATTCACCAGAGCCCGCCGCGAAGCAGAAAAGACTTGTGTAGAGCCCCAAGTTACACCCATAGAGTAGTTGCTGACTGACAGAGCAGTAGAGGGGTACACGGAAGGGAAAAATTGAGGGAAATCCAAGAAACAGTCCAGGAGTCAGGTTACTAGCAATCAGTCAGTAAAGGGTAAATCCTAATAAAGTAGTGAAGTAAAACCAAAATCAAAGCAATCAAGCCAAAGTAAGATCAAAATCACAGGATATCCGCCGAGTACATTAAAACAACACAGGAAACAGGTTGAAAGCTTGATAACTAGCAAGGGAATCTTAGGAAAGCTGGGTGATATAACCGTTCCTAGATTACCTAATTGGCATCTGCTGCACAGAAGAAGAGGGGCGTGACAGGTGTACGGCTACACGGCGGGATGTCTGGCACAATATGATATAGGCTCCTTTCAGACGAGCAAGTTCCACGCATCGGACTCGCAGAGTGAGTATGCAGCAGCTCCCGTCCTGACCTTCCAGCACTGCTGGGGTCACATAGCATTATACTGAGTTATGATGCTATGTAACCCTTACAGTTCTGGAATGTATTAGATAACACTGACACAATGCTGTCAATGTTATCCAATATATTCCTGTACTCTAAGGCCCCTTTCACACGAGCGTGTCCGGATGCGTCCCGGTGCATTGCGGCAAACCCACGTGAGTAGGTACGCAATTGCAGTCAGTTTTGACTGCGATTGCGTTCCGATGTTCAGTTTTTATCGTGCGGGTGCAATGTGTTTTGCACGCGCGTGATAAAAAACCGACTGTGGTACCCAGACCCGAACTTCTTCACAGACCATGGTGATGGATCATGTGACTGACCATGTGATGAATGTACTGATGTCATCAAAGGTCCTATTCCTCACAAAAGAAGACAGAAGAGATGCCGGCTGCGCAAACAAGTGGATTAAGGTGAGTTAAATTCTTTTTTATTTTTTTTTAACCCCTCCAGCCCTATTGTACTGTATTCAGAATGCTATTATTTTCCCTTATAACCATGTTATAAGGGAAAATAATAAAGATCGGGTCTCCATCCCGATCGTCTCCTAGCAACCGTGAAAATCGCACCGCATCCGCACATGCTTGTGGATGCTTGCAATTTTCACGCAGCCCCATTCACTTCTATGGGGCCTGCGTTGCGTGAAAAACGCACAAAATAGAGCATGCTGCGATTTTCACGCAACGCACAAGTGATGCGTGAAAATCACCGCTCATGTGCACAGCGCCATAGAAATGAATGGGTCCGGATTCAGTGCGGAAAACTCGCCCGTGTGAAAGGGGCCTAAGGCTTACATAGCATCACAAATCAAAATAATGCTATGCGACCCCGTCAGTGCTGGAAGGTCAGGACGGGAGCTGCTGCATACTCGCCCTGCGAGTCTGATGCATGGAACTCGCTCGTCTGGAAGGAGCCATAGGGTTATAAGAATAGATGCCCTAAAATTGTTATTACATAGGGAATGCAGATAGTTCCTAAAACTGACATGCTGCCACCAAGACAGCGCCAAACAGGAACCCATAGCACCGCTACTTGAAGGATACGGTTTTCTTTGTATGAGGGGCCAAGCTGATTTCCAACCCTCTGCCAAACACGTCCAAGTTCTAACCGATATAAAGAGACTGCTGCAGAAAGCGTACGCTGAGCTATGATAACCAGAACACTGGAGTAGAAGATCATAAATGTGGCCGGCCATCAGCCTCATCACGCCTCCTTTTCGGGAAAGCCATGAGCACAAGGGATTAACAGCACTTGCGCAAAAATTTTAGCGCTAGTGCTGATGAAAAAGTTGACATAGCTGTAGCATAATTATGGCCCAATGTATATTAAGAATTTTTTACCTGTTCCGAGGCAGACATTTACTTTAAGGGGTTAATTATTAACCTTCACAAGAGGAACTGCCCTCCGTCAATCGTCTCCCTTTTGCGTCTCACTTGAACCAAAAAAGTGGAAATGAAATCACACGACAGGAACCTTCCGCGGCTTTGCTCTGATATCGCTGAAAGCCCATCGCTCCGTAACGTGAAATGAAATCTAATGAAGGAAGTGATACAGAAAAGGGGAAATCAAAGGAAATATCTGCAACAATATCAGACACAACACAAATCGTACGGATGATGGCCATAGGCGAAGAATACAAAAGTAAACTAACCGCACTCAGAAACGTAAAGGAGGATTAGAGATAAGATACTGGGAACCACCGAAAAACGCTTCCCGAGCAAATCCAGTCTCGCATATGTAGATGGTAGTGAGAATATAACACTGATCGGACGGGGGAGATTTATCAAAACCAGTGGAGAAGGGAAAGTGGATGCGTAGCCCATGGCAACCCATCAGATCGCTTATTGTATTCTCCAAAGGGAAATGAGAGCAATGAATTAGTAAATCTCACTTGGGATTTCGTCATCTCAGGGTTATGGCGCCTTTTCATCTATGGTCACTGCAGCCAAATTATGGAGGCACCAAGATGGGCAATTGCCCTTGGGGATCCACAACCTAGGATCCTTCACTGCTCAGTCCTCAGCCCATCTCATTGAACCTGCCACCAGTTATTGCCAACTATGTGTTGTCCCTGACTTTACTACCCCGCTTTGTCCAAGGGCCTCCACTGTGACTGTCGCCTTTTACCCCTCCCTTTGTAGGTCTCCGAGACGCTACTCCCTGCCACGGCCTGTCCCACATAACTCAAATAGTAGCACAACTTAGAGAGAGTTCACGTCACCGTTTATTTTTCTGTTCTTCTGATCTGTCGGAACAATCGAAAAATAAAGAAAAAAAATATGGATCCTGTAAAAGAAACTGATCCTTTAAAAAACTGATCGAGTAAAAAAATTGATCCTGTGCATCAGTTACGCACATTTGGCATCTGTTTGAGCCCTTTCCATCTGAGAGACGTTATTTTAGAGGGGAAAAAAAGTATGGAATGCAGGACATGTTTTTTTCCATCTAAAAAAGCGGATCTGGCTCAAACTGATGCCAAATGTAAATAACGATGAACAGGATCCGTTTTTTTACACTTTCCATTTTTTTCTGTTCTGTGCTGCCCTGTGCCTCTGGATGCTCATGGCCTTACCACTATCCTTCATGGATCACCCGGCTATCTGTCGCTGTAAGCGTGCACATCACAAAATACTATCGCACCCAGGAGCACGGTCGCTGGGCCACAGTGTTCTGGTCTGAGTCCTCAATAGATAGGGGGTACTGTGCCTTTAAAGAAGAGCACAGCTTACTTCTAACAGTAGTACGAACTGCATTAAAATTGTAACTTCAACACAGGTTAAAGGCGTTGTCCCACAATAAATATTCTATATTTTTCTAACGAGCACCTGGATCTGAATACTTTTGTAATCGCATATCATTAAAAATGTAGTATAGCCACTGAGTTATTGAATAAAATCGATCTGTACAGCGCCACCTGCTGTTTGCTATTTTTCTTATTTCTCTGTCCACCTGTGTAACATCACTGTGGTGGTCGCACATGCTCAGTTCCATCCTTCAACTGCAACCAGCCCTACCTACTGTTAGATGCTGTGACAGATACAGGGAGAAATCTCCAGCAAAAGGAGCACACCTCCTGAGCTGTTATAGGGAGAGAACTGCAACGGAAAGGACACACACCCTGAATTGTTTTAGGAAGAGAGCTGCAACAGAAAGGACATGACCTCTGAGCTGTGATAGGGGGAGAGCTACAGCAGACACGCCCCCTAAGCTGTAATAGAGAGAGAGCTTCAGCAGAAGGGACACACCACCTGAGCTGCCAGCTTGGAATAAATCTAGAAGAGCAATTAGAGAAATTAATTGGGAGATCTCTGGGTCCATGTGAGCTACAGGACTGGTTCTAGCATTTGAGTGTACTTTTAAAACCACAGCAAGATTTTAATATTATTAGGTGCAGGGTTGGCCTTAGTAACTTTTTTGGAAGCCACAGAGCACCAAGAGTGGTAATGGCGGTACAAGTTCAGAGTCGTCAGTGGTGCCCATTTCATTAAGGACAGATGATCACCTTGTGTGACCACAGAGGTCACACACCCCTAAAGGCCTGATCGTATGCTTTAGGCCTCATGCACACGACCGTATTTTTTCACGGTCCGCAAAACGGGGTTCCGTTGGTTTTGTGATCTTCCTTGATTTTTGGAGGATCCACGGACATGAAAAAAAAGTCGTTTTGGTGTCCGCCTGGCCGTGCGGAGCCAAACGGATCCGTCCTGAATTACAATGCAAGTCAATGGGGACGGATCCGTTTGACGTTGACACAATATGGTGCAATTTCAAACGGATCCGTCCCCCATTGACTTTCAATGTAAAGTCAGGAGTTAATATACCATAGGATCAGAGTTTTCTCCAATCCCATGGTATATTTTAACTTGAAGCGTCCCCATCACCATGGGAACGCCTCTATGTTAGAATATACCATCGGATATGAGTTAGATCGTGAAACTCAGATCCGACAGTATATTCTAACACAGAGGCGTTCCCATGGTGATGGGGACGCTTCAAGTTAGAATATACTAAGAACTGTGTACATGACTGCCCCCTGCTGCCTGGTAGCACCCGATCTTTTACAGGGGGCTGTGATCAGCACCATTAACCCTTCAGGTGCCGCACCTGAAGGGGTTAATTGTGCGTATCATAGCCCCCTGTAAGAGATCAGGGGCTGCCAGGCAGCAGGGGGCAGACCCCCTCCCTCCCCAGTTTGAATATCATTGGTGGCCTGTGTTCGCCCCCCCGCCCCCCCCCTCTATTGTAATATCATTGGTGGCCAGTGTGCGCCCCCCCGGCCCCCCCCCTCTATTGTAATATCATTGGTGGCCTGTGTTCGCCCCCCCGCCTCTATTGTATTAATATCATTGGTGGCCAGTGTGCGGCCTCCCCTCTCCCCCCCGATCATTGGTGGCAGCGGAGAGTTCCGATCGGAGTCCCAGTTTGCTCGCTGGGGCTCCGATCGGTAACCATGGCAACCAGGACGCTACTGCAGGCCTGGTTGCCATGGTTACTTAGCAATATTACAATATTAGAAGCATCATACTTACCTGCTGCGCTGTCTGTGACCGGCCGGGAGCTCCTCCTACTGGTAAGTGACAGGTCTGTGCGGCGCATTGCTTAATGATCTGTCACTTACCAGTAGGAGGAGCTCCCGGCCGGACACAGACAGCGCAGCAGGTAAGTATGATGCTTCTAATATTGTAATATTGCTAAGTAACCATGGCAACCAGGCCTGCAGTAGCGTCCTGGTTGCCATGGTTACCGATCGGAGCCCCAGCAATTAAACTGGGACTCCGATCGGAACTCTCCGCTGCCACCAATAATGGCGGGGGTGGGGGGGATTTGGGGGGGGAGGGGAGGCCGCACACTGGCCACCAATGATATTAATACAATAGAGGGGGGGCCGGGGGGAAGGCCGCACACTGGCCACCAATGATATTACAATAGAGGGAGGGGGGGGCCGCACGCTGGCCACCAATGATATTACAATAAATGGAGGGAGGGGGGGGGGGGCGGTGGGGGTAGCACACTGTGCCACCAATAATATTACAATAAAGGGAGGGGGGGGTGGTGGGGGCCGCACACTGGCCACCAATGATATTCAAACTGGGGAGGGAGGGGGGTCTGCCCCCTGCTGCCTGGCAGCCCCTGATCTCTTATAGGGGGCTATGATATGCACAATTAACCCCTCAGGTGCAGCACCTGAAGGGTTAATTGTGCTGATCACAGCCCCCTGTAAAAGATCGGGTGCTGCCAGGCAGCAGGGGGCAGTCATGTACACAGTTCGTAGTATATTCTAACTAGAAGCATCCCCATCACTATGGGAACGCCTCTGTGTTAGAATATACTGTCGGATATGAGTTTTCACGAAGCGAAAACTCATCTCTGAAAAAGCTTTTATGCAGACGGATCTTCGGATCCGTCTGTATGAAAGTAACCTACGGCCATGGATCACGGACGCGGATGCCAATCTTGTGTGCATCCGTGTTCTTTCACGGACCCATTGACTTGAATGGGTCCGTGAGCCGTTGTCCGTCAAAAAAATAGGACAGGTCATATTTTTTTGACGGACAGGAAACACGGATCACGGATGCGGCTGCAAAACGGTGCATTTTACGATTTTTCCACAGACCCATTGAAAGTCAATGGGTCCGCGAAAAAAAACTGAAAACGGCACAACGGCCACGGATGCACACAAGGGTCGTGTGCATGAGGCCTTACTGGAACTGTGATTTTCTAGACACCCTTGTTTACTTTGGTTGAAGGCCCTTTAGGTCTACATCTACATGGTACACCAACTGCAGTGCCCACTAGAGGGCGCTACGTGCTACAGGTCTCCTGAAATCAGAAAAATTCTTCTTGTAGTCCGTGATTGAAGCGTTAAAAGATGGAGAAATGAACTCTCATTTGAGCATGGAATTGTCTACAGATTATTCCATTTTATTAATGAAAGCCGGTGGCACCAGAGGGACATGTCGTAAGAAAAATGCTATATTATAAACTATGATCCTTACATTATAAAGATTAACGAAGCCTTAATAGCAGAGGAAATAGACTTCAGGATGATTATTTCAGGTCATCGTCTACAATGTCATTATCGCAGGTTCAATCAGAGGCGCAATTAACCTTTTCCTAAATACATCGCTGGCTGCTGATGTATAGACATTGGTAGGACATGACTTAGAAGTGTCCAGGACTGATGTGATTACACCTCATAGCCACATGATAATATCACTTTAAGGCCCCTTTCACACGGGCGAGTTTTCTGCGTGGGTGCAATGCGTGAGGTAAACGCATAACACCCGCACTGAATCCGGACCATTTCACGCATCACTTGTGTGTTGCCTGAAAATCGCAGCATGTTCCTCCTTGTGCGTTTTTCACGTAACGCAGGCCCCATAGAAATTAATGGGGTTGCGTGAAAATCGCAAGCAAGTGCGGATGCGGTGCGATTTTCACGCACAGTTGCTAGGTGACGATCGGGATTGGGGTCCCGATCACTATTATTTTCCCTTATAACATGGTTATAAGGGAAAATAATAGCATTCTGAATACAGAATGCATAGTACAATAGCGCTGGAGGGGTTAAAAAAATAAAATAAAAATTTAACTCACCTTAATCCACTTGTTCGCGCAGCCGGCATCTCTTCTGTCTTCTTTTATGACGAATAGGACATTTGATGACGTCACTACGTTCATCACATGGTCCGTCACATGATCCATTACCATGGTGATGGATCATGTGACGGACCATGTGATGAGCGTAGTTACGTCATCAAAGGTCCTATTCCTCACAAAAGAAGACAGAAGAGATGCCGGCTGCGCGAACAAGTGGATTAAGGTGAGTTAAATTTTTATTTTATTTTTTTAACCCCTCCAGCGCTATTGTACTATGCATTCTGTATTCAGAATGCTATTATTTTCCCTTATGACCATGTTATAAGGGAAAATAATACAATCTACACAACCTTGAACCCAAACCTGAACTTCTGTGAAGAAGTTCGGGTCTGGGTACCACATTCAGTTTTTTATCACGCGCGTGCAAAACGCATTTCACCCGCGCGATAAAAACTGACTGCAATTGCGTACCTACTCGTGCAGGTTTGCCGCAATGCACCGGGACGCATCCGGACCTAATCCGGACACGCTCGTCTGCAAGGGGCCTTAGGATACATGCACACGCCCCAAATTGCGGATCTGCAAAACACAGATGCTGCCCGAAATGCCTATTATTGTCTACAAAACGGACAAGATTAGGACATGTTCTATTTTTTTTTTTTTCTGGTGCCACAGAACGGAGCAACAGATGCAGACAGCACACTGAGAGTTGTCCACATCTTTTGCGGCCCCATTGAAGTGAATGGGTCCGCATCTGAGCCGCAAAAAGGGAAGGTATCATCAGAATGACATATTGTTTAAATCAAATTTTTATGTTATATATAATTTTTTAGAATTTTTTATGTTGTTTTTTTTTTTTTTTCCATACCCCCCTCCCCTATCTAGGGGACGGGGCCACTGGAGTGAGGGTGAGCACACAGAGTTCCGAAAATAGCTGAGAGAGCCAGCTCCACTATTTCTGGCAGTCCCATAGCGGAGAATGAAGAGCACACTGTGCATGTGCAGTCACCTTTCCATTCACCTCAATGGACTGCTGGAAATAGCTGAGCTGGCTCGGCAATTTTTGGAACTCCCATAGAGGTCAACGGAGGGTGGCCATGCATGTGCGGTGTGCTCTCTGTTCACTTTGGGGGCATGGTTCTGGAGTTAGGAGTGCAACGTGCTGCCCCCCAGGGCCAATCATGTCGCAGATTTAGTGGAATGCCGAGTTGTGTGGTGCGGCCTCAATAGTTTTCTGTCTGTGTCACGGTGCTCCTACCTGGATACCGTCGCTCCACGGGGTTAGGCTCCAAAGCAATAAAGGGGGGAGTAATGGTGGAGGTGGAGAAATAGTCGAGTCCAGACTTTTATAAAGTTCAACAGCTTTACTTGCATTAACTTGTATCCAGACAATATTTAGGCTTTCTCTTGGCTCCAGCAGGCTTTGGCATAAACTGGCAGGCACACTTGAATGCTTTCTCTCTCTACTGTGCTAAACACAGCTTTAGTCTGGCAGCTGGATTTTAGGACTTTTCTGGTATCTCTGGAGTGGGGTGCCTTCGGCTATTGACCCCTTCCTTTGGGACACTCTGTAGGTAAATTTGTAAGGAGTCATGATGCTCTATGGGCTGCTTCCCTCTGAGGGACTCCTGCTGCAGGAGGGGGCCTCCCCTCGCTGCTACGTCTTGGCGTGTCTGCATCTGACGCTGCCCTGACTTAGACTGACTAGACACTTCCTGCTGCCCCTCCCTTGGTAGGAAATGAGACTAGCCCACTTCTGCCCAAATGTCACAGCCAGACAGTTGAGAAGTTCTGACAGGAGCCTTTCAGATCCTCCTTGAATTTCTTTGTTTTGGTTTAGTTTCTCATCTCGTTAGTCTATCTCAGCTGTCATGCTGTTGGACTGATTGCTGCCCTTTAAGTTCCTCCCCAGAATGCAGTAGTGTGCGGCTTATACAACTTCCTGGAGTGTGTGTGCATGCTGTTCCTTGTTCCCAGTCCACAGTCCCCAGTCGTCTGCAAGATAAGTTCTGTTTATGTATTTATGATTTTCTGTTTTCTGGATCCAGGTGACCCTGACTCCCTCCGTGTCTGTGTAGGGAGCCGGTGGTCGTGTCCCCTCACTATTGTAGGGTCTTCAGGTGTAAGATAGTCGAGGTACGTGGATATGCGCCCATCCACCTTTGGGGTGGTCGCATAGGCTGAGCAATAAGGGAGAGCGGCAGGTCTCTTGCAGGGGTCTCCCCTTTTGTTCCTTAGTTGTGGATCCAGTGAGTCATTGTTTATATTATTGTCTTGTTTCCTGTACACCATCCGTGACACCAAAAGGGGAAGAATGGAATGGCATTCTATTATCTAAAGATCTCTCAGCCATATATGCTGCCACCTGCTGGTGAACCAGGCAAATTACATGTAAAAAACTGTTTCATGGCAACATGATCAATGCACAGTGACAAAGGACCTGGAATCCATACACAGATGACATTGTGGTTAGCAATTAAAGACAGTAGCAGGGTGTAGAAATGTATTACAGGAGCGGGTCCCAGACATGGAACCTGCACCTATCTAACATTAATGGCACAGCCTTGCGATATGTCGTCAGTGTCCCAGATGGGACATTGATAGTGACATGGAATATTAAATATGACATTACCAAAAATTAAAAAAAATATGTTTAACATAAAAACGTGATTTAAAAAAATCGGTCATTTTCTGATGACACATTCCCTTCAATGGTAGGATCTGTACAATATCTGTACCTCTGACCACCATAGAGCCGTATTATTCGACTTTCTGGGTTACTGGGTGTCAGAATATCACAGTATTTAGCTGCTGTTGGGACACTATAGTAATACTACGGAGGAGTCTGCGAAGCTTGGAGGATTTCTACAGAAAAGGGTTTGGGTGAGTTCCTAGTATGATGCATCATCACAAAGGCGTTTTCTCTCATCAGCTGACTTCCACACGGCCGGCTGGAGCAGATTAGTTGGCAGGACTCTCACTTTCAACTTTTTTCATTATCTCTCTTTCAACATTTCACCAGAACTTTCTCCCCCCCCCCCTCGCAATATATGAGAGTGTCGTCAGGAAAGATCGCCCATAGGACGCGCTGCACCTCATCGACTGCAAGAAAGAGCTGAAGACAGAAGAATTCCTAAGGTAAGCGCTAATATTGCCCTGGTCATTCCTTGTGATTACTGCTAATATTCACCTATAGGGGGCGCATGAAAAATTATGAGTCTAAACACTGCCGAATTCCTACCACAGTCCAAAATGAACTGCTGCGAACACAAAGTGTGATAATTTTGTGTTAAAGGAGTTGTCCGAGATTTCGATATTGATGACGTATTCTCAGGATAGGTCATCAATATCTAATCTGTCGCCGTCCGACTCCCGGCACCTAGTGCTGTTGCCTCTTCCTTGGCCAGTGACGCCATGTTCATCAATCACATGTCAGATGTGCAGCTCAGTTCCATTCAAGTGAAAGCGCCTGAGCTGCAATACCAAGGCTGGCCACTATACAATATATGGCGCTGTGCTTAGTAAGGGCTCATGCACATGAACGTATTTTCTTTCCGTGCCCGTTTTGTTTGTTTTTTGGCGGAAAAAATTCAGCAAAAAAATTGAAGTTACTCCGTCTGCATTCCGCTTCCGTATGTCCGTATTTCTGTTCCGCAAAAAAATAGAACATGTCCTAATACTGTCCGCATTACGGACAAGGATAGTACGGTTCTATAAGGGTCCGTTCACACGTCCGCAATTCTGTTCCGCATTTTGCGGAATGGAATTGCGGACCCATTCATTCATTTCTGCCCGGATCCGGAAATGCGGACCCGCACTTCCGGGTCCGCAATTCCGTTCCCCCAAAAAATAGAACATGTCCTATTCTTGTCCGCAATTAAGTGCCGGCGATGTGCGGTCCGCAAAATGCGGAATGCACATTGCCGTGTCCGTGTTTTGCGCCACTGTATGCACTACTTTTTTTGCGGTGCGGAGGAAAGGACAAAAAACCCACGGAAGCACTCCGTAGTGCTTCCGTGGTGTTCCGTGCCTCCGTTCCGCACTGACCTTCCGGACTGCGGACCCATTCAAGTTAAGAGGTCCACATCCGTGATGTGGTGCGAGAACTGCCAGGGCCCAAATTTTGCAGACCCACTGTTTGCGGGCCACAATACGGGCCCAGCCGGTACACGGTCGTGTGCATGAGCCCTTATACCTGAGTAGGCGTCACTCCTGGTTTTGGCTCACAATAACTGATGGAAATATCTGACCAAATAACTGAAGTGTGAACTCGGCCTAAGCAGCGAGGAGGCCATGGCCCTCACCGGAGCGCTGCGGCCTACTCAAACAGCTGATCAGTAAGGGTGCCAGGTATTGGACTCCCGTCGATCTCATATTAATGACCTATCCTGAGGATAGGTCATCAATATCAGAATCTCAGAAAACCCCTTTGAAGATTAAACTTTAATAATAAAAAACTGAAAAACTTCTTGAACTGAAGTGACTGATCGCACACCAGTGACATGCTCACCATAGAGTCAGACCATCTCACTGCTATGGGGCCTGTGCTAAGAAGAAGCCACCACTAGGGGGAGCACAGTGCAAAGGCATTTTATAGCTTCCACTGAGTTCAAAGGTAACTGTCTAAATTCATATACACGGAGCCCCCTCTAGTGGTGGCTGCAGGCTCCCAGTTTTGTCACGTAAAGGGAATCAGAAGATTTAGAACTGGATTTACTTGTCTGGTGAGAAATATTGTGTTCAGAATGAGCGCCATATCTCTAAGAAACTTGTTCCTACTTAAAATATGTTGGGTTTTCACAGCGAGGGTGATACTGGTGAGCAGTATTAAAGAAATTCAGCCAAAAAATTACTCCGTGTGCATTCCGTTTCCGTATGTCCGTATTTCTGTTCCGAAAAAAAATAGAACATGTCCTAATATTGTCCGCATTACGGACAAGGATAGTACTGTTCTATAAGGGTCCATTCACACGTCCGCAATTCTGTTCCGCATTCTGCAGAACGGAATTGCGGACCCATTCATTTCTATGGGGCCGCACGGTGTGCTGCCCGGATCCAGAAATGCGGTCCGCAATTCCGTTCCCCCAAAAAATAGAACATGTCCTATTCTTGTCCGCAATCTCTAAGACTCCCACCTATCCTCCATACATTTCTATGGGAGTGCCGAAAATAGCGCGAGTGGAGCGCATGGCTATTTTCGGAAGTCCCATCGAAATGAATGGGAAGTGCACTGCACAAGCGAGGCCACCGCTCCATTCCATTCTAACTGTCAAAGTTTTTCTTTTTAAGTCAAATAAAACAGGAAATGGTCTAAAATATAGAAGGCAAAAATTCCGTTTGCAGCCATAGCACAATCCTAAAGTGGTTTTCCAGGTATTCAAAAATGGTGCCTATCCTCAATATCTGATTGAGGTCTGACACCTCCCAACCCTGCCGATCAGCTGCTTGGAAGTAGCTCCGGTGCTAGGAATAGGCTCCATAACTACACAGCTCCGTCCATTGTGTGTTGGATAGAAATGGTGACTACATTGTGTTTGGGAGAAGCTGTAACCAACTGCGTCCACGACATAATGGATGGAGCATAATGGATCCAGCACCGGAGCCGCTCCCAGCATATTGGTGGGGGTAGGGGTTGTCAGACCTCCACCGATCTGATGATGATGACCTATTCTAGAGATAGGTCATCAATTGCTAAATCCTGCAGAATCTGGAGTACCCGTTACAAGTGGGTTGTAACCCCCTCAACACGCACATGCCCTGCCTGGTTATTTTCAAGATCTCAGCTTGTAGGTAATGAACGGGAACCTTTATTGCTTACTTCCAGTAAATACTAATCTGTCTTAGTCATGTGATGGACTCGGCTCGTTACAGCACAGACATTAGAGCTGTGCCTTGGAAGAAGCCAAGCACATGTGTGGCCATCGCATGACCAAGACAGTGTTCCTATTCAGTGACTACAAGCAGAGTCAGGAAGCATATATACATATCTTACAATACTGATACTAATATTTTTCTCTACAAGAAATGAGCTTTATTCTGAAACTGGAGCACCCCTTGAAATACAGACGCCACTGCAGGGTGGTCCCTGCATACAGATTTGTACAGTTTGCATTCAATAGATGCTGTGTAAATCCATACACAGTGAGCTCCCTCTAGTGGTGGGTGCAGGCAGTCATAATTTTACATACGATAGGAGATAAGGATTTGATTGCTGGGGGTTCAAACACTGGGACACCCACTGATGACGAGAACGGGGGTCCTGTTTCCCCCCATATAAATGAAGCGGCAGTCGAGCATGCGCTTGGCAAATCTGCAAAGAAAAGGGGTTAGTCAGCACCTCCCAGTGCGCAGGTGCACGCCGCCATAGCAAATACCTAGAGAAAAAGAGACAATGCAGCAGCACCCTGCAAATCAGATAAAGTACAATAATGCCAAAAATTATGGTGCTAATGCTACGCTTATTTATAAAGTGAGATGCTTGGCCAATGCATTTTGTACAAAACCATCTGAGCCCGTCTGCCGTATGTCAAGGCGATCTCTGTAAGACGGGTCCTAACACCTGTTATGCGCCATAATGGCCGCCATAAAGTTCAGGAAGTGTTGGATCCACATGCATGCTGGGTCCACTCTGCCTTTTACCATTTTTGGTGCCAAAATGGGCTCCATTACAAGAGATGCAGCTACCAACATGCATGCCGACAATGGTGTGGCACTCCAGCGAGTCGTGCACTCCTGATTAGCCTGTCTGCCCCATAGGTTGATTTTAATTTGTTTCAGTATAAAGCTGTAGCCTGCTCTCACTACATTCATTGGAAGCTGTCTAGCACCAGGAAGGGTATAGAGTGGGCTCGGCATGCATGTTGGTACCTGCATCCCTTGTAATGGAGGCCATTATGGCACCAAAAATGGTAAAAAGCAGAGTGGATCCAGCATGCATGTGGATCCAACACTCCCTGAACTTTATGGCGGCCATTATGGCGCATAACAGGTAGTATTTAGTGTTAGGACCCGTCTAACAGAGATCGCCTTGACGTTCGGCAGACGGGCTCAGATGGTTTTGTACAAAATGCATTGGCCAAGCATCTCACTTTTTAAATAAGCGCAGCATTAGCACTAGAATTTTTGTGACTATAGCATTATTGTACTCTATCTGATTTGCAGGGTGCTGCTGCATTGTCTCTTTTTTCTCTATATCACTAGGGTATGCCACCAATGTCTGATAGGTGCAAGTCCCACCTCTGGGACCTGTACCTATCTCTACAATGGAGCCCGTAAAAAGAAGGAGAGCGGACCACGCGTGCGCGGTTGCCCTCCATTCACCTCTATGGGACCGCTGGCTCGGCTATTTCCCTCAGCCCCATAGAAGTGAATGGAGCTGTGACTGCGCTTGCGTCGTAGGCTTCCCATTCATTTCTATGGGACTTAGCGCGTTGCTTGGCTATTTTCGTCACTCCCAAAGAAATGAATAGTGGGTGGCCCTGCATACACGGTCCGCTTCTCTTCACTTTGCTTGGTCCATTATAGAGATAGGTGGGACCTGAACCTATCTGACATTGGGGGCATAGCCTAGTGAGATGGGCCAACCCCTTTAAGCAAGTGGCCACCCTAACCTATCCGGAGTTATGGCATAGACATTATTCTTATAACCAGTGTGGGGGTCTCAGTCCTTAGGACCCCCTATTATCATAACTTCATCAACACTTCAATCAGTGGGACTACGTATCACCCCTGCAGCATACGAACAAGACGCCAGTGCTGTTAGGGCTTGGAAAATGTAGGGTAAACCAATATGGATACCTTTTTTTTTTTTTTTCATTACTTTTTTATTATATTTTTCCCACCCTGGGCAGAGATTAGCCTCCTGTGTAGGAAGAGGTCATTAGCCTGCGGCTGACTGAATTACCGGTGCGGAAAAATGTTGTCCCGTAGATAACAGTTATTGATGCTTCGATGTAGAAAATATACGTGAAGACAAAACCACTACAATATAGCGGTGAGGAACACATATAAATACCATAAGGAGGATTTATCAAAACTGGTGTAAAGTAGAACTGGCTTAGTTGCCCATAGCAACCAATCAGATTCTATCTTTCATTTTCCAAAGGAGCTCTGAAAAATGTAACGTGAAATCTGATTGGTCGCTATGGGCAACTAAGCCAGTTTTCCTTTACACCAGTTTTGATAAATCCCCTCCACGATATGTGCACATATGGCATCTTTATATTTATGTGTCTATGTGGTATGTGCATTTCTCTGTATGGGTTATCTTTTATTATTTTATCCCAGTAGCAGTTTTATTGAGCTACAGACCATAATAATGATGGTATTTTTTAAGAAAAGTTTGCCAGTATTAGGGCAGTGCACGGTGGTACTATTTGTCACTGTATGACGCTGTTATTTTAGCACTGTATGGCAGTAGTATTTAGGCACAGGACATAATAGCAGTATTAAATATGCGGTGTATAATAATAATACAAATATTTTGGCCTTATATGAAACTGTTACTTAAAGGGGTTGTCTCACTTCAGCAAATAGCATTTATCATGTAGAGAAAGTTACTACAAGGCGCTTACTAATGTATTGTTATTGTCCATATTGATTTTTCCATCACATTATACACGGCTCGTTTCCATGGTTACAAACACCCTGCAATCCAGCAGTAGTGGTTGTACTTGCGCACTATAACAAAAAGCACTAGCCTATGTGCGCTCCCACGGTCCCAGCCACCAGAGAGGACGGCGCTTTTTCCTATCGTGTGCAAGCACGACCACCGCTGATGGATTGCAGGGTGGTTGTAACCCCTGGATACGATCCCTGTATAATGTGATGGAAAAATGAATCCAGCCAGCAAAGGAGGCAATATGGATAATAACAATATATTAGTAAGTGCCTTGTATTAACCTTCTCTACATGATAAATGCTATTTTCTGAAGTGACACAACCGCTTTAGGACTGTTTGGTTTTATTTGGTCACAAGGCGTAGTATTGGCAGTATTAATTATGTAGCATTTCTCAGTATTATGCTATGCATGGTGGTATTTTTTAGGCTTCTGTGATGCAGTTACTTTTGCACTGTACGGTAGTATTATTTGGGCACAGAGTATAATAATGGCAGTATTAATTATGCAGCGTTTTACTGCATTAGGCTATGCATGATGGTATTATTTAGCACAATATGACACTGTTGTTTTAGCACTGCATAGCAAGCATTATTTCAGCAGAGGGCATAATAATGATAGTATTAATTATGCAGTATATGGCAGCATTATGCTATGCATAGTGGTATTATTTGGACTTATAAGAAATTGTTACTTAAAGGGAATCTGTCAGCACTCCCAAAATAAAATTTTACATGAACTCGCCATGCCCCTCACGAAATACCTTGGGGTGTCTTCTTTCCAAAATGGGGTCACTTGTGGGGTATTTATACTGCTCTGGCATTTTAGGGGCCCAAAAGCGTGAGAAGAAGTCTGGAATCCAAATGTCTAAAAATGCCCTCCTAAAAGGTACTCATTGGAATTTGGTCCCCTTTGCGCATCTTGGCTGCAAAAAAGTGTCACACATGTGGTATCGCCGTACTCAGGAGAAGTAGGGCAATGTGTTTTGGGGTGTATTTTTACATATACCCATGCTGGGTGAGTGAAATATCTCTGTAAATGACACCTTTTCCATTTTTTTATACAAAGTTGTCAATTTACAGAGATATTTCTCTCACCCAGCATGGGTATATGTAAAAATACACCCCAAAACACATTGCCCTACTTCTCCTGAGTACGGCGATACCACATGTGTGACACTTTTTTGTAGCCAAGATGCGCAAAGGGGCCCAAATTCCAATGAGTACCTTTAGGATTTCACAGGGCATTTTTACGCATTTGGATTCTGTGAGGGGTATGGTGAGTTCATGTAAGATTTAATTTTTTGTCACAAGTTAGTGGAATATGAAAACATGGAAAGAAAAAAAAATAAATAAAAATCAATTTCCGCTAACTTGTGCCAAAAAGAAAAATCTTCTATGAACTCGCTAGCCCCTCAAAAGTGATCTTTATAGCGCCGCAGTGATTTTACGGTGTTTTTGCAGTGATCAGAAAAAATATATATTCTGTCACTGCGGTGGGGCGGACTGAACGCAAGTGTGCGCACAAGATCAGGCCTGAACGGGCGAACACTGCGTTTTTTGTAGAGCCTATAGAGCATGTCCTATTCTTGTCCGCAATTGCGGACAAGAAAAGGCTTTTTCTATATAGTTCTGGCAATGTGCGGATCCGCAAAATGCGGAAAGCAAATTGCCGGTGTCCGTGTTTTGCGGATCCGCGGATCCGCAAAACACATACGGACGTCTGAATGGAGCCTTACAGGGGGTGATCAATGACAGGGGGGTGATCAGGGAGTCTATATGGGGTGATCAGGGGTTAATAAGTGACAGGAAGGGGGGTGTAGTGTAGTGTGGTGATTGGTGCTACTTACAGAGCTGCCTGTGTCCTCTGGTGGTCGATCCAAGCAAAAGGGACCACCAGAGGACCAGGTAGCAGGTATATCAGATGCTGTTAACAAAACAGCGTCTAATATACCTTTCTGGGGTTAAAAAAATCGCATCTACAGCCTGCCAGCGAATGATCGCTGCTGGCAGGCTGTAGATCAACTCGTTTACCTTGCGATCCTGTGAGCGCGCGTTCACAGGAAATTTCGACTGTCGCGAGATGACTCGTATATGCGTCCAGGAGGAATAACCCGGCCGCCCGCAGGACGCATCCCTGCATTAGGCGGTCGGGAGGTGGTTAAGAGCTGCCTCATCATCCTCCTCTCTGCCCTACTTGTCAGGGACTGAGATCCTGAATACAGCTGATAAGATCTTTAGCTGAATTTCTGTAGGAATGGAGTCCATGAGAATACACGAAGTACAGAGAGGACAGACAGGGCAGACTGTGGTGATGGAGACTGCATACAAAAGCTGCTGCTCATTACCAGATCCTTACCTCCGCTCTGTACTTCATGTCTTCTCATGATCTCCATTCCTACAGAAGTTCAGGTGAAGATCTTATTAGCTGTATTTAGGATCATAATCCCTGACAAGCAGAGCAGAGAGGAGGATGAGGCAACTCTTTAGCTCAGTGCTGTGAAGTAACTTGTCCTGCTGTGTGGTTAGGACAGGCTTTGTGTGTACTAATAGGATGGCGGCCATTTTATTTCTCCTAATGATTGTTCCCTAGACAAAACGAGCCATTATAACTAATAAAAAGTATTTGGAAATATATTTATAAAGTAATAAAGTAATATTTTAAGTATCTACATTATCTTAATTCCCGGAGAACCCCATCAAGCAGTGTTTGGTGGTATTTGGGTGCAGAGGACAATATCGGCAGTATTAATTATGTAGCATTTGACAGTATTATGCTATGCATGGTGGTACTTTTTAGGCTTGTATGATGCAGTTAATTTAGCACTCTATTTTTATGGCAGTATTATTTGAGCACAGGGCATAATGAAGATGGTATTAATCATGAAGTGTTTGGCAGTAATATGCTAATCATGGTGGTATTATTTGGCCTTGTATGACACTATTTTTTAGCACTGTATAGCAAGTATTATTTCAGCACAGGGCATAATAACGACGATATTGATTATGTAGTGTTTGGCAGCACTATGCTATGCATGGTGATATTCTTTGACCTTGGATGACACTGGTATGTGTATGGCGTTACAGTATTAAAGCACGGCATGGTTGCTGACACTGTATGACTCTGTTAGTAGCTCTGGCAGGTATAACACACAGTAACATAGCCGTATACTATGCCGCCCCGTCTGGATAGGACAGCACACAGTACAGGGCTCTGGATCCAGCGTGGCGGCTGTGTAGTTGGGCAGGAGTGCGCGCTTCAGTTGCATTTCTGGTAACTGTTGTGGTGTGATGAAATATTGTGAGTTACACAAGGGCTTCGGACATGTAGCAAGGGACTGCTGATTCATCCCGTGTCAGCAGCAGCACAGTGAGTCAGCAGCCCTGGCAGTCTGTGGTTTCCCTCTTTGCTATTTTCTGTTTTATGCAATCTGATTCACAGAGACTGGAATGTAGGGACATGAAACACATCCAAAACAATGGCCTGCTCCCCCCTTCATGCCGCCCTCCCCACCTGCACTGCAGGGTGACACGTCACAGCACTTATGCCCAATGTGACGCTGCAATGGGTCAAAAGGGTAGATTTATCAAAATTGGTGTGAAGGAAAACTGGCTTAGTTGCCCATAGCAACCAATCAGATTGAGCCTTTCATTTTCCAAAGGAGCTCTGAAAAATGAAAGCTGGAATCTGATTGGTCGCTATGGGCAACTAAGCCGTTTTCCTTTACACCAGTTTTGATAAATCTCCCCCTATAGCATTTATCATTGAGATTTATAAAAAAAAACTGGCTTAGTTGCCCATAGCGACCAATCAGATTCCACCTTTCATTTTTCAGAGCTCCTTTGGAAAATGAAAGCTGGAATCTGATTGGTTGCTATGGGCAACTAAAACAGTCTTACTTTGCACCAGTTTTGATAAATCCCCCCATAATACCTCTGTATTATGGCATGTCACATTTTTGTTTTTGTATAGCTGGATCTTACATGTCTTCTAAAACTGAGAGGCAAGAGCCCCCCCCCCACCCCACAACAAACTTTATCAAAACTGGTGTAAAGGAAAAATGGCTTAGTTGCCTATAGCAACCAATCAGATTCCACCTTTCATTTTCCAAAGCTGCTCTGAAAAATGAAAGCTGGAATCTGATTGGTTGCTATGGGCAACTAAGCCGTTTTCCTTTACACCAGTTTTGATAAATCTCCCCCCAGTGCCAGTTGAACACAGACTTGCCAACTTTTACTAGGTCCTTTGCAGGAGCAGTGAAAGTGCGGTGTATGAAGGGCATCACCAGACATTTTTTTTAGGATTGACACGCCCATTTTGTGACATCACTCCCCTATTCTCACTGCGTCATGCCCCCTTCAATGTACATTTGGGTGTTTTATGATGCAGCATCCCGATGCCACATGCAACAGAAATTCATGGAGGGCTACTTTTCATGGGGACCCCTGGGGGATTCACCAGCTCGCCCATGAGTCTGGGAAGTCACCCCATTCTCCAGGAACCTAACGCCCATTCCCGGAGAGTTGGCATTATGGTTTAAGTGCCCAATCATGAAAATAGAGGTCCTGGCGAATGGAGCGGCAGCTCACGACAATCTTGTGAATATGGTGTATAAAAAAGCAGGGTTTATGAAAATTGACTCTAAAAGTGCTCATTTGGGGGGCATTCCAGGGCCAGAGCTTAAAGGGCACCTGTCAGCAGTTCTGTACCTATGACACTGGCAGCTGAAGGCATCTGTGTTCATATGTGCCCGCATTGCTGAGAAAAATGTTGTTTTATTATATGCAAATGAGCCTCTAGGAGCAACGGGGGCGTTGTCGTTACACCTAGAGGCTCAGCTCTCTCTGCAAACTGCCGCGCCCTCTGCACTTTGTATGACCAGGTGTTATCACGTTTACACTGCCTGGTCCTGTCAATCATAGTGCGGTGGTTGCAGAGAGAGCAGAGCCTCTAGGTGTAATGGTAACGCCCCCATTGCTCTTAGAGGTTAATTTGCATATATTAAAACATAATTTTTCTCAGCAATGCGGGCACATGTGAACATGGGACCAACACAGACACCTTCAGCTGCCAAGGGCACATGTAACAGGTCAGCCAGTGTCATCGGCACTTTTATATATATCTTTTGGGGATTTAAAGGGGTTGTCCAGTTTCATGAATTTGATGACCTATCCTCAGGGGTCTGACTCCCGCCACTCCCAGCCGATCAGCTGTTTGAAGGAGCAGCGGTGCTTTTTGTAAGCACGGCGTCTTCCTCAGTGTTCACCCGCAGCATCGGTGCAGTATAATTACAGCTGTTCGACCCCCTATACTTGAGCGGCAGAGGAAATTGCCATTACACTGCACTGCTGCTACAATCTGTGAACCTTCAGCCTACAACTCCCAGGATGCGGACCGGCTCGGCTGTTCTTCTAACTCCCATAGAAGTGAATGGAGCACTCTGGGAGTTGTAGTTTCAGTACACCTGGAGGTTGCTCATCCCTGACCTAGACGGCGATCAGGTAAACACCTGAACATTCTGGCACTAATTCATTCCTATGGGGAAAAAATGCCGGATCCGGCATTCAGGCAAGTCTTCAGTTTTTTTCAACAGAGATAAAACCGTAGCATGCTACGGTTTTCTCTTTTGCCTGATCAGTCAAAACGACTGAACTGAAGACATCCTGATGCATCCTGAACGGATTACTCTCCATTCAGAATGCATGGGGATATACCTGATCAGTTCTTTTCCGGTATAGAGCCCCTAGGACGGAACTCTATGCCGGAAAAGAAAAACGCTAGTGTGAAAGTACCCTAAGGGGGTGCAGCACTGCAGGAGCACCGTGACCTCTTCAAACACCTGCCGATCTAAAAATCATGAAACTGGAATACCTCTTTAAATTTAGGGTACTTTCACACTAGCGTTATTCTTTTCCGGCACTGAGTTCCGTCCTAAGGGCTCAATACTGGAAAAGAACTGATCAGTTTTATCTCCATGCATTCTGAATGGAGAGAAATCCATTCAGGATGTCTTCAGTTCAGTCACTGAACGGCGTCTTGGACAGAGGAAATTCTCTCCGTCCGAAATTCCGGATCAGTTGCCGGATCCGGCATTAATTTACATTGAAATGTATTAGTGCCGGATCCGGCATTAAAAATACCGGAATGCCGGTGTTCTGCCAAATCTCTATACCTTGCGAAAAGTCTATACCGGAAGTGACGCGGCCGCGCAGGAATCAGCTGGAGGAGGGTGTGCACGGCGCTGCGCACATCCACTGGCTTAGGAAAGAATTGTTGCAGCGCCGCGATAGAAGTACTTCGTGCACCGCGGGTGCGCACTTAGGGGTATAGAGATTTTGCAGCGCAAAATGTTGCATCAGATCTCCCTACCCCTGAGTGCGCAGGCGCCCACAAATCATCAGTTGCAGTTCAGCTCTGCTATGTGGTGAGCTCGGTATCCAGCACTCAGCTCTGCGGTAAGGATGAACTGCAACTGATGATTTGTGGGCGCCTGCGCACTCAGGGGTAGGGAGATCTGAGAAAACATTTTGCGCTGCAAAATCTCTATACCCCTAAGTGCGCACGCGCGGTGTACGAAGTACTTCTATCGCGGCGCTGCAATAATTCTTTGCTAAGCCGGTGGATGTGCGCTTGCGCCGCGCACACCCTCCTCCAGCTGATTCCTGTGCGGCCGCGTCACTTCCGGTATAGACTTTTCGCAAGGTATAGAGATTTGGCAGAACACCGGATCCATTCTTCCGGTCTAAGCATGGTAAAAATGTGAAAAAAATAATAATATAGAAACGGATCCGTTCTTGCAATGCATTTGTGAGACGGATCCGCATCTGGATCAGTCTACAAAAGCTGTCCGGTTGCATGCAGATTGCCTGATCCGGCGACGGAACTGCTTGCCGGATCACTCTGCCGCAAGTGTGTAAGTATTAGTCAGTATGGTAAGTGCATGAAGATTGGACAGAAGACTGAACAATCCCTTTAAGTACATTTGTCTAGTATGGTAAGTGCATGCTGGGCGGTACAATTACCATCTGACGGACAGTGTCAGATTGGACAGAAGACCGAACAATCCCTTTAAGTCGACCCCTTTAAGTAGATTTGTCTACTCTAGATCACTGGTTGTTTCTGCTTCTTGCCTTGCAAAAAAAAATATACCAAATGACTATGGTGGCCCGTACTCTGTGGAGCCTCACAGTGCAGGCATCTGGATATCAAGCACACTGTTTGCTTTGTATAAACCCATGAGTCAGCACACACAGCAGCAGCCTGTCCACAGTTCGCAGACTGGCTGAATTTGACCTTCCTGAGCCTCTGTCGCCGGTGACGTCACGCGGCTACGTCATTCCAGGAGACCCAAGCAGCCCAGAAAACGAGGAAGAAGAGTCAGAACCGAAGGGAAGCGATGTCTCCGGCTGCAGTAAGTGTGTGCAGGCGGCATGGGGGTGGGAGAGCAGCCTGCCGAAAGTGGGGGGGAAAGGCTCTCGCTTCTGGGGTGTTCCTGACACGAGCTCTTAAAGGGGACGCGTCCCTCTGGTGCTGTGGTCAGGTGTATATAGTGCTGCCCCTGCGTGTCCTAAGCTGTGCTCATATAGCATGGCTCCTAAAGGGGTTTTATTTTTATCTAATTTATTGCATAGGTTTTGCATAATCTTAGGTTTGAAAAAAAAAAAAAAGCCGTGATTGCTGCCTGGCGTGTGACGTCACCTGGTCACATGACACAGTGCAAGGCAGTCAGGTGATGAAACCGAGAGGGATATATATGTATACACGCGTTCATCAGCCTGACGCCCAAGTCTGTCAGCATTCCTGAAAATAAAAAAAATTCTGGAGTTTTTTCTTGTGTGTGCCCTCCCTCTGTTATTCCACCTAGAAATGCAGGAATAATAAATTGACTGCTAGGGGCTGCCATTGCCCCTGTCTGTACACAGTCTGACCCTGTCCGCTCTGGTTGGGCAATATCATATTGTGTAGGGATGCGCCCCGCGGCATGGAGGATGGTAACGTCTAGTTGTCAGTGGTCATACGTTTCCAGGAGGAGTAACAGAGGGCTGGCGCAGTGTAAACTGTACAATAGAAAGTAGGGTATGAGCCCCCTCTGGCCCGGAGGGGAGATGGGACGCGGCCCCCTCTGGCCCGGAGGGGAGATGGGACGCGGCCCCCTCTGGCCCGGAGGGGAGATGGGACGCGGCCCCCTCTGGCCCGGAGGGGAGAGGCTGGTTTTAGGGCTGGCAGATTGAGCAGTTGCTTAGGGGAACCCGAACAAAAGACCACCCTGAGTAATGTGAGCCGTGTCCCCCGTGTTCATTACAGAAAACTGCAATTGTTTGAAAGGAACACAATCCTCTCTACCTTCTGCTCTGCAGTGATCTACAGTATATGGCGGTATTATGTAGTCCAGGGATGCTCAACCTGCGGCCCTCCAGCTGTTATAAAACTACAACTCCCACCATGCCCTCCTGTAGGCTGTCCGAGCACGCTGGGAGTTGTAGTTTTGCAACAGCTGGAGGGCTGCAGGTTGGGCGTCCCTGATGTGGACGCTGTATGGCGGTGTTATTTGTGTGGTATTGTTTTATCTATCTAATCGCACACAATGCACTCGGAAAGTCCTTGTTATGTTTCAGCCTTGTGATAAAATACAAAAAAAATCCAGTTTTCCCCATCATTCTGCAGTCAGAACGTTAGAACTCTTTGCTGATTTATTATATCTTGCGCTGACATAAGTATTCAGACCCTTCACTCAGGACTTAGGCCTCATGCACACGGCCGCAGTTTTGGCGGCTCGGATGCGGACCCATTCACTTCAATGGGGCCGCAAAATATGCGGACAGCACTCCGTGTGCTATCCGCATCCGTTGCTCCGTTCCGTGGCCCCGCAAAAAAATATAACAAGCGTTTTGCGGACAAAAATGGGCAGTTATATTAAAGGCTGTCCGTGCCATTCTGCAAATTGCGGAACGCACACGGACGCCATCCATGTTTTGCGGAACCGCAATTTGAGGACCGCAAAACACACACCGGTCGTGTGCATGTAGCCTTAGTTGAAGCCCCTTTGGCAGCGATTACAGCCTCCAGTCTTCTTGGAGATGATGTCACAAGGCTCAAGGATTTTTTGCCATTCTTCTCAAGCTCTCTCAGGTTGGATGGGGACCGTCAGTGGACAGCCATTTTCAGGTCTTTCCAGAGATGTTCGATTGGGTTCAAGTCAGGGCTTTGGCTGGGCCACTCGAGGACATTCACAGAGTTGTCCCTAAGGCAGCTTTGACACTTGCGTTTACATCTCCGGCAGGCTGGTCCAGCTGGGGTGCAACCTTCTGGAGATGTCTGGATCCAGAACTGCTACCTGACACCTGTCCCGCATACCCCATTCACTGCAATGGGGACCAGCGGAGATCTGGCTGCAACCCGGCACACATGCTGAGAGGCGGCCAGACAAAAACCACTCCGCACAGCAGTATTTGTCCTGCCGCTTCTCGGCATATTTGCAGGGTTGCGGCTGGATCTCTGCCAGTCCCCATTATAGTGAATGGGGCTGGGCGGCGATGCGGTTGCTTCTGGCAATGCCGGTAAGCAGAGAGATCCAGAAGGTTGGACCCTGCCGGATCTCTTTACCGCAAGTGTAAAACGGGCCTCATGTTTTCTTGGCTGTGTGCTTAGGGTCAGTGTCTGGAAGGGGAACCTTTCGCCCGGTCTGAGGTGACGAGCAGTGCCAGATTACTTAGTTTGGTGGGGCAGCCATCTCTAGGAGGAGACCAGGTTGTTCCAAACTTCTTCCATGTAAGAATTATGGAGGCCACTGTGCTCTTGGGAACTTTCAGTCCAGCACAAATTTGTTTGTGCCCTTCTCCAGGTCTCTGCCTCCATGTAATCCTCTCTCTGAGCTCTACAGGCAGTTCTTTTCTCCTCTGCATTGTCAGCTATGAGACCTCTATAGACAGGGCTGTGTCTTTCCAAATTGTGTCCAGTCAACTGAATTTACCAGAGGTGACCTCCAGTCAAGGTGTGGAAACATCTCAAAGATGATCAAGAGAAATGAGAGGCCCCAGGGCTAAATGCAAAGGGTCTGAACACCTATGTCCATACAGAATGTTAGTTTTTCCTTTTTAATACATTTGCAAAAAATTTCTAACATTCTGTTTTCACTTTCTCATTATGGGGGATTGAGTGCAGAATGATGGGGGGAAAAAATTAGATGTTTTTTTTGGGGGGGGGGGGGATTTTAGCACAAGTCCGTAACCTAACAAAATCTGAAAAAAAGTGAAAGGGTCTGAAAACTTTCCAAATGAATTGTGTCGCGCTGCCTGTGCGTGGCGCGCGCTCTCTGGCTGGCTGCCTGTGCGTGGCGCGCGCTCTCTGGCTGGCTGCCTGTGCGTGGCGCGCGCTCTCTGGCTGGCTGCCTGTGCGTGGCGCGCGCTCTCTGGCTGGCTGCCTGTGCGTGGCGCGCGCTCTCTGGCTGGCTGCCTGTGCGTGGCGCGCGCTCTCTGGCTGGCTGCCTGTGCGTGGCGCGCGCTCTGCGACCCCCTGATACTATCCACTGTGTGACTGGTAGTGTGAACAGAGCCTTATGTTTAGCAGACTTCTCTGCCCTCAGAACAGAGAACAAGACCCGGTCGGGTTCCTATGTACAGGATTGTGGCAGTGGCGTCGTATATCCGTGTGCGCGCTCCAGCAGCCTCATAGCTGTAAGACGGCACGTTTCATGTAACTGGAGGTCATGTGTCTATATAGATGGATTCCAGGTAAGGGCAGAACTGAGCAGATATCCAGAAACCCAAGGGTTAAAGTTGAAAGCAAACAGACCAGTAGTTCCACCTGGGAATTTCCATTTGCCCTGGAGACATACCTGAGATGCGGGCGGCCGTGTGTTGTACGTGTAGGTTGCTTCGCACGTGTCGCGCTGTTGTTTTCTTGCTGCTATGTGGTTCACCTTGAACCTTTAGCCATTTGTAGACAGGTGTCGGGCTCCCACAGGTTACAAGCTCCGGGAGGCCGTCGGGGGTTAATTTGGAGGGTGCCGCAACTATAACCCCAACCTGGCAACTCTAGTCCTCAGCGGTGGGAGCATGCTGGGAGCTGTACTCCTTCAGTGACAGCTGGTGCGGAAGATGGGGCTCCACCTTCACAATCGCTTTCTGTTGTTTTCAAGGCTTCTAAAGTAACAGAAGCAAAAAGGGGCTATCCCATTACATCAGCCTATCCCCTGTACACAGGATCGCAGGTAAGTGATCGGCGAGGGTCTGACACTTATCCCCTATCCAGAGGATAGCAGATAAGTTATTGTAATAGCACAGCCCCTTTAAGGGTATAACCACTTGTGGGATGTCTGCCACAAAACGGATGAGATTTTACAAAACGCACCATGGAACGAGTGTGCACAGTGCTTGATCCGCACTGTATATATAGAGTGATACCTGCGGAGGACCCCTCCTGTGTGGGCGTACCTTAAAGGGTTTCTTTCCAGGACGACTGCTGCTCCTTATGGTGGACAAAGACCTTAAAGGGGTTGTGCAACCAGTACATATCGATGACCTATCCTCAGGATTAGGGATGAGCGAATCGACTTCGGATGAAACATCCAAAGTCGATTCGCATAAAACCGGTTCAATACAGTACGGAGCGAGCAACTCCGTACAGTATTAGAATGTATTGGCTCCGATGAGTGGTACCTTGGAACCGAACCCGGGTTTCGGGAAATGGTTTTTCACAGTACAAATCAATTTATGAAGTTATTGCGCGAAGTCTCGCGAAGCAATAACTTCGGCTCATCGGAGCCAATACTTTCTAATACTGTATAGAACAAAGTTTTATGCAAATTGACTTTGGATGTTTCATCCGAAGTCGATTCGCTCATCCCTACTCAGGATATCTGATCGGTGGGGGTCTGACTCCAGGTGGTGCTCGTATGAACGCTTCTCCTTGAAGATTACCTTGCACATAGTGTCAGTAGTCTCAGCGGCACAGCGATCACTTAAACGGGACGTGCACTTGTACGACCGACCGCCGCTGATCGGTGGGAATGCCGGAATCAGACCCCCACCCATCAGATATTGATGACTTGTCCCGAGAATGCACAACCTCTTTACTGCTTCTGTAACGCGTGGAGGATTTTCCACCTGTAAAGGGCTCATTCACACGACAATGAGGGCTCTATGCCGGTATTGCGGACCACAGCGTGGGCGCAGCGACCGTACAGTTGTGTGCATGAGCCCAGATCTGGAGAAAAATCTGCAGCTCATCTGCCCTTTGTGAACATATCCTAAAGAGACTGTCTCATCAGAAACCACCAGGGGACTTTTGTTAGGCCTCCTGCACACGACAGTATTTTTTTCACGGTCTGCAAAACTGGGTTCCGTTGATCCGTGACCGTTTTTTCGTCCGTGGGTCTTCCTTGATTTTTGGAGGATCCGTGCGGAGCCAAACGGATCCGTCCTGACTTACAATGCAAGTCAATGTGGACGGATCCGTTTGACGTTGACACAATATGGTGCAATTGCAAACGGATCCGTCCCCCAATGACTTTCAATGTAAAATCAGGAGTCCCTATTATACCATCGGAGTTTTCTCCAATCCGATGGTATATTTTAACTTGAAGCTTCCCCATCACCATGGGAACGCCTCTATGTTAGAATATACCATCGGACTTGAGTTACATCGTGAAAACTCATATCCGACAGTATATTCTAACACAGAGGCGTTCCCATAGTGATGGGGATGCTTCTAGTTAGAATATACTGAGAATTGTGTACATGACTGCCCCCTGCTGCCTGGCAGCACCCGATCTCTTACAGGGGGCTGTGATCCGCACAATTAACCCCTCAGGTGCTGCACCTGAAGGGGTTAATTGTGCGTATCATAGCCCCCTGTAAGAGATCAGGGGCTGTCAGGCAGCAGGGGGCAGACCCCCCTCCGTCTCCAGTTTGAATACCATTGGTGGCCAGTGTGCGGCCCCCCCCTCTATTGTAATATCATTGGTGGCCAGTGTGCGGCCTCCCCCCCCCCCCGATCATTGGTGGCAGCGGAGAGTTCCGATCGGAGTCCCAGTTTAATCGATGGGGCTCCGATCGGTAACCATGGCAACCAGGACGCTGCTGCAGGCCTGGTTGCCATGGTTACTTAGCAATATTACAATATTAGAAGCATCATACTTACCTGCTGCGCTGTCTGTGACCGGCCGGGAGCTCCTCCTACTGGTAAGTGACAGGTCTGTGCGGCACATTGCTTAATTATCTGTCACTTACCAGTAGGAGGAGCTCCCGGCCGGTCACAGACAGCGCAGCAGGTAAGTATGATGGTTGTAATATTGCTAAGTAACCATGGCAACCAGGTTTGCAGTAGCATCCTGGTTGCCGATCGGAGCCCCAGCGATTAAACTGGGACTCCGATCGGAGCTCTCCGCTGCCACTAATGATCGGGGGGGGGGGGGAGGGGGGGGAGGGTAGGCCGCACCAATGATATTACAATAAAGGGAGGGAGGGGGGGCCGCACACTGGCCACCAATGATATTCAAACTGGGGAGGGAGGGTGGTCTGCCCCCTCCTGCCTGGCAGCCCCTGATCTCTTATAGGGGGCTATGATATGCACAATTAACCCCTCAGGTGCAGCATTGTGCGGATCACTGCCCCCTGTAAGAGATCGGGTGCTGCCAGGCAGCAGGGGGTAGTCATGTACACAGTTCTCAGTATATTCTAACTTGAAGCGTCCCCATCACTATGGGAACGCCTCTGTGTTAGAATATACTGTCGGATATGAGTTTTCACGAAGTGAAAACTCATCTCTGAAAAAGCTTTTATGCAGACGGATCTTCAGATCCGTCTGCATGAAAGTAACCTACAGCCACGGATCACGGACGCGGATGCCAATCTTGTGTGCATCCGTGTTCTTTCACGGACCCATTGACTTGAATGGGTCCGTGAACCGTTGTCCGTCAAAAAAATAGTACAGGTCATATTTTTTGGACGGACAGGAAACACGGATCACGGATGCGGCTGCAAAACGGTGCATTTTACGATTTTTCCACGGACCCATTGAAAGGCAATGGGTCCGCGAAAAAAAAAAAACGGAAAACGGCACAACGGCCACGGATGCACACAACGGTGCACGAGGCCTTAGGGGAATCTGTGGCCAGCCAGGGGATAGGTGTAATACAAAAGGACAGCTGAAGTCCGCTAGAACAGCTGCAGCGTATACAGAACGGCTCTCCATTCTGGCTCATAGAGGGGATCGGGAGCACAGGACACCCGTCTCTGATGTTCATATGCTCTACGACATTCAGATTTTGCGGCAGATTTTTGTGTGGCGCAATGTAATGGAACATGTGAATCCACCCTTAAAGGGGTTGTCCACGTGTGTGTGTGTATGTTCTACGTGCTGGAGAAAAAAAAAGAAAGTAATCTTAAATGCCCCCCAAATGTCTTGTATGACCTAAGGCTCCATTCACACGTCCGCAATTGTGGTCCACATCCGTTCCGCAATTGTGCGGACCCATACATTCTCTATGGGGACCGAATGGATGCGGACAGCACACTATGTGCTCTCCGCATCCGCCTTTCTGGAGCGCACCGCCGATCCTCCAGTCCGCGACTCCGGAAAAAAAATAGAGCATGTCCTATTCTTGTCCTCAATTGTGGACAAGAATAGGCATTTCTATGGGGGTGCCGGCCGGGTGTATTGCGGATCCGCAATGCACTACGGGTGTGTGACTGGACCCTTATATGGAAAGCCACAAAAAAAAAACGTGTCTCACCGTAACTTCTGACTTCACCCTCTGCAACTATTACCCATACATTCTGTATATCAAAACTACCATTATGGAAAGAGGACATGCCAGAAATTTATATCAGAACATACATTTAAAAAAAAAAAAAAATTACAGAAAAATAGAGCCCTATGTATCACGAAAGGCACAAAATTTAGTTACATCACCAACAGTAAAAAAATAAAATAAAAAAAAGTTATTGCTGTCAAAGATGCATGTACTAAAAAAATATGCCTGGTTGGGAAGGGGGTGAATGGCTCGGGCTTGAACTGGTTAAAATAGTTCCCCTCCTGTACGTGCAGTACGTGACTTCTACAGCTGAAGTGCTTTTCTTTCCATTGCCAGCTTTTATATGTTTTTGGATTTTTTTTTTTTTTTTTTTGTTGAATGACGTCGGCAAGGTGGAAAACTGAAGCAAATAGAAAGGTCTTGACTTTTCTTGTTCCCCTCGTTACATTTCACAGACTCGGAGGAGATTGCAGAGACGTTGTCGTCTTTTTCCTTCCCTTTATTCTCGATCGCGGGCGGTGCGGTGGGATTCCCCTGTGTTTGTGCTAATCCACTATCGTCCGCTCGTGTCCAGATAGTCTGAGATAGATGTGCTTGGGCCTGAGCTGCAGTACCAAGCACAGCCACTATACTATGTAAGGCGCTGTAAGGAGACCGCAGCACTCTGGGGACCCCGCCGATCTGATATTGTTAAACCATCCTGGAAACCCCCTTTAACATTGAAGCCTTACTTTTCATCACAGATTCTGCCCCCCCCTCTTCTCAGCCAAGTATGCAGGTGTTCTGGCGGTTGCTTTTCTCCCCTGTGAACACAATCATCTGCCCAGTCCCTCTTCCTTCCGATGGCGAGAAGTCAGGGCACACTCTTACACATTTGATGGTTAGGCAATCCCGTCGAAATCTGTGGGTTTGGCTGCAATTAAAGGGGCTTTCCAGCCTCAATTAAAGGGATTTGAATATTAATTGACTGTCCTTAGGATAGGGGGTCCGACACTCCGCATCCCCTCCATTCAGCTGTTCTGCAGTAGCTGCGACACTGCTCCTCCACAGGTCCATGATCCATTGTATAGTGGAAGGAGCGCTGCTCCCATTGAAGTCAATCCGATCGGCTATTGATTGCCTGTCCTGAGGATAGATCGTCAACATTAAAATCCTGGACAACCCCTTTAATGCGTATGGCCACTTCCAAGTTCTGACGGTTGCTCTCGCCAATAGGCTGCGGTTTACATGTCCTTTTCAGCATGGTGCCAACCATATAGTTTTTATGGTGGCGTTTATCTCCCCCCGAGAACATAAGGATCAGGCGTATTGAAATCCAGCATGCCTGATCCTTGTTTGCTACGTCATCTAGCACTGTGAGAGAGTCACATCGGATGGTCTGACGATCCAGCCAGTGTTCATGTAATGTGCGCGGGCAGCTGTACAGGGCCTCCTGCGCACGATGGGCACAATACGGATACCGTCCACGCGCATGGCACATTTTTCACACTCCCAATAGTAGAAATTGACAGGAATAAGACCAATAATACGTTCGTGTGCACGAGGCTTTGTGATGTGAGTGGAGAATAAAACCTAATTGGTGTCAGATATGTAATATCTTCCAGTAGTGAAAAAAAAAAAAGAACTCCGGTGAAAGTTTTCTACTATTCACTTGGACGGATTTGGCCTGAAATGCTGGGACATCTGCGTCGGCACATTAATCATGTATGAAGCCGGCTGCCCGCTGTCTGTTGCCCGGTCTTTCTCTGCCTCCCTTGTGGCACAATTAGACGGCCCGGCTAATGGGCAGATTTTATATATATATATATTTGTTTTTTTGGCGACATGTTTTCATGAATCTTTCCATAATTTATAACTGATGGCAGCGCGCAATCTCTGCCGTCTTTTGCCAGTGTGAGAAGAGGGGACTGGCAGTACACTGGCACACTGCCCTCACCTACTAGAATGCGAACCTGCTTTGCTATACACCCCACACGAATGATTGTAGGCTCTATGCACATAGAAGGTATACGTGACCTACCTCCATCTTGTCCACAGACGCCCATGCACATGGTATACGCCAAAATAGCGCCCTTTTCATGGGAATACTATGCTTCCCTGAACGAAGGCACACAGTAAAAAAAAACATGCAGTATGCATTTTAATTTTCTTCTAAATTATTATTATTTTTTTTTAATGGGAGCCTTTTGGCGACGTAGCATTCTCTCTACTTATGTGGCACAAGGTGTGTTGGGAGCCATAACGTCTGAAGATCCTGACCTCCTATTTAAACAGCTTTTCTCGGATTTGTAGATTAATGACCTGTCCTCGGGATACTTCATCATCGGCCGCAGATTGGTGGGTGTCTGCTGTTTGAACATGCTGTGGTGCTCCAGCGAGAGCCGTGGCCTCATCCTAGACCATTTGCTGCTCAGACCCATTCAAGTGAATGGGCCTGGGCTGCAATCCCAAGCACAGCCACTGTGCGGCGCTGTGAAGAGTCTGCAGCATTCATCAGAGTGCCACAGCCTCCGCCAATAGCTGTTCATCAGGGGTTCCAGGTGTCGGACCCCCCCACCAGTCAGATATCGAGGGGAGGGGTAGGTCATCAGTATTGAACTCCCATCAAACCCCCTTTTAATAGAAATCCATCCTAACAATCCGCTGACAGCGCGGTTCTGGAGATCGAATGGGAAGGTGCAGCGGCCACTACAGGGGGAATGTAGTATTACACATGGCTCATTCTTGTAATACATGTAGAGGGTACCAGCGCTGGAACCTCTTTGGTTAGCATCTCTGGCAATTGGAGCACAGGCACTTGTCTAGGGTGCCATTGGGAAGGGGAAAGGTTCAGATTCTGTATCCATAAAATCGGGTGCGACATCTGAGTTTGGTGTCGGGATACGGCAGATGCTTCAGTTTAGGGCAGTTGTTCTTTAGTCTGGTTTCCCACCAAAGCGTTTGCAACACTACGACTCCTGGCAGCCCGCAGCTCTCGGGCCATGCTGGTTATGTAGGAAATCCTTGACAATAACCTCAGCAGGCTTGGAGGATGTCCTGTCAGAAGCCGCTGTAGTAACCCCCTGTTTGTTTTTCTTGCAGTGGTGGAGCTCCAGGGAAGCATGGTAGCCGAGTACCCTGTGCACGATGTCTAGCAGTGAGAAGAAGGACGACGATTTTGCTTACGAGTCTTCGGTCCACGGTGAAAACCTTCTGCTTCGCCTGAACAGCCAGCGGGAGCAGGGCCTGCTCTGTGATGTGACCGTCCTGGTGGAGGACCAGAGGTTCAGAGCACATCGCTCCGTGCTCGCCGCCTCCAGCGATTATTTCCTATCGCGCGTCGTGCCGCCGAGCAATGGCGAGTTGATCATAACCCTGCCTGAAGAGGTGAGAGCCGTACATGTCTGACTGATGGAGTCCACGCATGTATACACAAGACCAGAGGTAGAACCGCCGTTGTGTAGTGAGCGGTGCACGCGTCTAGGGTCGGCGTCCCATCAATCCAAATGCAAAGAAGACCGGCACTCGCTACGATGAATACAATATTATCTTTTTAATTCCCACATAGAGGAACACATTGAGTGACGCGTTTCGACTCAACAAACGAGTCTTTGTCAAACAGATTGACAGGCTCGTTTGTTGAGTCGAAACGCGTCACTCAATCTGTTCCTCTATGTGGGAATTAAAAAGATAATATTGTATTCATCGTAGCGAGTGCCGGTCTTCTTTGCATTTGTATACACAAGACTAATGAGAAGAACCACCGTATATCAAAAGTAGTCAGCAGTCCCTTCCCTGTACCCCAGCAGCCACAGCAGGGCCCCATCATCGTCTTACCTCCCACATGCCTTCTTCACGCTCCTTCTGCTGGCAGTAAAGCCACAAGCAAGCAACATTTCTACACAGGGCTCTCGTTATGTCCTCCGCTGTGCCCTTTCTCCACCGAGCAGGAGCCTGTGGCTTCTTCTGGTGGAGGAGATGGAGCTTGATGCTTGATCGTGTAAAGAGGATCTTTCAGCTCTTGTCTTCCCAATAATAGCATTGTTTCTTAGGACCCTGCATTGTGTTATTCCTCTGTTTGGCCAAGTTCACACTTCAGTTATTGTGAGACAAAAACACAGCTCAGAGCAGATGTTTCCATCACACCTGAGCTCTGAGGAGGCGTCACTACTGGTTTTGGCTCACCATAACTGAAGTGTGAAGTCAGCCTAAGGGTACGTTCACACAAACGTGCCATACTTTGCAGTCCACAAATTGCGGATCTACAAAACACGGATACCGACCATGTGCGTTCCCCGATTTTGCGGAATGCACATGGCCGATGCTATATAAAAAATGCCTATTGTCCGCGGACAAGAATAGGACATGCTTTGTGTTTTTTTGCGGGGCAACGGAACTATGGATGCGGACAGCACACTGTGTGCTATCCGCATCTTTTATGGCCCCCTTGAGATGAATGGGTCCGAACCTGTTCTGCAAAATGGTGGAATGGATGCGGACCCAGAATTTTGGTTGTGTGAATGTACCCTTAGTCTTGGAAATGTGTGAATAAATTGTCAGTCTGACACGTTAGGCAGGGGCACACCCAATGACGAGGGCAATGTATTCATACATTTCCAGTAGAGAGGAATGGCGCAACGCAGGGTTACAAGATAAGAGGTTTAAAGGCATTTTCCATCCAATTTTTTATTTTTATTTTTTAAGGGACCACAAAGTTTAAAAAAATAAATAAATGGGCCATGGCCACTCTCTCTAATTCCCCACTGGTTCTGTTCAGAATCTGGTCCAGTCCCCGCTGCCAGGACAGTGGCGTGGCGCTTGTCAGAGTGATTTGCACCCTCCCATTGCATGATCTGCCCTCTGCTTTTGCAACACGTGGAGTTTGGATCCGTAGAAAAGTATATAGAATCTGTACGCCACGTGCTGCAAAAGTAGAGCCGATGCAAGCAAGGTGCATATTGCTCTTGAGAAGTGCTCCTGCACCTTCCATGCTTTGTGTGAAGGTTTTGGTAACCTTTCACCCTTTTTAAAGGGGAACATAAAAAAAGTCTATGAACACCTTTCGAGACAGTTATTATTTTGGAATGCATTTTATTCATTTTGGGTTAAAAATTATTTTTTCAATTAGTCTTTATTAAAAATGTTCAGCTGTTTCTGTGATAGAGGGTTTAAAAATAAAGTCTATTTGCATGCTGTTGTTTTCTGCTCTCTTTGAATCCTGTCATCTGTCGGCTCATGTGTAGCCCTTATGACTGGTATCCTGACCTCTTAAACACTTATTATTGCTTATATTTAACCCCTGTATCTCAGAAATGGCAGAAAAGTTTTAACAAAAATCTATTGGGAAAAAGATTTTTAGCCCAAAATGAGTAATATGCAAACATTGCTCTGTAGGTGTCCATAGCATTTAAAGGGGTTCTGCAGTTTGTTTAAACTGATGATCTATCCTCTGGATAGATCATCAGCATCTGACCGGCGGGGGTCTGACACCCAGGACCCCCGCCGATCAGCTGTTTGAGAAGGCAGCGGTGCTCCTGGAGGATAGATCATCAGTTTAAACAAACTACAGAACCCCTTTAAAGGGAGTCTGTCATCAAAGTTTCACCTTTTTAACCCTTCCCATTAGGGATTGACCGATATTGATTTTTTTTTAGGACCGATACCGATAATTTGTGAACTTTCAGGCCGATAGCCGATAATTTATACCGATATTCTGGGAATTTTCATTTTTGAAAAAAAAACGAAATTCCTACCACAAATCTGAAAATTAATATGTTTATTGTTAACGTGTAGTTTTTTTTTGTAAATCTTTCTTTTTCATTTATACTTAATATTTTTATTTATTTTTTTACTAACTTTTAGCCCCCTTAGGGACTAGAACCCTTGTCCTATTCAGCCTGATAGAGCTCTATCAGGGTGAATAGGATCTCACACTGTCCCTGCTGCTCTGGGCTTTGTGCACACAGGAGCATGGAGCTTACCATGGCAGCCAGGGCTTCAGTAGCGTCCTGGCTGCCATGGTAACTGATCGGACCCCCAGGATTACACCGCTGGGGCTCCGATCGGAAAACAGGGGGAGAGGGGATCCTGTGGCCACTGCCACCAATGAAGAGAAATCTCTCATTCATATACAGGAGGCGGGAGCTGGCTGCAGAATCACATAGCCGGCTCCCGACCTCTATGAGCGGTAGCTGCGATCCGCGGCACCTAAGGGGTTAACTACCGCAGATCGCAGCTACCGCTCATAGAGGTCGGGAGCCGGCTATGTAATTCTGCAGCCAGCTCCCGTCTCCTGTATATGAATTAATGAGAGAGGTATCTTCATTGGTGGCGCAGTGGCCATAACGCCTCCCCTTCTCTTGTCCTTCTTCCTCTCATTGGCGGCAGCACAGGGGGAGGAGACACTGCTTCCTTCTCCCCTGTGCTGCTGAGGGAACACTGAGAGCAGCGCGATCTGTGTTCCCAATACGTTATCGGAATATCGGCAAAATAGATGCCGATACCGATAACGGTCAAAATACTGAATATCGGCCGATAATATCGGTAAAACCGATAATCGGTCGATCCCTACTTCCCATAGCTTTCTAGCAGCCTTACAGTTAATGAAAACGTTACCTTTATGAGCAATCCTGGACTTATAAAATCGGCAAAAAACATCTTAGTAGCATATGCAAATGAGGGCTCGCAAGTGCCCAGGGGCGGCGTTACCCTCGTAGGTGCCCTGCTAGCTCAGCCTTATCGTCGCTTCCCCCCGCCCATCCTTTCCCTCTGACCGCCCATCTACTTTCTTCTTGTTTCGCCGAGATCCCGCGCATGCGCACTGCGATGCCCATTCCTTGTACGGCATCACAGTAATTAATGCGCATGCGCCGGCCGACGGACTGAGTGCGCAGACGCGGGATCTCGGCGAAACAAGAAGTAGATGGGCGGGCAGAGGGAAAGGATGGACGGGGGGAAGCAAAGAAAAGGCTGAGCTAGCAGGGCACCTACGAGGGTAACGCCGCCCCTGGGCACTTGCGAGCCCTCATTTGCATATGCTACTAAGATGTTTTTTGCCGGTTGTATAAGTCCAGGATTGCTCATAAAGGTAACGTTTTCATTAACTGTAAGACTGCTAGAAAGCTATGGGAAGGGTTAAAAAGGTGAAACTTTGACAGACTCCCTTTAAGTTGATTGCGTATTAAAACAAGCTATACATGGCATGTCTCTATGATTAAATAATTTATTCTTGTGTCATTGAGTCAAGGACCTAAATGATCTGATGTGATTCACTACTTTTCAGTCAATTTTTTTTGGGAAAAAATATCTCTTTAATTTAGTTCGTAGGCACAACATAAGGTTTTCTTCACTGTAAAATTTCTCTTAAATTTCATCTTGCAAATTCTGTTCGCAGGTGACCGTGAAAGGCTTTGTTCCGCTCCTTCAGTTTGCCTACACCTCGAAACTTCTGGTCAACAAAGATAATTTATTGGAAATCAGAAAGTGTGCCAAGTTCCTGGAGGTGCACGACATTGAAGAAACCTGTTTCGAGTTCCTTCAGTTAAAATTCTCGGACCATAAAACCGAAAGCTCAGAGTGTCCCAGAAAGAAATGTTGTAAGTCCTTCTGTCCGAAGGCGAGTAATCAACGTCAAGCAGATGAAACCCAGAGAGTGGTTGTACATGAAGTGGAGGATATCTGGAGGGAGGACTTTTCTCAGAACCTCAAATGTCCATCGGAGATCGAAAATTTATCCCCATCCCCGGAAAGTCCAAAACAGCCATGTGAAACGTTCTGCTTTGCCAGAGAGAATGCTTCCAACTTCTCCTCTCTCTGCCCCAAATACAGGAAGTTTCAGAAGGCTTGTAGAAGTGGCAGGGTCCGGTCCGTCAGCACCTGTTCCAGCAACCAAGAAGCTCAGAGTCCATCACCAGCACCCTCCAGTGAGCTATCAGAGGGTAACAGTCAGCCAAAATCTCAGGTGGAGGACCTACCGGTAGGTAAGCCTGACGTGGGACTGAGTGCTCTACCTCCGCCGGACACTTATGTCATTTATAAGAACCTCATGCGCAGCGAGGACAAAATTGCCCCTCCTGCCGTCTTCCCTCCGTGTTTTCCTTTACTACCTGGGCTTCCAGACTTCAGTTCTGTGCCTTTTCCATGTGCTTATCAGCCATACAGGAACGTCAACTACATCGACCCACCTAACAGCTCCAGTCCAGCAGGTCTACCAGATAGGGGCAGCAATGAAGCTAGCAACAGTCGGCCGCCTGATTTACCAAAAACAGACCCAGAGATGTCTCCCGCCACGGAGCCGCAACTCATTCAAGAGCGTAGTAACGTGGAGAGGGAAGTGGCAGAACATCTGGCGAAAGGTTTTTGGACCGATGTCTACCGCACTGAATTTTCAGGTCAACAAGAAATGGATTTGGTGACTCCAAAGCAACTGCAGGAAGTGGGCACAGTGGACAAAAGGGCTGAATGTCCATGGCTTGCCATTTCCATTTCCAACGAGACCCCTGAACGGACCTTCACCACTCTCAATCCGGTCTCATGCCCCTTTATCAACACCATTAGTAATGAAGATTGTGCCACCAGTCCGAGCAGGAACAGCGAGAGCATGGGGTCGACGCCAGAAAAGTGCCCATATGTGTGTCCCATAAACTTGGAGGAAGAATCTGAAACGGACAGCGAGGAAGACAGCGGGGGATCTTTTTCTGCCAAAGAGCTGGAGTGTGAGGTGGGTTCCAGTCATAGTTTTTGTCCTGTTTTTTATTTTTATTTTTTATTAGATTTGTTTTCCCAAGTAAATTGGTTTTCTGGTTTATTCACTGAATATTTTTGTATTAACAGGTTATTCACTATCTTATCAAATGACTGACCGATCAGTGTGTGACCCTGATAGATCATGAGACTGAAGGGACCATAGTGCTGGACTCCTTCATTGCAAGGGGTCAGCTCAGACACCCACAGAGCCCTATTCATGTAAATGGGGCTGACTGCAGCACCCCGCACAGCCAGGGACGCAGCATTAAATCAGCACTGTGACCCCCTTCATCCTCGGGATCAGTACAGGTCCCAGAAGTCAGACCAACCCCCACGATCATAAAGTGGTGGCCAGTTTTTATTTTATTTTTTTATTCAAGGAAAGAGATTTCATACAAACTACAGAAAGAATAATTCTCACGTCTGTAGCCAGCTTTAGGGTAGGTTCACACTGAGCTTTTTAGACGAAGTTGTGAGGCAAATTTTCCTGCGGGATTTTCGGCCAAGGCCTGAAGTGGATTTAAAAGGAATTGGGAATATATAGGAAGGACGTATACTTTGCCTTCCTGCTGGATCCACTTCTAGCTGAAAAACCTCATACAAAAAAAAGCATCCGTGGCACCCAGTAATAAAAGGTGGAGTGGGGCCCTTTTCTGACCATGCCCTGAGCCTTCGTCTACCATCTTTTTCCGCTTCATCGGGTAGACGTTTGCTGTTTTCCAGTAGTAGTAATGTGGTGACTACTAACTGACCCGACCTCCTAAACTTTCCAGACATTGTAGCTAGCTGTCTCTTCCCTTGTGACGGCACACAAGTAAATAATGAAGAGAAGACGGCACTCCACTCGTAACAGCTGATCGGCGGGGGCGCTGGGTGTCGGACCCCCGCCGATCTAATCCTGAGGATAGGTCATCAACCTAAATCAAGCGGACAACTCCTTTTAAATATTGGTAAGATATCCTCAGGATATCTTATCAGTAGGGGTCTGGCACCCCTGCCCATCATCTTTTGGACGGGGGTGTGGTGCCTTGGCCAGCGTTGCTGTCTCTACCTAGGCCTGTGACCTTTTGTGGAGCTCGGTCCCATTCAGTACCAGGAACAACCACTACACAATGTATAGCGCTGTGCTTAGTATACACATCCCCTTCAAACAACTGATCGGCAGGGGGTGTCGGGAGTCCTCCAATCTGATATTGATGACCGGTCATCGATATTTAATTCCTGGGCACCCTTATTTGCTATGCCTGCCAGATTTACGGCCAGGAATACATCAATAAAGTATCATCGCTCCATCACCAGTGGTTAGTGGGGTGCCTTAAAGGGGTTGTCCGGGCTTTTACTGTTAATGACCTATCCTCTGCAGGGTGAATAGGTCATCGATAGCGCACCGTCTCCTCATACAGCGGATCAGCGGGGGTGTCTGATATTGATGACCTATCCTGAGGATAGGTAATCGGTAGTAAAAGCCTGGAAAACCCCTTTAAGTTCTTTGATGGGTAAGATTTCAGCATGAATGCAGCAGCTGGATTGCATTGTGTTGGATCTGAACGTGGAGCCAAGCGCACAGACCGCGGTGTTGATGCTCAGTAAGGTCCGGACTAGGAATTCTGCAGAACTGGGTACCAGAGATGACCCGAGCCATTGAACTCGATGCCGCCGGCAGGGATTTGCAGGAAATAGCATTGGCAGTTGCAGTGAGGCTTTTATCGTCATCACACAGCCACCGCCGCCTTCCACATCTTTGGATTTCTTCATAACTTATTGCTCTTTTTTTTTTTCCCTTTTTCTAGCAAAAACTGCCATTCAACGCACAGAAAATAATTTCACTCTCACGATACGACTTCCAGTCCCTGGTAAAAATGCACAATCTGACCTCGGAGCAGTTGGACTTTATCCACGACATACGCCGACGGAGCAAGAACAGGATCGCTGCTCAGCGCTGCCGGAAGAGAAAGCTGGACTGCATCCAAAACCTGGAGACGGAGATCCAGAAGCTGGTAAATAACTAGACGGCCGCAGTACCCATGTACTTGTGTACGGCCGGTGGGAAAGGGCCCAGATCTGGCCAAACGTCATTGAGCATAAGTGTGTATTGTCCGAGCGGTGGGGAATCTGCTTTTAGGATGCTTTTGAGGTGTCCCCTTCATGGTAAAATGAGTTTTTGAACATATTCTCTAGCAATGCATCAGCTGGAACACGAATATGGGTCCAACCTGAGAACGAAGAGGCTGCAGTTATCTCAGTTATCTCACATGAAAACCATAGCAAAAATGAAGCTCGCCTCTCAAAAAAACAAACCTTCGTACAGCAATGTCACCCGAAAAGGTTATGGCTGACAGAATACGGTGAGACAAGAATGGAACAGTTTTCTTAGACCATAAAGAGGACCCGTCCCCTCTCCTCGTCTGTTTTAGTGACTAGCTGCATCCCCCATGTAATACCGATCCTGGAGCATCTATTCTGATCACTCTGTTGTGCCATTCCTCTATTATTCCTCCTAAAGGTTTACAAATTGCCAGCAGTCTGCAGTAAAGGTACACCTGGGTGTTACCAATAGCGGGTGTGTCTGACTCTGTCCAATCAGTGCTGCTGGTGTCAGATTGTACTGTTTCAGCCCCGCCTCCCCCAACTGGTAACACCCATCTGTGCCTTTACTGCTATCTGCTGGCAATTCATTCATAACTTCTAGGACCAATAATAAAGGAATGGCACATCATAGAGCCATAAGAACAGATGCTCCAGAATTGTTATTACATGTGGAATACAAGTAGTTACTAAAAGCGACGTGTCAGAAGAGGGGACGGGTCCTCTTTAAGGCTGGCCATACACCTGAGCTAACGGTTGGCCAGTCCACCCATACATGTGCACACTCGGCTCAGCTGAACATTTAGTGAGAGGGGAGGAAGCCGGTGTCAGAAAACCTTACCTCGTCAGATTCCCTTACCCCACGTGACTGCTGGGGGTGTGCGCCTCTGTGCATGCGCAGTACCGGAGCATGGGTAAGGTAAAATTACAGTGAGCGTTGACACTGCGCAGGTGTGGTACTGCGCCTTCGCAGAGGCACACCCCTGGAAGTCACGTGGGGTAAGGGAATCTGCCGAGGTAAGGTTTTCTGATATCACACCGGTACCAGACTCCACTGGCGGCGGCCTGATCTCCCAAGAACAGAAGGATCGGGCAGCTGAAGTCCAACATGACCATTTCTTAGCTCCCCTGACGTAAGCTGTCTGGAGGATGCCATACACATTAGATGGTCGTCTGAACCCATCAATATTGGCCAACATATATCGAACCCCCTATTCTTATGGTTGCTGCTCTCCCCGCCATAGTCACTGCACTAAGGTGACAACTCTCTCAGCTCCTCTTGTCACTGAAGGGTTACAGGAAGGACTCTCTGCCTGCGATGTACTATTACAGTGTGAACAGTGCACACAATGATTTAATAGACACGACGTGTGCTGGAAAATTGTCAGAAATATTGAAACTGAAACACACCGTGGTAAGAGGACAGCCATCACTAGTGACGGAGATGTCTACTAAACTAACGCGTTTCCCAGTGACAGAGCTGTCATGTGCCCGAATATACATCCGATCAGGAGAAAAGGAGAAGCGGTAAATCTGATCCTCGTCCCTCCACGTGATGGGCTCTGCTGTGAGTAATACGTCTCGGGGTCTCTGTACGCATAGTGTTTGCTGATGATTCTTTGTCGCTCTGGGAGGAGATGAAAGCGCGGACGCTACACGAGTGACAGTGCACGTCGCAGTACACGAAACCCCAGAGCCACTGACGAGGGATCTGAGATTGGGTCATTTCAGGACCTCATGAAGCTCAAAGTGAAGATTTCAGCTGGCAAAAACCCTTTCAGTAGAAAAATAAAAAAATCTTCACTATCAGGATTGGGACAGAGTTGTCATACCCCACACTTCACCTGTACAAGAGTGGCGCTGTTTCTGGAGGCAGCCATAGTTTTCCAATCTCTTTCATGCCCCGTTGAATAATTCCTTTGCCCTTGTGTGTGCCCATATGGGTGTACCAGTATAGGCTAAAAAGAATGGAGGTACAACCAGCCGTGCACCTGGTTTACATGTAGTAATCGTGGAGGGCCCTTTAATAACCTCAACAGGACACAGGGAGGTTATTATTTTTTATTTATTTTTTTGAGTGGAGGACACTAAAGCGTCAGGTCTGTGTGCATGTTATCTACTGTGCGGCTGGCTAAGGAGGTTCTTCATGTGTACAGCAGATAACACTCCAGCATGAGATGGCATGACTGGCACAGCGGAGGGAAGAGATGTGCGAGGACTGAAGTGAGCGCCACCCTCTCCTGTCATATAAGGGTTCCATGTACCTATTGTCCCACTACATATAGGCAGGTTCCTTTCTCCTATAGAGTGTAAGCTCTTATCGGCGAGGACCTCTCTCCTGTAGAATGTAAGCTCTTATGGTAGGGCTGAAATGATTACTCGATTGAATCGAGTAAATCGACACAAAAAGGATTCCTTCGTGCCATGTGACCACGGAGCCGGAGTGAAGTGCTTGCTTTTACTCACCGCTCCGTGGTCACCCGCCGGCCTGCACCGCGCTACACTGTATACTGTAAGTAAGCGCACACTTTTTGCTCAAATGTAAATAAAAGCTGAGAAATGTGGGTTTTTTTTTCCACAATAATGCCTCTTGTAAATCGTCTTATTATCTTTTGGGAGACACCGATGTCATTTCCCGACAAAAAATTACTTGCTGGTTGAATAAAAGGAACTAAGTAAAATTATGGGCAGCACTGTATGTGCAGGGTCCTCTCTCCAGTAGAGTGTAAGCTCAGATTTGTTGACATAAATGCATCAGTAATCCTGCCATCACAGCAGACTCCCGGTAGAACAATTATAAGCCATTGGGGTCCATTGTGCACCGTGGATCGGAGCAGTGGTGTTGTGGCTTCAGTTTTGAACCCCCCTTCCTTCCCACCAATGCAAAGGTGAACAAAGTTCTTGACAATTCTTGGGCATTTTCAGCTCATAGTGGGTCCCCTGGTTTGTACGTTTCTCATTTAGGCAGGGCCGAGAACTGTACCTATGTAGCCCACAGGAAACCTGAAATAATTTGCACTTGTCACCTTAGGGTGAGTCATCAACCTTTTTGTTCAAGTTTTATATTCATAAAATTTTGACCTTTCTTTTTTCCTCTTTTTTTTTTTTTTCTTTTAGCTAAATGAAAAGCGGCATTTGCTGAAGGAGAGGGACCAAATTTTGTCCACACTGGGAGAAACCAAGCAGAACCTGTCCGGTCTGTGTCACCAGGTCTGTCGAGAAGCGTCTCTGAGCCGAGAGCAGATCCAAGTCCTGTCAAAATATTCCAGTTCTGAGTGTCCCCTGTCCTTCCTGGCTCCGGAAGGGGGGAAGCTGCTGCTCCAGTGTGAAGCCGTATTACAAGAATTGGCAGGAGGGCTGTTAAACAATGTGGAGTCTTCCCACCCGCAAGTGAAAGAGGGCTGCAGCATACAGAGTCCGGGCCAGGTACCAGCTTTACCCCGGCAGTCCAGCGCTCAAGGGGGCATCGCTGATACTTGCCGGCAGGTGACTGCTAAATGCACTACTGATGAACAAATGTAGGATTACTTCTATTCGGAGGGGATTTTACTTTTTAACACAAAGCAATATTTTATTTTCCATTTTTAATTTTTTTTTCCATCTTGAAGAAAGCAAAAAACAACAACAAAAAAACACCTACCACCATCCAAAGTTCAAAGAGATCTAAATGTTTGGTCTCCTTTTTTGAAAAAGATTTTTTTCAGAGTACTCATGTCTGTAATGTCGGTAATGTCACCCTACTTTATTGTTTTGGAAGAAGAGGCAGCCGAATATATATTATATGATTATTACTTGTAATTTTGTATATTGTGTGCCAGTGTAACGTCTCCGGGACTCCCAACCAGGTCAGTAGCACTCCAAACATTTCTATTTCCTCCATAGAAGAACTGCCATGCACTTCAAAACATTGTGCCCATGCTCTTATTTTTTGGTAATGTTATGCATCCTATTATTGCAGTGAGAGAGTGTTTCCATGTAAGGGCTGAGCCCCTTTCAAGACCGAGGGAAATGATAAGTCTGGCTTCCTGCAGCCCCCTCGAGTGAGCTCCTGTGTTCCCCCTAGTGGTAACTGCAGGCAGTCTGGATTTGTCCAGACAGTATTTTAAATTTTTAACATTTATTATTTTTTTAAGGGTCAGAATGGTAAAAAAAAATTAAAATAAATTAAGTGATACATCACCAGTCCCTTGCCAGTGCTTCCCAGATCCCCTCTGGTCTCTACTTCTTGTTCCCTCTCAACAGCAGAACTACTTCCGAACATCAGATTAGCGGGGGCGATAGTCAGACCCCAAAGATCTGCTATTGATGTCATCCATATCAAATTACTGGAAACCCCCTTTTAAAGAGGTTATGCAGTGCTGTGTTGATGACTTGTCCTCAGGATAGGTCGTCAATATCGGATCAATGGGGTCCGACTCCCAGGACTGCCGACGATCAGCTCTATGAAGGGGTCATGATGATCTTCACTGTTTAAGGCTGCATTCACACGTCTGTGGTGTGTTGCGGAACCGCAAATTGCGGGTCCGCAATACTCCCGCCCGGCACCCCTTTAGAAATGTCTATTCTTGTCCGCAAGCTGCGGATAAGAATAGGACATCCTCTATCTTTTTGCGGACCCAAAGATCGGGGCCACGCACCGCAAATGCGGATGCGGACAGCACACTGTGTGCTGTCCGCATCCATTCCGTCCCCATAGAGAATGAATGGGTCCGCACCCGTTCCGCAAAATTGCGGAACGGATGCGGACCCATTTTGCGGACGTGTGAATGGAGCCTAACTGCGCGCTTTCTCCCTTTTTAGCGGCCGTGTGTAATTACAGCTCCTCGTCCCATTCAAGTGAATGGGACGAATGGTTTAAGTTGCACTGCACCGCTGCTACACGATTACACAGTGCAGAGGACGTACAATATTATAGCACTTCACAAACCCTTTAAGATTTAGATAAGAAAATTTGGGCTCTGAAATTAGTCCCCCCAGATTATTGGCCTTAAAAACCACATAGCGTTAAAAATATTTTTTAATTAATACATTGGACTTATTTTGGGGCTAACCTCATCAATAGGTCTTGATTAAAAACTTTTTTTCCGGTTTGTTCTCTACAGCCTGCACCTTTCTCGGATAGTATTGGCTGCTCTGTGTCCACCAAGATGAAATCCGTCAGAGGCTTGAACTGTAACCGTTACCCCTGCACTCCTGAGAGCTCGTAAACACTCATTTAAGCTAAGTTGTTATCAGTTAGATAAGCATTCAACTTAAATGAGGGCGATCGCTCAGGAATGCAGAAATAAGGGTTACAGAATAAGCTTGTCAGGTGCATACGCAGGCAGACACTTCCATCCAAAAACTTTTTTCATCACATATTAACAACCTTTATGTGAATATTCTATGCAATTTTTTTTATTTAAAAAACAAACAAACACGGGTGGATGGTTTTCTGGATATAATTTTTAATTTTTGAAGTCACTTGATTCTACTTCCTGTCCAGGCTCTTTAACTTCCTCTTTGTTTGGACTTTTAGCACGGCAGGCAGCAGTCTCTCTTAACACTGTGACTGGAGAGATCCTCCCTGTGGTGGCTCCATTAGAGCATCACACATTACTCTGATCAATGCAATGCTTATCTGTGGGCCTCTTTATGTAGGCCGAGAACAATGAAGCTGCCACACTGTTATCCCAATTCTACACCTACTGTTATCATGAGGATTACTCTTCAGATGACATCTTCCCCTCACAGCAGTAGTAAACTGATAATGGTTTCACTACCTATATAGGAGTTTTATCTCTGTGCGGACTGCCACAGAAGTACAATTTGTGTATGTAATTTTTACTGGTATTGTACTGCCAAAATGAAAAACAGCCAAAACGTTTGTTTTTTTTAAATTGTTTTTTGAGGGGAAAAAAAAACTCTGACCTTAGTGCCTCTCTAAAAGTTTTTAATAAAGACCTATTGGAAAAATATATATATATTTTTTTTTAGCCCAAAATAAGTACAATGCAATGATAAAAAAAAGTAGTGCCAAGTGTTTAACCATAAACGGGGATGTTTTGGACCCATGTGATATCTGGACTGCAGTTGTACAGTACATAAACCAAAAGTTAGAGCTTCATGGAAGAAAAATTATTTCCTATTTTAATAGCATTATATCATACAAACTCTTTTTAAATGGACACTAACCAGATTTTTTTAACTTTTTTATTTTTTCATTTTACTTCTTATCAAGTAGCTGGATATGCCATTATTATTCCACTATGACTTTCTTGGCAAAATCTGAGTAAAATAATCAGGGGAAACATGGTAGAAATTGGTGATATTTTAAGTGGGCTCCTCCTTGGCACCCCTGATATTCCATAAACCTTACTAATATATATATATATATATATATATATATATATATATATATATATAATTACACACTAGGGATCGACCGATATTGATTTTTTTTAGGGCCGATACCGATAATTTGTAAACTTTCAGGCCGATAGCCGATAATTTATACCGATATTCTGGGAATTTTCATTTTTGTGAAAAAAAAAATTTCCTACACAAATCTGCTGAAAATTAATATGTTTATTTATTGATCTCTATCAGTGTGAATAGGAGCTCACACTGTCCCTGCTGCTCTGTGCATAGTGCACACAGCAGCATGGAGCTTACCATGGCAGCCAGGGCTTCAATAGCGTCCTGGCTGCCATGGTAACCGATCGGAGCCCCAGGATTACACAGCTGGGGCTCCGATCGGAGGAGCAGGGGAGAGGGGATCCTGTGGCCACTGCCACCAATGATTAATACTGGGGGGGGGGGGGGGGGGCGCACTGCGCCACCAATGTTTTTACTATTGAGATGGGGGTGGGGGGCGCACTGCGCCACCAATGATTAATACTGGGAGGCTCTGCGCCCCCAATGAAGATAAGTCTCTCAATCATTCATATACAGGAGGCGGGAGCTGGCTGCAGAATCACATAACCGGCTCCCGACCTCTATGAGCGGTAGCTGCGATCCGCGGCACCTGAGGAGTTAACTACCGCGGACCGCAGCTACAGCTCATAGAGGTCGGGAGCCGGCTATGTGATTCTGCAGCTCCCGCCTCCTGTATATGAATGAATGAAAGGCTTATCTTCATTGGTGGCGCGGTGGCCACAGCCCCTCCCCTCCTCTTATGTTCTCTCCTCTCATTGGCGGCAGCGGCAGCAGCAGCACAGGGGGAAGGAGACACTGCTTCCTTCTCCCCTGTGCTGCGGAGGGAACACAGAGAGCGCTGAGAGCAGCGCGTTCTGTGTTCCCAATATGTTATCGGTATATCGGCAAAATAGATGCCGATACCAATAACTGTCAAAATCCTCAATATCGGCTGATAATATCGGCCAAACCGATAATCGGTCGATCCCTAATACACACAGTACAGACCAAAAGTTTGTACACACCTTCTCATTCAAAGAGTTTTCTTTATTTTCATGACTATGAAGGCATCAAAACTATGAATTGACACATGTGGAATTATATACATAACAAACAAGTGTGAAACAACTGAAAATATGTCATATTCTAGGTTCTTCAAAGTAGCCACCTTTTGCTTTGATTACTGCTTTGCACACTCTTGGCATTCTCTTGATGAGCTTCAAGAGGTAGTCCCCTGAAATGGTTTTCACTTCACAGGTGTGCCCTGTCAGGTTTAATAAGTGGGATTTCTTGCCTTATAAATGGGGTTGGGACCATCAGTGGCGTTGAGGAGAAGTCAGGTGGATACACAGCTGATAGTCCTACTGAATAGACTGTTAGCTGCTTTTTTCTTGCCATAATGCAAATTCTAAGTAAAGAAAAACGAGTGGCCATCATTACTTTAAGAAATGAAGGTCAGTCAGTCACCCGAAAAATTGGGAAAACTTTGAAAGTAAGGGCTATTTGACCATGAAGGAGAGTAATGGGGTGCTGCGCCAGATGACCTGGCCTCCACAGTCACCGGACCTGAACCCAATCGAGATGGTTTGGGGTGAGCTGGACCGCAGAGTGAAGGCAAAAGGGCCAACAAGTGCTAAGCATCTCTGGGAACTCCTTCAAGACTGTTGGAAGACCATTTCAGGGGACTACCTCTTGAAGCTCATCAAGAGAATGCCAAGAGTGTGCAAAGCAGTAACCAAAGCAAAAGGTGGCTACTTTGAAGAACCTAGAATATGACATATTTTCAGTTGTTTCACACTTGTTTGTTATGTATATAATTCCACATGTGTTAATTCATAGTTTTGATGCCTTCATAATCATGAAAATAAAGAAAACTCTTTGAATGAGAAGGTGTGTCCAAACTTTTGGTCTGTACTGTGTGTGTGTGTGTATATATATATATATATATATATATATATAATATATAATATATTTTTATTATAATATACAGTGATCCCTCAAGATACAATGGCCTCAGGATACAATATTTTCAACATAAAATGGTCTTTTCTGACCCATCGTAAGTTGAAACCAGACTCCACATACAAGGTCTCAGACTCAGATCCAACCAATCAAGGCCACTTCTCTGGTAAAATAGCTGGATTAGTTACTAGTTAGGATCTATTCCTGACTGGTATATGTAAGGACTTGTTTTATCTGTCTTGGTTATCTGCTTATTTTTCTTAAACTTTAATTTTCTCTTATCTTGGATGACATTTTGGGGCTTTTAAACCGATTTACTCGGCTTACAATGGTTTCAACATACAATGGTCGTCTTGAGGGACCAATGTATTCTGTTTTTAGATTAGATCTGCAGTGGTTGGTTTATTCTCTGCACTACAGCAACAAAAACCTTTTAGTCTACAGCGGGAGTCTATGGCTTAGAGAGGTGGGTCCCAAGCAAGGGGCCACCTTCCCAGTAGGGAATATGGGCAGGGATATTTCTATGAAACAGTAATGAAATAATGAATCCATTTATGAAGCGGGTTCTCTGGGGGGGTTACAGAATTGACGTCCTATCTCAATAGGGGTCTGTCAGCAGTTTTGATCATTCTGTAGATTGCCGGTGAGCGCTACACAGACACACCTACAGAGTTGGTCATGCATATTGCATGTCTGAGACATCTGAGTTTTCGTCTGCAATTGTCCAGGAGGTGGTGCCTTTGTGTTTAGCGCCCAGGACTCTCCCAACCACTACCCTGTGCTCTGAGTGACCACTCTAGCGTACCTACTAATTTTACAGTTTGTAAATTTGGGGGGGAACCCTCCCCCAAGACCGCCCTTTTTTTTTTTTGCCTGAGAATTAGCAGGGACTGTCTCTGAAAATTAGGAACAGTCACTGCAAATTCAGGACTGTTGCAACAGCGCTCTAGCGGTCTCCTGAATGGAGGGCTGTCAACTCGTAGCAGAAGGCAGGGGCTGTGAAGCCTTCAGTGCAGAAAGCCGAGGGCAGTGAATAGGGATGAGACATCTGAAGTCGATTTGCATAAAACGTTGTTAGAATACTGTACGGAGCAGGAGCTCCGTACAGTATTAGAATGTATTGGCTCCTATGAGCCGAAGTTATTAGACTTTGGGTAATTTCAGAAATTAATTTCTACTACTCCTTTTACGATAGGCTGTAAATATCAGATCGGTGATGGTCCATCTATCGGCATCTCCACCGGTCAGGTGATTGAAGGGCTATGAGTGCGGCTTCCCTTTCATTGTGTACCAGGCACAGCGCCATACTTTTTAGTAGTGGCAGTGTCTGGTATTACAGCTGAGAGCAGCTCAGTCTCATTCATGTGCAATACCCGGCACAGCCACTACAAAAAGTATCCCGCTGTTTTCCAGCAAATGCCAGGGTAAGTCCATCAGCAAATCAGAGGGAGTCAGACCCCCAAAGAATCTCATTTTGATAGCCTATCCTAAGGAAAGCCCACCATATTTGTAGTTCCAGAGAATCCCTTTAAGTTTCCCATATGCTGCAAAGCACAATAATTTTATTTAAAATTAAAAAAAAAAAAAAATTTAAATAATTAACCTGAAATTTAAAATGTTATCCGCTAGACTTCTTCTCATTTAAGTATACTGTTTGCATGAAGTAAAGCTATTTTTAATACATTTGTTTTATTTTTTGCGCTGATTTCCAGCACTATAAATGGATTACGTTTGCCTATTTAGTGTTGGCATGATCGAGGGATCTATTTATACCTCTCACACATCCTTTAACACATAGTTTCTATTCTATGCAGAGAAAAAAAAAAAAAATTAAGCAATTCTATATTGGCGCGAGCAGAGAAAAAAAATTATAATTCATTTTCTAAATATTTTGACAAAACCAGCTACCTCATATTTGGAAATGCGTCTCAGAATGTGGAGGAGAATCTGTGAGAAGTATGCAGAACCTGATCATGCCTGGCCTGAATATATATATATATATTATTATATTATATAAATTAAATTTTAGGGAGGCTCCTCCTGGGGGCCAGAAGTTCTAAGAGGGGGTCATATGACATTAGAACATTTTTCTCCAATACAATTATTTAATACCGAATTATCATAAAAATGTTCACAGCCAGATTTCCGTGTAGCAACCACGGGGCAGTAGTAGCAGAACTTTGCAGCAATACCGCGGCAGTTTTCCGCGAATTGCTGTGGTCTCTCAGCCTATACTTCCCCTGAAATTTGCCCAAAAAAACCTCTGCGATTAGCACACTACCGCCCCACAGCAGCTGCGTGAAAACCCGGCCTAGCACTGCCGTGTCTTCAAATAATTAAAATCTTTTATCAGATGTTTTTTTGCCAAGATCTATTGTGAACTGAAAGTCGATAATTTTATGATTTGTGGTCTAGTTTATCACAAAAATAGATCCAAAATTACCACAAAAAAAAACCCCTTTACTGGAACACTCAATATAGTAACATCACTTCCAAAAATAATGAGTTAACAAGTTCCTTAGTAATCAATCAATTTTTATTAATTTACCATGATTAAAATATAGAAATAAATAGTCGATAGTAGGGAATACAAAAACTTCTTCATGCCACTTTGCAATACCTGATAATGAAGCCATCGGTATACTACAATAATTATATTCTAAGCCATAAAATCAACACCCACATCTAATCTCTTCTCCTGGACATAAGGAGACCGAGCATACATGATCAGCATTCAGAACAAGGTCACTGATGGAGGCCTCTTCACCGTGCTGTATGCAGTGGCTTCCAACATCCTGCAATTCTACAGTGACCTTCCATCTTATACGACGAGGGGCTGGGAATTTCTATGATAAAAACATGCCAAAGTGCGGCTGTGCATGTGGCAAGGATCTTCAACGCACGTTTCGCGGTCTAGGCTTCGTCAGGAGGAGTGGTTTTACCGGGGGTTCATGTTATTATTTTTTAATAATTTATTAAGGAACTTGTTAACTCATAAAAAAAATTTCTTTTTTTTTTTTTTCTTTTCGACATTCTTTTTGACAATTTTTTTTTAAATTTCTTTCCTACTATAACTGATTTTAAATTTCATTCAAACACTTTTTTAATTTTTAATATATTTTTTATTTTTTTGCCTCAAAGTAAAATTGTAAAAATAACCTTGTGATTGTGAGTTATGCAATATAATCCACTGGAAACTGTCACCGGTTTAGCTTCCTTCAGTGTAAACCGAGGCCATTTTAAAGGGGGGGTTGTCGGAGATTTCTATATTGATAGCCAAGCTGATCGGTGGAGGTCCGACCGATTGTTTAAAGAGGCTGCAGCACTCCCCAGAGCACGACAACCTCTTCAAACAGCTGATCAATAGGGGTCCCAGGTGTCGGACCCCCCCCCCCCCCACTGATCAGATATTGTTTGACCTATCCTAAGGATATACCATCAGTATCAAAATGTTGGACAACCCCTTTAAAGGGGTTGTCAAGGATTAGGAAAAAAAAATACTACTACTTTCTTCCAAAAACAGCGCCACACCTGTCTGCAGGTTGTATGTGGTATTGCAGTCCAGGTGTGGAAAGCAGCCATGATTTTATAATCCTGTGCAACCCCTATAACGCTTGATATTATGAACCGAGCACTTCTTTATTAGAGTAGTAATGGAAGATTTCTCGCGCTAACTAATCTGATGACAATAATTAACATATTTAATAATGAATGATAAATTTGTAAGGGGGGGGGCAAAATAAATAGTTCCAAAATGAATGCTGTGTATTGGAGACAAATGCGTATACATACACTACCTCATTTCCAGATGATTTCAGGGTGCGTCGTATTAGTTCAGTATCTGAAGCATTATATGTTTTGTTGTTTTTTTTAATGTTTTTTATTGGCTTTTACCTGTAGAGTTCTCTGAGGTAGGTGCTTATCCAGCATCCGATATTATGCAGCCTTTCTTTCTGTATACATTTGGGGAGTTTCATACACTTTATAGTATTCTCTCGTGTGGATATGTGATATTTTTTAATAAGCTTGTTTACAGATTTCTATGTAAAAAAAAATTCAGTCTGAATTAACTGGTTAAAAAAGGACCGGCCCCGCACTCCCGACACATCTGTCGTAGTAAATTCTTAGTTTTCCGCAAAAAGACCAATTCTGGAGCATCTTTTCCTTAGGACTGTGGCATCCCCGTGTTACGCCTCCTGGAAATCTGTGAATGAATCGTTACCGTCTTTTCTTGTCAGTAGAGTGCGTCCCTACACGCGCTTGTCACCCCCTATTGACAAAGGGGGACGGCAACACCCAGGTGTGAATGTGTTCCGGAATTTCCAAGAGGAATAACAGAGTCCTGAGTTAAATCTGCCACAGTTGTATTCCTCATGGGGAAAAAAACAAGTGTTTACTAAAACAAGACGTGTCGGGAGAGGGGGCAGATCCATCACTCACCTCATACTAACATTGCTGATTGAACCAATCAAACACTGGCAATATGTCATGTGACCTTAGCCTAAGGCCAATCACTGTTTACGCCGTTGCGATGCCAAACTTGGCAAATATGTTGTTGAACTAATCGATTGTACGATCAGTTTGAGTAATTTTTACGCACTGTTCACATTGGTGTAATGGGTTCTCTTCTTAAAGGGATTTTGCAGGATTTTAATACTGATGGCCCCTTAGGCTGTCAATATCAGAATTTGAAGGGGGGGGGCCCTCAGTGGTCGGAGCTGTGCACTTACGGTGCCCAAGTTACTCTGAAACAGCCGATTGGCTGGAGTGCAGGTTGCCGGACCCCCACTGATCTGATGTTGATAGGTCATCAATTTTAAAATTCAGGACAACCCTCTTTAAGGGGGCCATGACCTTGACGTATAATGGGTCCCATTGGGTTTTAGGCAATTGTACAGCTTAGGCTACTTTCACACTGGCGTTTTGGTTTCCATTTGTGAGATCCGTTCAGGGGTCTCGCACGCGGTCCAAAACGGATCAGTTTTGCCCTAATGCAATCTGAATGGAAAAGGATCCGCTCAGAATGCCTCCGTTTGCCTCCGATCAGTCTCCATTCTGCTCTGGAGGCCGAAACCAAAACGCTGCCTGCAGCATTTTTCTGTCCGCCTAACGAAGCGCAGCCAAACGGCATCCGTCCTGGCACACAATGTAAGTCAATGGGGACGGATCCGTTTTCTCTGGCACAATAGAAAACTGATCCGTCCTTCATTGACTTTCAATGGTGTTCAAGTCTGATCCGTCATGGCTATGGAAGACCTAATACAACCGGATCCGTTCATGACAAATGCATGCGGTTGTATTATTGTAACTGATCCGTTTTTACAGATCCATGACTGATCCGCAAAAAAACGCTAATGTGAAAGTAGCCTCACTGTGGTATTCTTGCTACCAGAAACCAATGCAGACCTGACGGAACGTAAAGCAGTGGCAGTGTGAACGGGGTATTGGCCTGCAGATGAAATTACCTCCGTCTTGTTCGTCTCGACGTCACTGATTTATTGACAATCCATAATCCATGGGCACAAAATGACTTAAGGCTAAACCGTCTTATAAAGGAAGTAATCTATGTTAATTATTAGAAACGTGCTGAATATTATAGAGCCGCCATACCGGTGCATTATGGCTAACATTCAGGGATAAAGGTACATGTTATGCTTATGGTGTGAAGTGTGTAGAAATTGTCATTGCTGTAATTCTAACGTCACTAAAATACTTGCTTAATATAACCGTAGCTGAGCCATGACACGGGATCTGGTTACATATGTACCAGCGGCATGTGTAGTGTAAGGCTACGCCTATATCTGCGGTAAAGGTAATCCAGTAATCTGTTCCGGAAGAGTAACAGACTAGCGGAGTTACAGTATCCGGCATAGTCTGACACCGCCATGCACTGCCAGATTCCCATGGACTATAATGGGATCTGATGGGTGTATGCCAGAATGGTGCTAAATTCCACTATAGTCAATGGAGATCTGGTGGTGTGCGGCAGTATCTGGCTGTGCCGGGTGCTGTAACTCCGGTAGTCGGTTCCTCTGCTGGAACAGACTACCGGATTACCGTTAACGCAGGTATGAACCTAGCCTTTATTTATTGATTTGGTCTGTTTGACTATTATGTGAGGGCCCTTTTTTCCTGGGTTTATACCTAAAAAGGCATGTTGGGTGGTCGTATCTTTTATGCGGCACTAAAATTCATTGTTAGCAGAACATGGCCCCAGTGAACAGAGGACGTACTGCCGACAATTGAAAACTAGGATGAGAGATTGTATTCCAAGGGATCTGTCAGCAGTTTTGACCATGCTAAACTGCTGACAGTTCTAGGTGGGGGCTGTGGAGAGGAGGACAAACATACCAATACTTTTTGTGGAGTTTTTCTCATCAAGAGCAGTGTGAGTATGACATTTTATTCTGCCAGGTTATACTCCTGAAAGTGCCCAAGAGGCAGGGCTTCATTGTGAAGTGCTCTCTGCACTGAGCTGCTGCACAGCCCCTCCCCCTGCTCTCCTGGTTGGATGATACAGCTGTCACTCCGTGGGGAAGGGCTGTGAAGCAGCTTCATGCAGAGAACACTTCACAGTGAAGCTCCGCCTCCTGGTTTCCTGCAAGAGCAGAACCTGTCAGAATAAAACTTCATATTCACACTAGTCTTGATAATGAAGGTTTAAATAAAAAGTATTGTACTGCTCTCCCCATCCTCTACAAAATCCTGTTAGCAGTTTAGCATGGTGACAACTGCTGACAGATTCCCTTTAACAATCGATTGTACTCATGATGATCGCTGCATGTATACTGCACTTTACAAGCGATAATCAACATGCTGTATTATCGATCAGTGCAGTAATCTGACAGTGTCAAAGGACCCTAACGGTGATGGATCGTTGCCAGGAGATACCCCACCGACAACATCCAGTTGGCTATAACCAGGGTTCCTCTTAAATACTAAGCCCTATATATTCCCATTTTATATGTTGTATGTGGTTTCAATCAATTATTCTGTCTTTTTTGGTAATCGAATGGACATTTTAAGACTTAACGCCATATCATTTTATTACTTCTGTGAGGAAAATAAAGTTTCAGTATTTTAAGATCACTCCAGATTTGCAGGTATCTTTCACTGTACTTTGGATGCACAGATAAATGCAATAAAGATTGTATGAAGCATGGATTTCGGTTTCACTTATTTATGATGTCAGTTGCTATTCTTTTAGATTTGTTTTCTGCATCCCTAGGGGTGGTTTCACTTTTTTTTTTTTTTTAAACCCCTCCTTTTTTGTTTTTGTTTTTTAAAGTGTACCTGAGTTTTCAAAAAAGTTTGAATAAGGCTTGTGCTTCTTTGTACAAACAGTGAAGGAACAGTTATGTTTAGGCTTCCCTAATGCTTTTTTCTGCCATATTCCCTGTTTCAGCTGCACAGATAGATGCATTTCACTCAGAAGCATGGGGAGTCTTCCTTCTGCCAGCACTATACTGCTGTGACATCCTTTCCCTTACTTCCCACTGTGTTTGTTTTCAGCTCTGGAGCTCAAAGGACAGATAAGGAGGGATAAATCACACTTGCAGACAAACAGGAGGCTCCAATAATCTTCAAAAGCAGTGTAGAAGCAGTTCTTTTTACTGGTTCGGGATCTCGGCTAGCTCTAACACATCCCCACTTCCTCTCAGCCGTCATCTGTGTCTCTGCTACCAGGGATGGCTCTTGCCTGACAAGCAGTGGACGTGAGACCCCTAGTGGCCGTACAGCTTTTTTCAGGGGTCCCACTCCTGCCTAAGGGGCCCAATGGGGGATTAATCTGTTCCCCTGTCGCAGATGCCAACAGGACCCCTTAAGGCAGGAAAGCAGTCCCTTTTATTAGCCACTGGCCCATGAGGAGCATAGTGAAAAAATAAAAATAAAATTTAATTTTAATATATAATCTGTATGATTAGTCCCTAACACTATTACACAGTAACAAATGGTGCTTGGCTCTGGAGCTGCAATGGTAAAAGAAACTCGCCAACATAATTCACACAGGCCTAAACCAAGAATAAAACTGGAATAACTGCATCCAGGGGGTCTTCTCAACACCTTAAAGCCTGGGGCCTCGATATCCAGTCCTTCTCTCTCCTCTCCTGAACAATCTTCCAAGCTGATTTATAACCTAATGAAAGTTCATAAATCAGCTTAGAAGATCGTTTAGGAGAGGAGATGGGGAAAAAGCAGTCATACTGATAGATTTATCACAGAAGAGCATTCTGCAGCTGCTCTGTATTGTGAAACACAGAAGCTGCAGAAACCAAACAAAGCAAGAACCCTAATACAAAAAAAATATTTTAGCCCAAAATACATCTAAATCAATTAAAAAAATTTATTACTTCAAACTTGTCTGTAGAAATAAGAAAGCTGTGCTTTTTTATCGCGGCACAGACGATAAACATATCCCAACAGAGGGCCACACAGAACGGATAGTGGCGCCATACAGTATGCAGCTGCTTTGCCGCAGGTTGTGCACCCCTGGTGTAATCCTTGAAAAGACTGCTTACAAATTTTACAAGTTCTAATAGCGTTATGTTTTAACAAATCTCTCCTGTTCTGAAAAGGAAAAGTCGCCATTGTTTATAGCCATTCAGTCAACTGTCCTCGTTATGTAGGTGCTCAGACAAAGCATTGAAATCCAATGAACTTTCCACAGCGATAATTAACGTCGCCATGCTGCATTCAGCCACATCAGCTTGTATAATGCTGCATTTGGCGGCTCTCCAGCAATCTAATTACATTCAAATCACCATTGCATTATGCAACTGTTTTTGGACCCAGCAGGACGTTTGTTTGGCTCTGTAATTGGTTCTCATTTTGTGGAACATCTGTTCTGATTTGGAAATGCTATAGAGGGCAGCACAGTCCTGTCGTCGGGAACGCTCTTACAATGAATTTTTCATCTGGCAATTAAACGGGGCCGAAGAGCTGGAAATAAAAGTCCGAATCTGCAGCTGCAAAGCAATTTGTCAATATTCCTTACTGACAACTAAGTAGAGATTTCATATAGTTAATTACGTTTTATTTTCGCCTCACGGGTAGGGGGTCACCGGGTGGAAGAGTGGGGTTTAAGGAATGGCCGTTGTAGCATTTTATGCTTTTTTTTTTTTTTTTTAAACTAGGATATATCGTTCAGTTATTTAAAGGGGTTGTCTGGGCTTTTAATATTGATGACCTATCCTAAATTAGCCCCATCCCGACCTCTGCTGTACATCTACTGTAGAATTATTATTTTTTAAATATTTAATCATCCACCTTTCACTTGAATAAAAAATAAAAACAAACAAAAAACACAGTAACTAATCACCTTGTCCCGTTCCTGAAGCACACAGTCCTCTCTCCCCTGCAGACACAGATCGCTCTGCAGCACGGTGTGGGCTGCAGGCTTCTCCCACACAGGCCAGCAGCGCGATCTGTGCCTGCAGGCTGAATAGTGGAGCAGGGAGAAGTCTTCCTGCTTCATCATTCAGTGCGGGAGAGATGGAGTGCGAGGAGCTGAGTGACAGGACCGCAGCTTCCAGTGTTCCAGCAATGAGCGCTTCTATCTGTATTGATGGAAGAGTTCATTGCTTCTGGGCTCTGGCGCCCCCTGAGAGCTGGCACCTGGGGCGGACCGCCCACCCCTCCACCTTAGCACGCCACTGGCTTCCCATACAGTTCCATATGGGGATCAGAAAATGTCGCTAAAAAAAAAGTTTTTTTTATTTTTTTCAGTATCAAAACACAATAAAAACTATATACATGTGGCATTGCTGTAATCATACTGACCCGGAGAATGGAGGGCACAGGTCCCTTTTACAACATGGGGAATGCCATCTACTTGCTGGTAGAAAGGTAATTAGCATATCATAAAAGTAATTTTTTTGCTAAATCTACTGAAAGAAAATTATTAATAACATAATGTATGGCAATATGGCAGGATAGGGATTATAAGTACACCAAAAAAAAAAAAAAGAGTTTAGTGGGGTGACAGAAGCCCTTTAAACAGATCCATGGTATACAGAAGATTCAAGATGGAGTCAATCGCATCGACGATTCCGCTGATTTCAAAGGGTGCCTTTATGACGTCAGTAGATCTAAAAGACGCCTACTATTACATACCGATTGATCAGGCCTCCCAGAGATAGCTAAGATTTGCAATAAGAGATCCTGGGGGACTCCTCCATCACTTCCATTACGTAGCCCTCCCCTTTGGTATCTCATCAGCTTCCAGAACATTTACCAAACTAGTGGTGGAAATGATCGCCTTTCTGCGCAGGATGGGAACCAATATCATCCCTTACTGAGACAATTTCCTAATAATTGGCAATTTAAAAGAAGAAACCTCCAGGACTACAGAAGAAGTTATAAGTACCCTTTCAGGTTTAGGATGGGTGATAAATCGGAAAAAATCAATACTCACCCCATCTACAAAAATAAGGTTCCTGGGCGTAGAGTTAGATTCTGTATCCCAAACAACCTATTTACCCCAGGACAAAGTAAGATCACTCAGAAACAAAATAAGTCGCTTTCAAAAATTTCACAGGTGTTCCATTCGGGGGGCAATGAGCCTGTAAGGGAACTTAACCGCATGTACACTCAGGTCCATAAATATTGGGACATAGACACAATTCTAAAAATTTTGCCTCTATACGCCACCACAATGGATTTGAAATGAAAAGAACAAGATGTGCTTTAACTGCAGACTGTCAGCTTTAATTTGAGGGTATTTACATCCAAATCAGGTGAACAGTGTAGGAATTACAACAGTTTGTATATGTGCCTCCCACTTGTTAAGGGGCCAAAAGTAATGGGACGATTGTCTTCTCAGCTGTTTCATGGCCAGGTCTGTGTTATTCCCTCATTATCCCAATTACAATGAGCAGATAAAAGGTCTAGAGTTCATTTCAAGTGTGCTATTTGCATTTGGAATCTGTTGTGTCAACTCTCAAGATGAGATCCAAAGAGCTGTCACTATTAGTGAAGCAAGCCGACATTAGGCTGAAAAAACAAAACAAACCCATCAGAGAGATAGCAAAAACATTAGTCGTGGCCAAAACAACTGTTTGGAACATTCTTAAAAAGAAGGAACACCAAAGCAACACCAAAAGACCCGGAAGACCACGGAAAACAACTGTGGTGGATGACCGAAGAATTCTTTCCCTGGTGAAGAAAACACCCTCCACAACAGTTGGCCAGATCAAGAACACTCTCCAGGAGGTAGGTGTATGTGTGTCAAAGTCAACAATCAAGAGAAGACTTCACCAGAGTGAATACAGTGGGTTCACCACAAGATGTAAACCATTGGTGAGCCTCAAAAACAGAAAGGCCAGATTAGAGTTTGCCAAACAACAACTAAAAAAGCCTTCACAGTTCTGAAACCACATCCTATGGACAGATGAGAACAAGATCAACTTGTACCAGAGTTATGGGAAGAGAAGAGTATGGAGAATGAAAGGAACGGCTCATGATCCTAAGCATACCACCTCATCAGTAAAGCATGGTGGTGGTAGTGTCATGACGTGGGCATGTATCGCTGCCAATGGAACTGGTTCTCCTGTATTTATTGATGATGTGACTGCTGACAAAAGCAGCAGGATGAATTCTGAAGTGTTTCGGGCAATATTATCTGCTCATATTCAGCCAAATGCTTCAGAACTCATTGGACGGCGCTTCACAGTGCAGATGGACAATGACCCAAAGCATACTGCAAAACCAACCAAAGAGTTTTTTAAGGGAAAGAAGTGGAATGTTATGCAATGGCCAAGTCAATCACCTGACCTGAATCCGATTTAAGCATGCATTTCACTTGCTTAAGACAAAACTGAAGGGGAAATGCCCCAAGAACAAGCAGGAACTGAAGACAGTTGCAGAAGAGGCCTGGCAGAGCATCACCAGGGATGAAACCCAGCGTCTGGTGATGTCTATGCATTCCAGACTTCAGGCTGTAATTGACTGCAAAGGATTTGCAACCAAGTATTAAAAAGGGAAAGTTTGATTTATGATTATTATTCTGTCCCATTACTTTTGGCCCCTTAACAAGTGGGAGGCACATATGCAAACTGTTGTAATTCCTGCACCGTTCACCTGATTTGGATGTAAATACCCTCAAATTAAAGCTGACAGTCTGCAGTTAAAGCACATCTTGTTTGTTTCATTTCAAATCCATTGTGGTGGTGTATAGAGACAAAAATGCTAGAATTGTGTCGCTGTCCCAATATCTATGGACCTGACTGTATAAACTCGGTTCATACAAGAATCATGCAGTCATGGATCTTGAAAAAATGGGACAGGAAGCAGACATCCCTAGACAGGATGATACAGGTACCATCAACAGTCAAAATAGATCAAGACTGGTGGAAGGAAGAGAAAAAGATTCTCCGGGGCATAAAATGGCTCAGAATCCCAGAGGCTCAGGTCATAACAGATGCCAGCACTTCAGGCTGGGGTGCAAAGATAGACAACCAGTTTTTCCAGGAAGACTGGCCAAACAACCTAAGAGAAAGATCCTCAAATTTCAGAGAACTGAATGCAGTCCTTATGACACTCACAGAAGCAGTAGACCTATTACAGAACAGGCATCTGAAGGTCCTCTCGAACAACATCACTACAGTGGCATACCTGAAACACTGGGGGAAGTAGCAAAAAGTAGCAAAAAGAATATTTTCCTGGGCAGAAACAAACGTTCTCTCCTTAATAGCAGTCCATCTAAAACGGTCAGAGAACCTAGAGGCGGACTTCCTAAGCCGAAGAAAAATAGATCCAGGAGAATAGACATTAAACCGCAACATATTTCACAAGATCACAGCCAGGTGGGGACTACCAAAGATAGACCTGTTTGCCTCCAGGGAAAATGCCCAGATCCGACACTTCTGTTCAATAAATCCAAGAGACAGACCATGGGCAATAGATGCTTTATCAATAAGATGGGAGTGGGACCTAGTCTATGCGTTTCCACCCTTTCCACTGATTCCTCACTTACTACAGAAGTTACAGAAAGTTACAGAAAGAAACAACAACGATGATCTTGGTAGCTCCCCACTGGCCAAAAAGAATCTGGTTTTCAATCCTAAAACAGTGGGCATTAGAAGAACCTTGGAAAATACCCTACAGGGAAAACATGCTCTAGCAGGGCCCAATAAACCACCCAATCCCCAAGATCTACAATTTGGCAGTCTGGATCCTGATAGTGAATCACTAAGAAGACAAGGACTTTCAGACAGAGTAATCCTTACCCTTAAAGCTAGTAGGAAGACAATTACATCAGCCATTTATCTTAAAGTCTGGAAAAGATTTTGCAGTTGGCTAGGGGAGGAGCATCCGAACACTTCTTCTCCGCCGATTAATAAAATACTAGACTTTCCGCAAAATGGGCTAGAATTGGGCCTGAGGCCGAGTACCCTTAAAGTCCAAATATCGGCCTTAAGCAGCTTTTATGATGCTAGTCTCGCAGAGCACAGATGGATAAGGAGATTTATTAGAGCGGCCTCTAGGTTAAGGCCAACCTTAAGATCTAGGAACTTAATACAGTATTCTCCCTTATCTCTGTTAAACATCTGTCCTTCAAAACTGCTTTTTTGATAGCCATCACTTCTGCTAGACGTCTAAGTAAGATCCAGGCGCTCTCCTGTAAAGAACCATATCTTAGAGAGATAGTATTACCATCTGTCGACAGCTATCCAGGAGAGGAGATAGAAGAGAAGATGCAACTCCTAAATGTTAGAAACACCATAATACTGTATCTAGATGCAATAAAAAATTTCAGGAAAGATGACAACCTCCTAATCCAGTTTGGTGGCTAAAATAAGGGGAAATTTTTTTCAAAAGCTTCGATAGCTAGGTGGATCAGATCCACTATAGAATATAGCTACTCTCTTCAGAACAAACCTTGTCTGGAAGGTATAAAAGTCCACTCTACCAGGGCTACTACCTCTTCTTGGGCAGAAAGAGCTGGGGTGTCACTAGACCAAATTTGCAAAGCAGCTACCTGTTCCAAGTCTCAACACCTTTGTAAAACATTATCGCCTTAATCCCACCGCCTCCGCAGATTTAGCTTTTGGCCAAAAGATTCTGCAGGCGGCTTCCCACTCTATTTAAAGTATCTGTTAGTTCTCATTGTGGCCGTCATGGTGGATGGAATGGAAAACCGTAATTAGTCTTACCGGTAATTCAGTTTCCTTGAATCCACCATGACGGCCCGTATATTGCCTTCCCTAAAAAAAAAAGGGTGTGTGTGTGTGTGTATATTTATGTATATATACACTCACCTAAAGAATTATTAGGAACACCTGTTCTATTTCTCATTAATGCAATTAACGGTGGAACGGGAGCTTCGTGCCCTGGATGTGCATCCCTCAAATCTCCATCAACTGCAAGATGCTATCCTATCAATATGGGCCAACATTTCTAAAGAATGCTATCAGCACCTTGTTGAATCAATGCCACGTAGAATTAAGGCAATTCTGAAGGCAAAAGGGGGTCCAACACCATATTAGTATGGTGTTCCTAATAATTCTTTAGGTGAGTGTATATTGCAGTTACAGATATTGAAAAATTCATATATATATATTATCCAATATAAGTCTCTATTTTGGTATGAAGTAATACTTAAAGGGGACACACATAATATTTCTCACCTACAGTTGTGTTCAAAATTATTCAACCCCCAATGCTGTAAAGGGTTTTAGGGAATTTAGTGTACATTTGTAATTGTGTTCAGAATGAAATCTTACAAGGACTTTTTAAAGAACCAAATGCAACTAAAATGACATCAATTGTTTTTGTAATACAGTATTAAATGTTTTTTTTGTGATTTCTTCATTGACACAATTATTCAACCCCTTAAAGACTACCACTCTTAAGAACAGAGGTTCATTCAAGTGTTTTCGATCAGGTATTGAAAACACCTGTGGATGTCAAGGAGCAGCAATCAAGCATAATAAGCACCAATTAGGCAGATTTAACCACCTCCGGACCGCTGTACGCACAGACGCGTCCTGGAGGTGGTTGATTCATTCCGAGTGGACGCGCCGACGCGTCCTCTCGCGAGACGCGAGATTTCCTGTGAACGCGCGCACACAGGCGCGCGCGTTCACAGGATCGGAAGGTAAGCGAGTGGATCTCCAGCCTGCCAGCGGCGATCGTTCGCTGGCAGGCTGGAGATGTGATTTTTTTAACCCCTAACAGGTATATTAGACGCTGTTATGATAACAGCGTCTAATATACCTGCTACCTGGTCCTCTGGTGGTCCCATTTGTTTGGATCGACCACCAGAGGACACAGGCAGCTCAGTAATATGTTGCACCAAGCACCACTACATTACACCCCCCTCCCCTGTCACTTATTAACCCCTTATTCACCCTTGATCACCCTATATAGACTCCCTGATCACCCCCCCTGTCATTGATCACCCCCCTGTCATTGATAACCCCCTGTATGGCTCCATTCAGAGGTCCGTATGAATTTTACGGATCCACTGATAGATGGATCGGATCCGCAAAACGCATATGGACGTCTGAATGGAGCCTTACAGGGGCGTGATCAATGACTGTGGTGATCACCCCATATAGACTCCCTCATCACCCCCCTGTCATTGATTACCCCCCTGTCATTGATCACACCCCTGTAAAGCTCCATTCAGATGTCCGCATGATTTTTACGGATCCACTGATAGATGGATCGGATCCGCAAAAAGCATAGGGACGTCTGAATGGAGCCTTACAGGGGCGTGATCAATGACTGTGGTCATCACCCCATATAGACTCCTTCATCACCCCCCTGTCATTGATTACCCCCCTGTCATTGATCACACCCCTGTAAAGCTCCATTCAGATGTCCGCATGATTTTTACGGATCCACTGATAGATGGATCGGATCCGCAAAACGCATACGGACGTCTGAATGGAGCCTTACAGGGGCGTGATCAATGACTGTGGTGATCACCCCATATAGACTCCCTGATCACCCCCCTGTCATTGATTACCCCCCTGTCATTGATCACACCCCTGTAAAGCTCTAATTCAGACGTCTGCATGATTTTTACGGATCCACTGATAGATGGATCGGATCCGCAAAACGCATACGGACGTCTGAATGGAGCCTTACAGGGGGGTGATCAATGACTGTGGTGATCACCCCATATAGACTCCCTCATCACCCCCCTGTCATTGATCACCCCCTGTCATTGATCACCCCCCTGTAAGGCTACTTTCACACTAGCGTTTCGGGTGTCCGCTCGTGCGCTCCGTTTGAAGGGGCTCACGAGCGGCCCCGAACGCATCCGTCTGGCCCTAATGCATTCTCAGTGGAGGCGGATCCACTGAGAATGCATCCGCCTGCCAGCGCTCAGCCTCCGCTCCGCTCAGTGAGTGGACATCTGAACGCTGGAAGTCAATGGGGACGGATCCGCTTGAAGATGACACTATATGGCTCAATCTTCAAGCGGATCCGTTCCCCATTGACTTTCAATGTAAAGTCTGAACGGATCCGCTCAGGCTACTTTCAGACTTAGAAAATTTTCTAAGTTTTAATGCAGACGGATCCGTTCTGAACGGATGCAAACGTCTGCATTATCGGAGTGGATCCGTCTGATGAAACATCAGACGGACCCGCTCCGAACGCTAGTGTGAAAGTAGCCTAAGGCTCCAATCAGACATTTTTTTGGCCCAAGTTAGCGGAAATTATATATTTTTTTCTTACAAAGTCTCATATTCCACTAACTTGTGTCAAAAAATAAAATCTCACATGAACTCACCATACCCCTCACGGAATCCAAATGCGTAAAATTTTTTAGACATTTATATTCCAGACTTCTTCTCACGCTTTAGGGCCCCTAGAATGCCAGGGCAGTATAAATACCCCACATGTGACCCCATTTCGGAAAGAAGACACCCCCAGGTATTCCGTGAGGGGCATATTGAGTCCATGAAAGATTGAAATTTTTGTCCCATGTTAGCGGAAAGGGAGACTTTGTGAGAAAAAAAAAATATATATCAATTTCTGCTAACTTGTGGCAAAAAAATAAATTTCTATGAACTCGCCATGCCCACATTGAATACCTTGGGGTGTCTTCTTTCCAAAATGGGGTCACATGTGGGGTATTTATACTGCCCTGGCATTCTAGGGGTCCTAAAGCGTGAGAAGAAGTCTGGGATCCAAATATCTAAAAATGCCCTCATAAAATGAATGTGGGCCCCTTTGCGCATCTAGGCTGCAAAAAAGTGTCACATATGTGGTATCTCCGTATTCAGGAGAAGTTGGGCAATGTGTTTTGGGGTGTCATTTTACATATACCCATGCTGGGGGAGATAAATATCTTGGTCAAATGCCAACTTTGTATAAAGAAATGGGAAAAGTTGTCTTTTGCCGAGATATTTCTTTCACCCAGCATGGGTATATGTAAAAAGACACCCCAAAACACATTGCCCAACTTCTCCTGAATACGGCGATACCACATGTGTGACACTTTTTTGCAGCCTAGGTGGGCAAAGGGGCCCACATTCCAAAGAGCACCTTTAGGATTTCACAGGTCATTTACCTACTTACCACACATTAGGGCCCCTGGAAAATGCCAGGGCAGTATAACTACCCCACAAGTGACCCCATTTTGGAAAGAAGACACCCCAAGGTATTCCGTGAGGGGCATGGCGAGTTCCTAGAATTTTATATTTTTTGTCACAAGTTAGCGGAAAATGATGATTTTTTTATTTTTATTTTTTTCCCTTACAAAGTCTCATATTCCACTAACTTGTGACAAAAAATAAAAACTTCCATGAACTCACTATGCCCATCACGAAATACATTGGGGTGTCTCCTTTCCAAAATGGGGTCACTTGTGGGGTAGTTATACTGCCCTGGCATTCTAGGGGCCCAAATGTGTGGTAAGGAGTTTGAAATCAAATTCTGTAAAAAATGACCCCAAGGTATTCCATGAGGGGCATGGCGAGTTCCTAGAATTTTTTATTTTTTGTCACAAGTTAGTGGAAAATGATGTTTTTTTTTTTTTTTTCTTACAAAGTCTCATATTCCACTAACTTGTGACAAAAAATAAAAACTTCCATGAACTCACTATGCCCATCAGCGAATACCTTGGCGTGTCTTCTTTCCAAAATGGGGTCACTTGTGGGGTAGTTATACTGCCCTGGCATTCTAGGGGCCCAAATGTGTGGTAAGGAGTTTGAAATCAAATTCTGTAAAAAATGACCAGTGAAATCCGAAAGGTGCTCTTTGGAATATGGGCCCCTTTGCCCACCTAGGCTGCAAAAAAGTGTCACACATCTGGTATCTACGTATTCAGGAGAAGTTGGGGAATGTGTTTTGGGGTGTCATTTTACATATACCCATGCTGGGTGAGATAAATATCTTGGCAAAAGACAACTTTTCCCATTTTTTTATACAAAGTTGGCATTTGACCAAGATATTTATCTCACCCAGCATGGGTATATGTAAAATGACACCCCAAAACACATTCCCCAACTTCTCCTGAATACGGAGATACCAGATGTGTGACACTTTTTTGCAGCCTAGGTGGGCAAAGGGGCCCATATTCCAAAGAGCACCTTTCGGATTTCACTGGTCATTTTTTACAGAATTTGATTTCAAACTCCTTACCACACATTTGGGCCCCTAGAATGCCAGGGCAGCATAACTACCCCACAAGTGACCCCATTTTGGAAAGAAGGCACCCCAAGGTATTCGCTGCTGGGCATAGTGAGTTCATGGAAGTTTTTATTTTTTGTCACAAGTTAGGCCTCTTTCACACTTGCGTTGTCCGGATCCGGCGTGTACTCCACTTGCCGGAATTACACGCCGGATCCGGATAAACGCAAGTGTACTGAAAGCATTTGAAGACGGAACCGTCTTCCAAATGCGTTCAGTGTTACTATGGCACCCAGGACGCTATTATAATCCTGGTTGCCATAGTAGGAGCGGGGAGCGGGGGAGCAGTATACTTACAGTCCGTGCGGCTCCCTGGGGCGCTCCAGAGTGACGTCAGAGCGCCCCATGCGCATGGATGACGTGATCCATGTGATCACATGATCCATGCGCTTGGGGCGCCCTGACGTCACTCTGGAGCGCCCGGGGAGCCGCACGGACGGTAAGTATGCTGCTCCCCCGCTCCCCGCTACACTTTACCATGGCTGCCAGGACTTTAGCGTCTTGGCAGCCATGGTAACCACTCTGAAAAAGCTAAATGTCGGCTCCGGCAATGCGCCGAAACGACGTTTAGCTTAAGGCCGGATCCGGATCAATGCCTTTTAATGGGCATTAATTCCGGATCCGGCCTTGCGGCAAGTGTTCCGGATTTTTGGCCGGAGCAAAAAGCGCAGCATGCTGCGGTATTTTCTCCGGCCAAAAAACGTTCCGTTCCGGAACTGAAGACATCCTGATGCATCCTGATGCATCCTGAACGGATTTCTCTCCATTCAGAATGCATTAGGATAATCCTGATCAGGATTCTTCCGGCATAGAGCCCCGACGACGGAACTCTATGCCGGAAGACAAGAACGCAAGTGTGAAAGAGCCCTTAGTGGAATATGAGACTCTGTAAGAAAAAAAAAAAAAATCATCATTTTCCGCTAACTTGTGACAAAAAATAAAAAGTTCTATGAACTCACTATGCCCATCAGCGAATACCTTAGGGTGTCTACTTTCCGAAATGGGGTCATTTGTGGGATGTTTGTACTGTCTGGCCATTGTAGAACCTCAGGAAACATGACAGGTGCTCAGAAAGTCAGAGCTGCTTCAAAAAGCGGAAATTCACATTTTTGTACCATAGTTTGTAAACGCTATAACTTTTACCCAAACCATTTTTTTTTTACCCAAACATTTTTTTTTTATCAAAGACATGTAGAACAATAAATTTAGAGCAAAATTTATATATGGATCTCGTTTTTTTTTGCAAAATTTTACAACTGAAAGTGAAAAATGTCATTTTTTTGCAAAAAAAATCGTTAAATTTCGATTAATAACAAAAAAATTAAAAATGTCAGCAGCAATGAAATACCACCAAATGAAAGCTCTATTAGTGAGAAGAAAAGGAGGTAAAATTCATTTGGGTGGTAAGTTGCATGACCGAGCAATAAACGGTGAAAGTAGTGTAGGTCAGAAGTGTAAAAAGTGGCCTGGTCATTAAGGGGGTTTAAGCACTGAGGGCTGAGGTGGTTAAAAGGACTGTGATACTCAGCTCCTTCTAGACATTTACTGGTGTGTTTACAAACATGGTGAAGTCAAGAGAATGGTCCAGGAAGACAAAAGAAGAGGTGATTTCTCTTCACAGGAAGGGCAATGGCTATAAGAAGATTGCAAAGATGTTAAACATACCAAGAGACACCATAGGAAGCATCATTCGCAAATTCAAGGCAAAGGGCACTGTTGAAATGCTACCTGGTCGTGGCAGAAAGAAGATGCTGACTTCGACTGCTGTGCGCTACCTGAAGCGCAAAGTGGAGAAAAGTCCCCGTGTGACTGCTGAGGAACTGAAAAAAGATTTGTCAGATGTGGGTACTGAAGTTTCAGCTCAGACAATAAGGCGCACACTGCGTAATGAAGGCCTCCATGCCAGAACTCCCAGGCGCACCCTCTTGCTGTCTCCAAAGAATAAGAAGAGTCGACTGCAGTATGCCAAAAGTCATGTGGACAAACCACAAAAGTTTTGGGATAGTGTTCTGAGGACTGATGAAACAAAATTAGAACTGTTTGGCCCCATGGATCAACGCTATGTTTGGAGGAGGAAGAACAAGGTGAACTGTGAAGCATGGCGGGGGGTCAATCATGCTTTGGGGCTGTTTTGCTTCTACAGGTACAGGGAAGCTTCAGCGTGTGCAAGGTACCATGAATTCTCTTCAGTACCAGGAGATATTAGAGGAAAATGTGATGCAGTCCGTCACAAACCTGAGGCTTGGGAGACGTTGGACCTTTCAACAGGACAATGATCCCAAGCATACCTCCAAGTCCACTAGAGCATGGTTGCAGATTAAAGGCTGGAACATTTTGAAGTGGCCATCACAGTCACCAGACTTAAATCCGATTGAGAACCTCTGGTGGGACTTAAAGAAAGCAGTTGCAGCGCGCAAGCCTAAGAATGTGACTGAACTGGAGGCTTTTGCCCATGAAGAATGGGCGAAGATACCCGTAGATCGCTGCAAGACACTTGTGTCAAGCTATGCTTCACGTTTAAAAGCTGTTATAACTGGAAAAGGATGTTGTACTAAGTACTAAGATTGAATGTCACTTGGGGGTTGAATTAAACTGATAATGATGTGAGCACAGAAAAGACATTTGTGGTTATTTCATTATAAATGTTATGTTATATTTGTCTGACTTACAAGTGCCTCTTTGATTTAATTGTAAACAAGATGACTGAAATGATCAAAATCAATGTCAAACTGGCCAAAACACTCAATTTCAGTGGAGGTTGAATAATTTTGAACACAACTGTACGGGGTAATTTGTAAAAGCACTGAGGGGGAGGAGTGGTGGTGGCAATTTAAACTCTCTGTGTATTCCTGCCCCTACAGAGGTCAGGGGTCATCTCTCATTGTGGCCGTCATGGTGGAGTCAAGGAAACAGAATTACCGTTAAGACTAATTACGTTTTTTTCCAGCTTCCCACCACATTGTATGCAACAGTAAATGGTACCATTAAAAGGTACAACTTACCATGCAAAAAACAAGCCCTCATATGGCTATGGGAACGGAAAAATAAAAAAGTTGTGGCTCCAGGAAGGCAGAGACAAACAGAAGATCTCAAGGTACTGAAGTGGTTAAACGCATTCAGTAGAAAGAACAAGATGTCCCTTACAGGAAAATTATGTCTCAGTACAAATGTATCAGGATGGAGTCTTACCTAATCAAGTGGAAGAAAACTTAAATTTTTCATGAAAAATAATAAGACTTATGTTGTTCGCCCACAGGTCACTGCTAATGTATCGCATACAGTGTCTAATTCTATTCCTATAAATGGACTTATTGATGTGTTCCCTGGTGAATGGAGAACATGTAGGTCATTCAGTAATGTCTATAAAAGGAAGTCATCGTGAAAGCTTTTTGCACTGTATTACATATGTGTCACATTTCACTGACAGCCGCCTCTGCCCGTCATTGTCTTAAAGTGGTATTCCCCTAACATAAATGTATGATATATTCATATTTATGGCATATCCACCTCTTGGAGTTACAGAAACAAGAGTAGGACCCATATTTACCATATTTATGGTAATGTATGGTATTTTCTGTGGATATGGTATAAATATCTGCAATGTGAATATCCATTTGACAGGTGAACTGTTAACTCCTTCCCGACATCCGCTGTATATGAGCAGAACAGGCACCATAGCTGGTGGGTGACATTTAACCTATCACCTGATGGGTTGTTAACTGGGGGCTAAAAATAAAGTATAAAAAAAAAAGGAATGCCCCCCCCCCCATTAGTGTTGATCGAGCACCAAAGTGCTCTGGTAGAACACTTTGGGATGCTCGGGTGCTCTGTAGACACAATGGAATTAAGTGGGAGAACCTGAGAATTAAACCAGCCCAGGGGAGGGTGCCGGGTCCCACCGAGGTCTATGCTAAAGATCGCTGTACAGTGGGGGAATCCCCCAGTGTGAGTCTGTGTTTAGGAGTCCCTGCTCTGACTCCATATATAGCTATGCTTGGGGACATCCAGTGTATTTAAATCACATTTCCTATCTATATTTCTAAAGGGATTTGAACTCACAACCTTCTACATTAGAGGCAAGAACCTTAACCATTCAGCTATAAAGCTGAATGATAAACTGTGTCAGAAAAACCTCATAGTAGTTTCTCATGTATTAAGTATTCTTATGCAGCAGAAGTATTTTATATTTAACTGCAGGTTAACATTCAGCTCTAGTGGTTAAGGTTCTTGGCTCTAATGTAGAAGGTTGTGAGTTCAAATCCCGGCAGAAACATTTCAAAAATAGAGGCTAAATAAATTTTTATATATATATATATATATATATCTCAAGTTTTTAACAATAATATATTTACATATATTATTATATATATATATATATACAAACTGGATTCCAAAAAAGTTGGGACACTAAACAAATTGTGAATAAAAACTGAATGCAATGATGTGGAGATGGCAAATGTCAATAATTTATTTGTAATAGAACGTAGATGACAGATCAAACGTTTAATCCGAGTAAATGTATCATTTTAAAGGGAAAATACGTTGATTCCAATTTTCACGGTGTCAACAAATCCCAAAAAAGTTGGGACAAGTAGCAATAAGAGGCTGGAAAAAGTAAATTTGAGCATAACGAAGAGCTGGAAGACCAATTAACACTAATTAGGTCAATTGGCAACATGATTGGGTATAAAAAGAGCTTCTCAGAGTGGCAGTGTCTCTCAGAAGCCAAGATGGGTAGAGGATCACCAATTCCCACAATGTTGCGCAGAAAGATAGTGGAGCAATATCAGAAAGGTGTTACCCAGCGAAAAATTGCAAAGACTTTGCATCTATCATCATCAACTGTGAATAACATCATCCGAAGATTCAGAGAATCTGGAACAATCTCTGTGCGTAAGGGTCAAGGCCGTAAAACCATACTGGATGCCCGTGATCTCCGGGCCCTTAAACGACACTGCACCACAAACAGGAATGCTACTGTAAAGGAAATCACAGAATGGGCTCAGGAATACTTCCAGAAACCATTGTCAGTGAACACAATCCACTGTGCCATCCGCCGTTGCCAGCTGAAACTCTACAGTGCAAAGAAGAAGCCATTTCTAAGCAAGATCCACAAGCTCAGGCGTTTTCACTGGGCCAGGGATCATTTAAAATGGAGTGTGGCAAAATGGAAGACTGTTCTGTGGTCAGACGAGTCACGATTCAAAGTTCTTTTTGGAAATCTGGGACGCCATGTCATCCGGACCAAAGAGGACAAGGACAACCCAAGTTGTTATCAACGCTCAGTTCAGAAGCCTGCATCTCTGATGGTATGGGGTTGCATGAGTGCGTGTGGCATGGGCAGCTTGCATGTCTGGAAAGGCACCATCAATGCAGAAAAATATATTCAGGTTCTAGAACAACATATGCTCCCATCCAGACGTCATCTCTTTCAGGGAAGACCCTGCATTTTTCAACAAGATAATGCCAGACCACATTCTGCATCAATCACAACATCATGGCTGCGTAGGAGAAGGATCCGGGTACTGAAATGGCCAGTCTGCAGTCCAGATCTTTCACCTATAGAGAACATTTGGCGCATCATAAAGAGGAAGGTGCAACAAAGAAGGCCCAAGACGATTGAACAGTTAAAGGCCTGTATTAGACAAGAATGGGAGAGCATTCCTATTTCTAAACTTGAGAAACTGGTCTCCTCGGTCCCCAGACGTCTGTTGAGTGTTGTAAGAAGAAGGGGAGATGCCACACAGTGGTGAAAATGGCCTTGTCCCAACTTTTTGGGGATTTTTTGACACCATGAAATTCTGATTCAACATATTTTTCCCTTAAAATGGTACATTTTCTCAGTTTAAACTTTTGTTCCGTGATTTATGTTCTATTCTGAATAAAATATTAGAAGTTGGCACCTCCACATCATTGCATTCAGTTTTTATTCACGATTTGTATAGTGTCCCAACTTTTTTGGAATCCGGTTTGTATATAATATATTGTAATATACAGTACAGACCAAAAGTTTGGACACACCTTCTCATTCAAAGAGTTTTCTTTATTTTCATGACTATGAAAATTGTAGATTCACACTGAAGGCATCAAAACTATGAATTAACACATGTGGAATTATATACATAACAAACAAGTGTGAAACAACTGAAAATATGTCATATTCTAGGTTCTTCAAAGTAGCCACCTTTTGCTTTGATTACTGCTTTGCACACTCTTGGCATTCTCTTGATGAGCTTCAAGAGGTAGTCCCCTGAAATGGTTTTCACTTCACAGGTGTGCCCTGTCAGGTTTAATAAGTGGGATTTCTTGCCTTATAAATGGGGTTGGGACCATCAGTTGCATTGAGGAGAAGTCAGGTGGATACACAGCTGATAGTCCTACTGAATAGACTGTTAGAATTTGTATTATGGCAAGAAAAAAGCAGCTAAGTAAAGAAAAACGAGTGGCCATCATTACTTTAAGAAATGAAGGTCAGTCAGTCAGCCGAAAAATTGGGAAAACTTTGAAAGTAAGGGCCATTAAGACCATGAAGGAGAGTGATGGGGTGCTGCGCCAGATGACCTGGCCTCCACAGTCACTGGACCTGAACCCAATCAAGATGGTTTGGGGTGAGCTGGACCGCAGAGTGAAGGCAAAAGGGCCAACAAGTGCTAAGCATCTCTGGGAACTCCTTCAAGACTGTTGGAAGACCATTTCAGGGGACTACCTCTTGAAGCTCATCAAGAGAATGCCAAGAGTGTGCAAAGCAGTAATGAAAGCAAAAGGTGGCTACTTTGAAGAACCTAGAATATGACATATTTTCAGTTGTTCCACACTTGTTTGTTATGTATATAATTCAACATGTGTTAATTCATAGTTTTGATGCCTTCCTTCATAGTCATGAAAATAAAGAAAACTCTTTGAATGAGAAGGTGTGTCCAAACTTTTGGTCTGTACTGTATGTAAATATATTATGGCTAAAAACATCAGTAGTAGGTTCCCACATATTATGCATTCATATATATCAGAAGTATGATTTTATATATATATATATATATATATATATATATATACACATTAAAAGTAGGGCAGCACTCCTTTGCCAACTGTAAAGTGGGTGCCAGCGGTAACCCCTCGATTCTGGGTGGTAGACAAGTTGCAAAAATCCACGGCACTCCTTAAAAGTGAAAAATTTGCAATTTATTCACACATGTCATACAGCAACGTTTCGGTTCTCTCTCAGAACCTTTCTCAAGCCAAGTGAATTATACACTGCGTGCAGAATTATTAGGCAAATGAGTATTTTGACCACATCATCCTCTTTATGCATGTTGTCTTACTCCAAGCTGTATAAGCTCGAAAGCCTACTACCAATTAAGCATATTAGGTGATGTGCATCTCTGTAATGAGAAGGGGTGTGGTCTAATGACATCAACACCCTATATTAGATGTGCATAATTATTAGGCAACTTCCTTTTCTTTGGCAAAATGGGTCAAAAGAAGGACTTGACAGGCTCAGAAAAGTCAAAAATAGTGAGATATCTTGCAGAGGGATGCAGCACTCTTAAAATTGCAAAGCTTCTGAAGCGTGATCATCGAACAATCAAGCGTTTCATTCAAAATAGTCAACGGGGTCGCAAGAAGCGTGTGGAAAAACCAAGGCGCAAAATAACTGCCCATGAACTGAGAAAAGTCAAGCGTGCAGCTGCCAAGATGCCACTTGCCACCAGTTTGGCCATATTTCAGAGCTGCAACATCACTGGAGTGCCCAAAAGCACAAGGTGTGCAATACTCAGAGACATAGCCAAGGTAAGAAAGGCTGAAAGACGACCACCACTGAACAAGACACACAAGCTGAAACGTCAAGACTGGGCCAAGAAATATCTCAAGACTGATTTTTCTAAGGTTTTATGGACTGATGAAATGAGAGTGAGTCTTGATGGGCCAGATGGATGGGCCCGTGGCTGGATTGGTAAAGGGCAGAGAGCTCCAGTCCGACTCAGACGCCAGCAAGGTGGAGGTGGAGTACTGGTTTGGGCTGGTATCATCAAAGATGAGCTTGTGGGGCCTTTTCGGGTTGAGGATGGAGTCAAGCTCAACTCCCAGTTCTCCTGCCAGTTTCTGGAAGACACCTTCTTCAAGCAGTGGTACAGGAAGAAGTCTGCATCCTTCAAGAAAAACATGATTTTCATGCAGGACAATGCTCCATCACACGCGTCTAAGTACTCCACAGCGTGGCTGGCAAGAAAGGGTATAAAAGAAGAAAATCTAATGACATGGCCTCCTTGTTCACCTGATCTGAACCCCATTGAGAACCTGTGGTCCATCATCAAATGTGAGATTTACAAGGAGGGAAAACAGTACACCTCTCTGAACAGTGTCTGGGAGGCTGTGGTTGCTGCTGCACACAATGTTGATGGTGAACAGATCAAAACACTGACAGAATCCATGGATGGCAGGCTTTTGAGTGTCCTTGCAAAGAAAGGTGGCTATATTGGTCACTGATTTGTTTTTGTTTTGTTTTTGAATGTCAGAAATGTATATTTGTGAATGTTGAGATGATATATTGGTTTCACTGGTAAAAATAAATAATTGAAATGGGTATATATTTGTTTTTTGTTAAGTTGCCTAATAATTATGCACAGTAATAGTCACATGCACACACAGATATCCCCCTAAAATAGCTAAAACTAAAAACAAACTAAAAACTACTTCCAAAAATATTCAGCTTTGATATTAATGAGTTTTTTGGGTTCATTGAGAACATGGTTGTTGTTCAATAATAAAATTAATCCTCAAAAATACAACTTGCCTAATAATTCTGCACTCCCTGTAAAGTGCAACAGTGCTTGCATTTATACATCATGAAATCAATCAGTACTAATTGATCATCCTATAAAAAACTGTGAACACCCCTTTAACAATGTTACAATTCATTCAGTCTAAAACACTCTTCAATGTGAACCAAAGCATAAGTGCAATGTGCGTAGTCAGTAGCAACCATATTGGTAACCATATCTGCAGTGCTAATCTTAGTGTCGATGTATTATAATAGTGACATAGTTGTATGAAGTGCATCGTGCTTAAAAACAAATGAGCCATATACATTAAAAACTACCTTGCTGGGGCATTGTGGCTGTACTTCGCATGATCCATAAGGGTAATTAGATCTCAATGGTGAACAGTAGGACTCCACGCATCTCTTGATTCGCTGTGCGCATGAGTCAATCTATCCCACTCCTCCTCTATGAAGTGTAATGGATGGGCGTCACTCAGGGCGGAGAAGGGATTTGAACTCACAACCTTCTACATTAGAGGCAAGAACCTTAACCATTCAGCTATAAAGCTGAATGATAAACTGTGTCAGAAAAACCTCATAGTAGTTTCTCATGTAGTAAGTATTTCTATGCAGCAGAAGTATTTTATATTTACCTGCAGGTTAACATGCAGCTCTAGTGGTTAAGGTTCTTGGCTCTAATGTAGAAGGTTGTGAGTTCAAATCCGGGCACAAACATTTCAAAAATAGAGGCTAAATTTAATTTATATATATATATACGTTTTTAATGATGTAGCACTCAGTGGGTATTTTTGCTGGAGTAGGGTTCCCACCCCTTTTCATCAATAAGTACAAAGACTCCAGTTAGTCAGTATCGGATGCAACTTGTTTATTTTGTTCAATGTGGGTTGCTGCGGCAAGGTAACGTTTCGGCAACTATGTGCCTTCATCAGACTAATGCCGCTGTAGAAGGAAGCCACGAGGGGGTGGGCGCAGTAGAGAAGGTAACATGTGGATATACCGCTAGAGTATTGAAGCCTACCCCCTCGTGGCTTCCTTCTACATCGGCATTAGTCTGATGAAGGCACATAGTTGCCGAAACGTTACCTTGCCGCAGAAACCCACATTGAACAAAATAAACAAGTTGCATCCGATACTGTCTAACTGGAGTCTTTTTACTTATTGATGAAAAGGGGTGGGAACCCTACTCCAGCAAAAATACCCACTGAGTGCTACAAGGTCTCTGCTTGATATTATGCATTCATATACACTCACCTAAAGAATTATTAGGAACACCTGTTCTATTTTTCATTAATGCAATTATCTAGTCAACCAATCACATGGCAGTTGCTTCAATGCATTTAGGGGGGTGGTCCTGGTCAAGACAATCTCCTGAACTCCAAACTGAATGTCAGAATGGGAAAGAAAGGGGATTTAAGCAATTTTGAGCGTGGCATGGTTGTTGGTGCCAGACGGGCCGGTCTGAGTATTTCACAATCTGCTCAGTTACTGGGATTTTCACGCACAACCATTTCTAGGGTTTACAAAGAATGGTGTGAAAAGGGAAAAACATCCAGTATGCGGCAGTCCTGTGGGCAAAAATGTCTTGTGGATGCTAGAGGTCAGAGGAGAATGGGCCGACTGATTCAAGCTGATAGAAGAGCAACGTTGACTGAAATAACCCCTCGTTACAACCGAGGTATGCAGCAAAGCATTTGTGAAGCCACAACACGCACAACCTTGAGGCGGATGGGCTGCAACAGCAGAAGACCCCACCGGGTACCACTCATCTCCACTACAAATAGGAAAAAGAGGCTACAATTTGCACGAGCTCACCAAAATTGGACTGTTGAAGACTAGAAAAATGTTGCCTGGTCTGATGAGTCTCGATTTCTGTTGAGACATTCAAATGGTAGAGTCCGAATTTGGCGTAAACAGAATGAGAACATGTATCCATCCTCTGATAGCTACTTCCAGCAGGATAATGCACCATGTCACAAAGCTCGAATCATTTCAAATTGGTTTCTTGAACATGACAATGAGTTCACTGTACTAAAATGGCCCCCACAGTCACCAGATCTCAACCCAATAGAGCATCTTTGGGATGTGGTTGAACAGGAGCTTCGTGCCCTGGATGTGCATCCCTCAAATCTCCATCAACTGCAAGATGCTATCCTATCAATATGGGCCAACATTTCTAAAGAATGCTATCAGACCCTTGTTGAATCAAAGCCACGTAGAATTAAGGCAGTTCTGAAGGCAAAAGGGGGTCCAACACCGTATTAGTATGGTGTTCCTAATAATTCTTTAGGTGAGTGTATATCAGAAGTATGATATTATATATATATATATATATATATATATATATATATAGTTATACATTTATTTTGTGCCATACATTTTTTACAATTACAAAGAAATATATAAATTTAATTCAGCCTCCATTTCCGAAATGTTTCTGCCAGGACTTGAACTCACAACCTTCTACATTAGAGGCAAGAACCTTAACCACTACACTATAGAGCTTAATGGTAACCTGCAGTTAAATATAAAATGATACTTCTGCTGTATAGGAATACTTACTACATGAGAAACTACGATGAGGTTTTTCTGATGCAGTTTATCATTCAGCTTTAAAGCTGAGTGGTTAAGGTTCTTGCCTCTAATGTAGAAGTTCAAATCCTGGCAGAAACTTTTCAGAAATAAAGGCTAAATTAGATTTAAATATACTGACTCGAGCATCACGATGCTCGAGTCAAAATGGTGTTCGGCCGAGCATGCTCGATCAACACTAGGCCCCATCCTTCCCTAAATTACTTATAAAATTTTGGGGAAAAGGAGGAGAGATGATTTGAATTTTTAATTCTTTTTTTTATATATATATATATATATTTTTAAAACTTTTTTTAAACGTTATTTTTTAGCCCCCCTGGGTACCTGACAATGCAAACGTTAGAACGCGTTTAAAACACTGAAATGGTTCTCCGCAAAATCAAAATGTCCAAAACCCCTATTCTTTTCGGGGGGGGGGGGGGGAGAAGAGGCAACAAAACACCACCACGCACTATGGAAGATATTCAAGAGAGTTTCCCTTTTGTGTACAGTGGTAGTGACTGCATCTTCTCCTGCTCAGACTCCTCCTTGTCCTTCTATCCATTGTGAGACATCCATAACGGAATGTGCGGCCATGAGAAGACTATTGTCAACCAGCAATTAGCTTGTGTGCAAGCTGAACCCTAACCTGGCCAAGTTGCTGGCAGTGCAGTTGCTGCCGTACCACCTAGTGTTGATCGCGAATATTCTAATCGTGAATTTTTTACGCAAATATCGGCACTTCGAGAATTCAAGAAGATGTAGAATATAGTGCTATATATTCGTAATCGCGAATATTCTAGATTTTTTTCATCAGTAACCTCCCTTCTTGCTTGTGAGCCAATGAGAAGGCTGCAACATCTTTGTCAGAGCTTAGCAACATCCCTAGCAACCAATAGGAAAGTTGCCTACGCCTTACTATATAAGAAACTTCCCAGCATTTTCTGCCGTTTTTTTGCAGTTCTGAGAGAGAGAGAACAATGACATTGCTGTGCTCTGTGCTTTCATCTGGATCCTATTCCATATGCAATTACATTAGATAGTTAGTTAGCTCATATATACCCTGCGTGCAGAATTATTAGGCAAATGAGTATTTTGACCACATCATCCTCTTTATGCATGTTGTCTTACTCCAAGCTGTATAGGCTCGAAAGCCTACTACCAATTAAGCATATTAGGTGATGTGCATCTCTGTAATGAGAAAGGGTGTGGTCTAATGACATCAACACCCTATATTAGGTGTGCATAATTATTAGGCAACTTCCTTTCCTTTGGCAAAATGGGTCAAAAGAAGGACTTGACAGGCTCAGAAAAGTCAAAAATAGTGAGATATCTTGCAGAGGGATGCAGCACTCTTAAAATTGCAAAGCTTCTGAAGCGTGATCATCGAACAATCAAGCGTTTCATTCAAAATAGTCAACAGGGTCGCAAGAAGCGTGTGGAAAAACCAAGGCGCAAAATAACTGCCCATGAACTGAGAAAAGTCAAGCGTGCAGCTGCCAAGATGCCACTTGCCACCAGTTTGGCCATATTTCAGAGCTGCAACATCACTGGAGTGCCCAAAAGCACAAGGTGTGCAATACTCAGAGACATGGCCAAGGTAAGAAAGGCTGAAAGATGACCACCACTGAACAAGACACACAAGCTGAAACGTCAAGACTGGGCCAAGAAATATCTCAAGACTGATTTTTCTAAGGTTTTATGGACTGATGAAATGAGAGTGAGTCTTGATGGGCCAGATGGATGGGCCCGTGGCTGGATTGGTAAAGGGCAGAGAGCTCCAGTCCGACTCAGACGCCAGCAAGGTGGAGGTGGAGTACTGGTTTGGGCTGGTATCATCAAAGATGAGCTTGTGGGGCCTTTTCGTGTTGAGGATGGAGTCAAGCTCAACTCCCAGTCCTACTGCCAGTTTCTGGAAGACACCTTCTTCAAGCAGTGGTACAGGAAGAAGTCTGCATCCTTCAAGAAAAACATGATTTTCATGCAGGACAATGCTCCATCACACGCGTCCAAGTACTCCACAGCGTGGCTGGCAAGAAAGGGTATAAAAGAAGAAAATCTAATGATATGTTATCTAATGATTGTTCACCTGATCTGAACCCCATTGAGAACCTGTGGTCCATCATCAAATGTGAGATTTACAAGGAGGGAAAACAGTACACCTCTCTGAACAGTGTCTGGGAGGCTGTGGTTGCTGCTGCACGCAATGTTGATGGTGAACAGATCAAAACACTGACAGAATCCATGGATGGCAGGCTTTTGAGTGTCCTTGCAAAGAAAGGTGGCTATATTGGTCACTGATTTGTTTTTGTTTTGTTTTTGAATGTCAGAAATGTATATTTGTGAATGTTGAGATGTTATATTGGTTTCACTGGTAAAAATAAATAATTGAAATGGGTATATATTTGTTTTTTGTTAAGTTGCCTAATAATTATGCACAGTAATAGTCACCTGCACACACAGATATCCCCCTAAAATAGCTAAAACTAAAAACAAACTAAAAACTACTTCCAAAAATATTCAGCTTTGATATTAATGAGTTTTTTGGGTTCATTGAGAACATGGTTGTTGTTCAATAATAAAATGAATCCTCAAAAATACAACTTGCCTAATAATTCTGCACTCCCTGTATATATAATGCAGATAGTTAGTAGGAGATAGTCAGTGTAGGTTAGATAGTGATATAGTGTAGCTGATAGGTTCCAGTGCAGGGTGTTAGGTAGTGTGATAGGAATTACTGTTTCTCTGCTGTCCATACATACATGCTACAGACACAGTGCTGTGATGTCACAACAATACTTAGTGCACCAATCAGTAATATCTACTCAGACCTGCTAAAATGTGAAGTTGCATGTATTGCGCAAAAAATATGCGCATCATTAGTGCCGATTTGCGCAATCGCGAAAATAATGACTGTAGATCATGAATTCGCAACTTTATGCGAAAAATTCACGAAATATTGCGAAAACGAATATTGCCTATGCCGCTCATCACTAGTACCACCTAGTTGTAGTAAATGTGGCGCAGGTCAGCACCTTCACAAAAATGTAATTCTTATGTAAATGAATCAATGCCATTCCAGTGGTCCTCTCTCTCTCAAGTTTCTACGGGATAACATTACATTGGATATAGCCTCATTATTCAAAGCCAACTTTCAGAGTCTCTCCAAAAATATTACTACCCAGTCCTGGGGCATCCTGTACACATATTGGTTTTGGTCCAGCATGTTAATAAAAACTATCTACTTGTGTTCTAACTGAACTTCTTGTGTTCTCTCCATCTACTAACCTACCCAAACCTGATATCTCGATCTCAGTGGTTGGCACTACCATCCTCCCAGGCAGCTGTCCCCCTATATTCAGTCTCTCGTCCGCTCATGTTGCCTGCACCTCAAAAACATCTCCGCCCCTTTCTCACTATGGAAACAATAAAAACTCTCATTGTCGCCCTGATCCATTTCCGCCTCGATTACTGTAACTCACAATTAATTGGCCTCCCCTTCACTCAACTCTCTGCGATCTATCCTTAATGCATCAGGCAGGGTCACCTATCTGTCTAACTGCTACTCCAATGCTTCTGCCCTGTGCCAGTCATTGCACTGGTTTACCGTACACTATAGAATCAAATTTAAACTGCTTGTCCTCAACCACAAAGCTTTTCACAGTGCTGCACCCCCTACATCTCTTCCCTCATCTCTGTCTACCACCCTACCCGTGCTCTCCATTCAGCCAATGACTTACGACTGAGATCCACCATAATCCAAGCCATCTCCTATCTCCAAGACTTCTCCTGAGCTGCACCAGTTCTCTGGAACGCCCTACCCCAAGAAATTAGGTTAAATCAGAATATACACAATTTTAGGCGCTCCCTAAAACACATCTTTTTAGGGTGGACTGTCACATCCCCTGATATAACTCCTATCCATATATTGACCATTTATCATCAGTTCCTTCACCAAACTCTCTACCGCACCCATGCACCCAGAAGCACTTCATATATCAGCTGGCGACTGGCTCAAGCAGCTTTCTCTTCCCAAGATGGCTGGACCATTGCACAAAACAAGCATTTTTACCTTTCGTGTCACCCTTATCTCCACATAGATTGTAAGCTCTTACGAGAAGGACCCTCATTCCCCTTGTTCTAATTATTGACTTGTCTGTTGCTATGTTATTTATGACTTTGTTTGTACATGAACTGCCTGATTGTAAAGCGCTGCGGAATATGTGGGCACTATATGGTTAAAGATTAATATTATTATCATTCTCCCCAAATTATTGTACTTTATGCAATATCTCCCAATTCATATTCCAAACCAGGGCCGGACTGGCCTGCCGGGATACCGGGAAATTTCCTGTTAGGCCAGCAGGCCTGAGTGCCGCAAGGCCGCGGCCCTGGTGACAAGTGGGGGCTGCCGGCGGCGGGGCACAGGGAGATGACCGCTTCCATTGTGGAAGCGCTCATCTCCATAGTCATCTGTATCGCCGTCCTCAGGACGGCGATACAGATGTCTATGCTGCGGCACGGGAGGGAGAGGTGTGTCCCCTCCTGTTCCTCTGATAGGCTGCCGGCCTAGTGCTGGCAGCCTATCAGAGGCCGGTGAAGGTGGCGCGATCCGCCTGAGCCATATAGCGAGGGACACAGCCCGGAAGAGGCCTGCATCGCATCGCTGGAGGTAAGTATAAGTGTTTTTTTTTAAAATATAGGTACAATACTGGATCATGATGGAGGGGGCTACTGGCACATGATAAGGGGGGGCTACTGGCACATGATAAGGGGGACTACTGGCACATGATGGGGGGCTACTGGCACATAAGGTGGGGGGGTAGTGGCACATAAGGGGGGGGCTAGTGGCACATAAGGGGGGGCTACTGGCACATGATAAGGGGGGCTACTGGCACATGATATGGGGGCTATTGGCACATGATATGGGGGCTACTGGTACATAAGGGGGGCTACTGGCACATGATGGGGGGCTAGTGGCACATTAGGGGGGCTACTGGCACATGATAAGGGGGCTACTGGCACATGATATAAGGGCTATTGGCACATGATATGGGGGCTACTGGCACATAAGGGGGGCTACTGACACATAAGGAGGACAACTGGCACATAATAAGGGGGGGCTACTAGCACATGATGGGGCTACGGGCACATAAGGGGGGGCTACTGGCACATGATATGGGGGCTATTGGCACATGATATGGGGGCTATTGGCACATGATATGGGGGCTACTGGCACATGATAATGGGGGCTACTGGCACATGATAAGGGGGGCTACTGGCACATGATAAAGGGGCTACTGGCACATGATATGGGGGCTACTGGCACATGATATGGGGGCTATTGGCACATAAGGGGGGCTACTGGCACATAATAAGGGGGGGTTACTGGCACATAAGGGGGACTACTGGCACATGATAAGGGGCAGCTACTGGCACATAAGGGGCTCTACTGGCACATAATAAGGGGAGTTACTGGCACATGATAAGGGGGGGCTACTGGCACATGATAGGGGGGCACTCTGGCTACTGGCACATGATATGGGGGGGGGCTCTGGCTGCTGGCACATGATGGTGGGGGGGGGGGCTCTTATTACTGGCACATGATTGGGGGACATCTTACTGGCACATGACTGGGGGCATCTATTGGGGCACTTATTACTGGCAGATAATTGGGTGGCACTATAAGGGCATCTACTGAGGCTAAAAAGAAGGGGTATTTTATATGGGGGGCTCTGTATAGGGGCATTTTATACTGGGACACATTATGGTGGGTACTATGGGGAAGGGTGGGGGAGCACTATGGGGTCATATACAGGGGCACTGAGAAGGGGTATTTTATATTGGCACATTATGGGAACATTAGCTCAACTGGGGGCATTACAAGGGGGTATGTTTTGCACATTATAAGGAGAATTATTTCTCCTGGGGGGGCATTATGGTGGGCTTTACTACTCCCCCATGGTATGACCCCCTAGTAGCAGCACCAGCCTCTCCCTGCTCTGCTATCCCTCTGTCCCTTCTCCAAATCCTTATTATGAAATCTTTCTCATTAGGATAAAACACATCAGCTCCACCGAGCCCCCGGCCAAAGTGTTGAAGTGGTGTCCGAGATCCCCAAGGGCCAAGCCAAGTAATTGTAAGTTTTCATGTGGAATATGTTTATGTTTGTAGTTGATCTTTATTATCGATTTTACATTGCAGATTTTTTTATTTTTTTTGCAGCATATGGGTGAGATTTTATAAATATTTTTATTATTTGGTTGAAAGGCTCATTGGGGGAGAGGGGGGATTGTAACAGGACTGCCGTAGAATATCTAAAATAGCTGGTCAAGTAAAATGTTGCATGCAACAATCATTAAATAGGTGGCCAACAAAAAAGGGGCGGGTCAAAGGGCGTGGTAAAACCCTGTCTGAGCATGCTGAGAGTTGTAGTTTTGCAACAGTTGGAGGCATCCTGGTTGGGAAAACACTGTGATAATATGAACAATGGGGGTTCTACAAAAGAGCTACCGTGGGGCAAAGTTCATATTCGTGTTTACACACGTGTTTTAACCACCTCAGCCCCCCTAGCTTAAACACCCTTAATGACCAGGCCACTGTTTACACTTCTGACCTACAGTACTTTCACCGTTTATTGCTCGGTCATGCAACTTACCACCCAAATGAATTTTACCTCCTTTTCTTCTCACTAATAGAGCTTTCATTTGGTGGTATTTCATTGCTGCTGACATTTTTACTTTTTTTGTTATTAATCGAAATTTAACGATTTTTTTGCAAAAAAATGACATTTTTCACTTTCAGTTGTAAAATTTTGCAAAAAAAACGATATCCATATATAAATTTTTCTCAAAATTTATTGTTCTACATGTCTTTGATAAAAAAAAAATGTTTGGGTAAAAAAAAAAAATGGTTTGGGTAAAAGTTATAGCGTTTACAAACTATGGTACAAAAATGTGAATTTCCGCTTTTTGAAGCAGCTCTGACTTTCTGAGCACCTGTCATGTTTCCTGAGGTTCTACAATGGCCAGACAGTAGAAACACCCCACAAATGACCCCATTTCGGAAAGTAGACACGCTAAGGTATTCGCTGATGGGCATAGTGAGTTCATAGAACTTTTTATTTTTTGTCACAAGTTAGCGGAAAATGATGATTTTTTTTTTCTTACAAAGTCTCATATTCCACTAACTTGTGACAAAAAATAAAAACTTCTATGAACTCACTATGCCCATCAGCGAATACCTTGGGGTGTCTTCTTTCCAAAATGGGGTCACTTGTGGGGTAGTTATACTGCCCTGGCATTCTAGGGGCCCAAATGTGTGGTAAGTAGTTTGAAATCAAAATCTGTAAAAAATGGCCGGTGAAATCCGAAAGCTGCTCTTTGGAATGTGGGCCCCTTTGCCCACCTAGGCTGCAAAAAAGTGTCACACATGTGGTATCTCCGTACTCAGGAGAAGTTGGGCAATGTGTTTTGGGGTGTCATTTTACATATACCCATGCTTGGTGAGATAAATATCTTAGTCAAATGCCAACTTTGTATAAAAAAATGGGAAAAGTTGTCTTTTGCCAAGATATTTCTCTCACCCAGCATGGGTATATGTAAAATGACACCCCAAAACACATTGCCCAACTTCTCCTGAGTACGGAGATACCACATGTGTGACACTTTTTTGCAGACTAGGTGGGCAAAGGGGCCCACATTCCAAAGAGCACCTTTAGGATTTCACGGCCATTTTTTACAGATTTTGATTTCAAACTACTTACCACACATTAGGGCCCCTAAAATGCCAGGGCAGTATAACTACCCCACAAGTGACCCCATTTTGGAAAGAAGACACCCCAAGGTATTCGCTGATGGGCATAGTGAGTTCATGGAAGTTTTTATTTTTTGTCACAAGTTAGTGGAATTTTAGACTTTGTAAGAAAAAAAATAAAATAAATAAAATCAGCATTTTCCGCTAACTTGTGACAAAAAATAAAAAATTCTAGGAACTCGCCATGCCCCTCACGGAATACCTTTGGGTGTCTTCTTTCCAAAATGGGGTCACTTGTGGGGTAGTTATACTGCCCTGGCATTCTAGGGGCCCTAATGCGTGGTAAGTAGTTTGAAATCAGAATCTGTAAAAAATGGCCGGTGAAATCCTAAAGGTGCTCTTTGGAATGTGGCCCCCTCTGCCCACCTAACCTGCAAAAAAGTGTCACACATGTGGTATCTCCGTACTCAGGAGAAGTTAGGCAATGTGTTTTGGGGTGTCATTTTACATATACCCATGCTGGGTGAGAGAAATATCTCGGCAAAAGACAACTTTTCCCATTTTTTTTTATACAAAGTTGGCATTTGACCAAGATATTTATCTCACCCAGCATGGGTATATGTAAAATGACACCCCAAAATACATTCCCCAACTTCTCCTGAGTACGGCGATACCACATGTGTGACACTTTTTTGCAGCCTAGATGCGCAAAGGTGCCCAAATTCCTTTTAGGAGGGCATTTTTAGACTTTTGGATCCCAGACTTCTTCTCACGCTTTAGGGCCCCTAAAAATCCAGGGCAGTATAAATACCCCACATGTGACCCCATTTTGGAAAGAAGACACCCCAAGGTATTCAATGAGGGGCATGGCGAGTTAATAGAAAAAAAAAAATTTGGGCACAAGTTAGCGGAAATTGATTTTATTGTTTTTTTTCTCACAAAGTCTCCCTTTCCGCTAACTTGAGACAAAAATTTCAATCTTTCATGGACTCAATATGCCCCTCAGCGAATACCTTGGGGTGTCTTCTTTACAAAATGGTGTTATTTGTGGGGTGTTTGTACTGCCCTGGCATTTGAGGGTCTCCGCAATCATTACATGTATGGCCAGCATTAGGAGTTTCTGCTATTCTCCTTATATTGAGCATACGGGTAATGAGATTTTTTTTTTTCGTTCAGCCTCTGGGCTGAAAGAAAAAAATGAACGGCACAGATTTCTTCATTCGCATCGATCAATGTGGATGAAAAAATCTCTGCCAAAAAAAAAAAAGGAGGGGAAAGGCGTCTGCCAGGACATAGGAGCTCCGCCCAACATCCATACCCACTTAGCCCGTATGCCCTGGCAAACCAGATTTATCCATTCACATCAATCGATTTGGATGAATAAATAATTGCCGGGATTTTTTATTTATTTTAGATATACAAAGTGTTTGCCAAAGCATATGAACACCGCCACCTCCTCAGCTCATATGCCTCGGCAAACGTATCTTTTACTGCAGAGGAGAAATCTCATCTTGCAGCGCCGCATACACCGACTTGTGTGTAATCTGACAGCAGCACAATGCTTCTGTCAGAATGCACATCAGTGCTGCAGCTAGTCGATCGGTTGGTCCACCTGGAAGGTAAAAAAACAAAACAAAAAAGAAAAAACCAGGCCGCAACGCAATAAATTTTATTAACTTTATAATAACTTTTGAACAGAACATATAAACTTTTTTTAACTTTTTGAACTGAAGTTAACTTTTTTGCTTACTGGTGTTTTTTTTGTTTTTTTTTTACCTTTTATAGGACAAACCTCTCCTTCCCCATGGGACAATGTGCAAAGCGCAAATCGCCCAAAGATGTGGCGAAGTCCATTATGCACTTTATCCCAGGTGAAAGGAGAGGTTTGCAGCAGCTGTGAGTAAAAGGGCCCTAATAGCCCTGTGTGCCTGTCCTGTGAGATGCAAACCCTATGCTAAGTGTACCTGTGTGTGGTACTCTCCAAAGCATAGGGCAGGGTGGTCAGGACAGTCAGGACAGAAATAGCGGGTGTCACGCCTTATTCCACTCCTGCTACAGACACAACATCTTTTTCGGGGTGACGGTTGGGTTGAGGTACCAGGAACGACACTGGGGAAATGTCGCTCGTGTAGACGGCTAACTACACTGGTGGATGGGGCCACGGAACCTTCTGGATACAGGAGGTTCTCGATGATCTCTTCCTGAAATTTGAGGAAGGATCGTGTTCTCCCAGCCTTACTGTAGAGAACAAAACTATTGTACATCGCCAATTGAATTAAATATACAGACACCTTCTTATACTAGCGTCTGGTGTGTCGGGAAACTAAATACGGAGACAACATCTGGTCATTGAAGTCCACCCCTCCCATGAGCAAATTATAGTCGTGGACACAGAGGGGCTTTTCAATGACACGGGTTGCTCACTCAATTTGTATTGTCGTGTCTGCGTGAATGGAGGAGAGCATGTAAACGTCACGCTTGTCTCTCCATTTCACCGCGAGCAGTTCTTCATTACACAAGGCAGCCCTCTCCCCCCTTGCAAGACGGGTGGTAACGAGCCGTTGGGGGAAGCCCACGCGACTAGTTCACGCGGTGCCACAGCAGCCAATCTGTTCTAGGAACAAATGCCTGAAGAGGGCCACACTTGTGTAGAAATTGTCCACATAAAGATGGTACCCCTTGCCAAATAAGGGTGACACCAAGTCCCAGACTGTCTTCCCACTGCTCCCCAGGTAGTCAGTACAACCGACCGGCTCCAGGGTCTGATCTTTTCCCTCATAGATCCGAAATTTGTGGGTATAGCCTGTGGCCCTTTCACAGAGCTTATACAATTTGACCCCATACCGGGCGCGCTTGCTTGGGATGTATTGTTTGAAGCCAAGGCGCCCGGTAAAATGTATTAGGGACTCGTCTACGCAGATGTTTTGCTCTGGGGTATACAAATCTGCAAATTTCTGGTTGAAGTGGTCTATGAGGGGCCGAATTTTGTGGAGCCGGTCAAAAGCTGGGTGGCCTCTGGGACGGGAGGTGGTGTTGTCGCTAAAGTGCAGGAAACGCAGGATGGCCTCAAATCGTGCCCTGGACATAGCAGCAGAGAACATGGGCATGTGATGAATCGGGTTCGTGGACCAATATGACCGCAATTCATGCTTTTTGGTTAGACCCATGTTGAGGAGAAGGCCCAGAAAAATTTTAATTTCGGAAACTTGGACTGGTTTCCACCGGAAAGGCTGGGCATAAAAGCTTCCCGGGTTGGCGGATATAAATTGAGTGGCATACCGATTTGTTTCTGCCACGACTAAGTCCAAGAGCTCCGCAGTCAAGAACAGCTCAAAAAATCCCAGGGCCGAACCGATCTGAGCTGTCTCAACCCGAACTCCAGACTGGGCGGTGAAAGGGGGAACTAATGGTGCGGCTGAAGTTGGTGACTGCCAATCAGGATTTGCCAGCACCTCAGGGACTCTAGGGGGTCTACGGGCCTGTCTGTGCGGTGGCTGCGACGGGGTAACTACTGCACGTGCCACCGTACCAGCTTCAACTGCCCTTCTGGTGCTCGCCACTTCACCATGTTGTACGGCAGTGCTGGTACTAGGTCCAGGGAGGGCTGCGCTGCTGGTGTATGCCTCACCACGTGATCCGACAGCGCCAGCCCCACTCTGCTGCTCTTGAAGCGGATCCTGCGCAACCTGTGGTCTAGCGACACGGGGCCGGGTACGCCTGGTGCTGCCAGGGACCTCCACCTCCTCGTCCGAACTTTGGGTCAGAGAGCCACTGCTTTCTACAGGTTCATATTCTGACCCGCTAGATTCGTCAGATGAGGGTTCCCATTCCTCATCCAACTGGGTCAGAATCCTGTAGGCCTCTTCAGAAGAATACCCCCTGTTTGACATTTGGACTACTAAATTTAGGGGTATTCCCTGAGACTATCCAAGAAAAAAAGCAAGCCTGTCTTACAAAGGGGAGGCTAGCGAAGTACCGGAGGCCGCTGCGGTTGATAAAAAATATCAAAACTGATTTTTTTATCGCCGCAGCGCTTGGAAAGTGATTGTGCAGTGATAAAAAATAAATAAATTTTTTGTCACTGCGGCGGGTGCGGGCGTGGGTGAACGCACGTGTGGGCGACCGATCAGGCCCGATCGGGCAAACACTGCGTTTTGGGTGGAGGGCGAACTAAGGTGACACTAATACAATTATAGATCTGACCGTGATCAGTTTTGATCACTTACAGATACTATAAAAGTACAAAAGCTGATTAGCGATACGCTAATCAGCGACTCAGTGACTGCGGTGGGCTGGACGCTAACTGACGCTAACTACCTAACCAAGGGGCCTAAACTATCCTAAAACCTAACAGTCAATACCAGTGGAAAAAAAAAGTGACAGTTTACACTGATCACTTTTTTCCTTTCACTAGGTGATTGACAGGGGCGATCAAGGGGTGATCAAGGGGTTAATTCGGGTGATCTGGGGCTAAGGTGAAGTGTTTGGTGCTACTCACTGTGATGTCTGCTCCTCTGCTGGAACCAACCGACGAAAAGGACCAGCAGAGGAGCAGACAAGCCATTTAACACATCATATTTACTAATATAATGTGATAGATGGCTTTTGATTTGATTTTTTGAAAATCGCCAGCCTGTCAGCCATCGATCGTTGCTGGCAGGCTGGTGACGAAATACTTCTTTAACTTTTGCCGGCCCGCGATGCGCATGCGCGGGCCGGCTTTGAGCGAAATCTCGCGATCCTGCGTTAGGCGGTCCGGAGGCGGTTAAAATGAATGTTTTCTCCTATTATAAACAAGTAAATAATGACGCAATGCTGTGGGGCTGGTGTGCAACTTTTCCCAGGGCTGGTTTTTATCCCCAGTCCCGCCCCTGTTCCAAACCATTTCTTCCACAATCTGAGATCCATTCTGTCAACTTTTCTGTGGAAGAAAATGTCGGCCTAGATTATCTCACAGATATCTGATCCAACATACCAGAAGTGGTGGTCTGGGCCTTCCAGATTTCAAATTTTACTACAAAGCAATTCAGTGCATCAGCTGTCTCGAATGACTTCGCCCTTCACAGGATAAACTAGATATTCAGGTCGAAAACCAAATGTCCCAGGTCCCTGTGAAAGTGCTATTATTTATGGTGAGAGTTGACCCTAATGTCTCCTCAATCACTAACAATACCATCTAGGCATATTCTAAATGTTTGGCATGACCCCAAATTAAAATCGCTCATGATCCCTAAACACTCAACTTTGCGAAAAATATGAGACGTCTTGTTTAACCCCTCTCAGTCCTTCAGAGACACATTACCAATCAGGGGGCGACGCAGCTGCAATTCCCAATTCTGGACCTTCTGTCTGGATCATCTTCATAAATTAGGTGCATCTCATTCAAATGCCAGTCTTGATAGATCTCCGAAATGTGTCATTTTAACACAAAGTGAACACCCTAAAAGGAAAGCCCAATTTTTCCCAACTTCACAATACAACGTATGTTACATTAAATGGTGCCTGTAGAAAGTACAATTTGTTTTGCAAAAAAAAAACAACAATCCCTCATATGGCTATATGTACTAAACTTGGCCCTGTAAAATCAAGGAGGGGGAGGGGCTAGCAGAGGAATCGGGAGAAGCAAGGGTGCACAGAGTGTCTTGCACCCCGCCCTTGGTGCACTTAAAGGCTTTCATTTGCATATGGATTAAAAGTACTTTTTCTCCAGAATAAAGCTTCATTCACACGTCAGTGTTTCATGGACGTGTGCTGTACATGTTCTCCGTGGAAAGCACATGTTCCCATTCATTTTAATTGTGTATCCGTGTGTCCGTGTTTTTAGCACGGATGCATGTTCTATTTTGTGCATGTTCATGGATTCATGGATGCCATCCGTGTTGCATCCGTGTTTCACGGATCATTAAGAAGAGATGCTTTGAAAATTATTTTTCAGCTGTGTAGTGTCAGTGAAACACGGATGCAACACAGACAGCAAAAAACGGACACACGGACAGCTTCACGGATGCATCACTGGTCACCTGCTCACGGATCTGAGCGCGGACACGGACGTGTGAATGAGGCCTAAAGCAACGGATCACCAAGTGAAAGGTATCATTACATTCAGCTGAGCTATCCCTACAAGGAGTTGTGCGTTTTCCTGCTGACAGACTCCCTTCAAGGGGTTAAACATGCTTCCTATACAGCGGCATGAATGTTAGAGCCAAGTCTTAGTAACACAGGCTCCATGTTCTCCTTGAGACCTGGCATTGCTATTTACATTCATTAGAAGGCCAGGAGGCATTTATTCATATCTTCCATTAGCACTCCCGATACTGGCTTCCAGGGGAAGGGAGATGGCAACTGGGTCCTAATGCCCAACTGAATAATTCTGCATTATTGTAGAGGTCTAGAAGGGTTCTGCATGGGACGGTGTATTCGTCTTTAAAGTACAGCTCAGATTAGAAGTGCTCTTTGAGGCACGTTTGAAGAAACAAGGCACTCATGTGGTTGGCTCTTCCCACTCCATAATTCTCCCTTCTTTAGAGAGAAGCAGCCAGTAATCACACCGCCGCAGTCCATCTCTACTCGCCTGATTTGTTGACTAGTCAACGTGCTTCTGGGAAACCGACATTTTATGTCCTCAGTTTATTGCGGTCTTGACTCACTGTGCTCTTCACGGTGACATTTACAGTACATGCTCTTCATACACTCCATGGCGCTGCTAAATCTTAAAAATGAAAAATAGACCAAAAAATAAAAAAGCTAAAGAAAATTGGCGGAAAGTGACAGACAGAAATCTTTGCTCGCGTACATAACGGACCGGTGGTTGAGCCAAAAGCGATGGAAATTTTTGAAACATGGAACTTAAAAACCCAGGGCTTTAAGGAAATCACCTTCATTGTTACTTTGAAGTAACCGTGAGAAAAGTTTTTGCCAAATTTACGGCAGAAGAGAAGCCAATGAATGTTCACATATTTCACTGATTGCCGGGAGATGCGGCGCAGCAGCTTCTAACAGTTGTAGGATTTATATGGCGTGGATCGAATGCTTTCCTGTGTGATATACAGGTAGTTAAAGGAATGTATCATCAGAAAAACGACAGATTACTTACCGGTATATCAGGTTTTTTATTGTATACGAGATTTTTTTCTTAAATGACATTTTGTTTTATTTTAAATCTTTTGTTACTATGCATGTAATAATAAAAGACCTTCAATGACCACTAGCTTATTATTAGGCCTAATGAGCAGTATTAAAATGGCAGTTTTTAAAATAAATAAAATATAGATAAGGACATGTTAAATAAAAAAATAAAAAAATCACGGTTTTCTTAAGTGAAAAAAATTATTTACCCCTTAACGCATAATACCGTACATGTTCGCATGCATGTGACGTATGGAGAGAGCTCACGCCCTAAGCTCGCTCCACACTTGGTGGGTGACGGAAATATAAAAAAGTTATGCATGTCAGAATATGGTGATGCACAGAAAATGTCTTTTTTTTTAAAGGTTTTTATTTTTTTAAAGAAGTAACATGATAAAAACAATACAACGGCGGGTGACGGCAGTGACGGAATTATAAAAAAAGTTATGAGTGTCAGAATATGGTGATGCACAGAAAATTTCAAAGGTTTTTATATTTTTTTTTAAAGGGCTTCTGTCACCCCCCATTTAGCAATTTTCGGTATCGGACATTAGCTATTTGCTAATGTCAGATAAGTCCATATATATCACTGTTACCTGTCTCTGATCTGTAATTTCTGTAAAAATCGTACTTTTATAATATGCAAATTACTTCACTACCAGCAAGTTGGGCGGTTACTTGCTGGTAGCCGCCACATCCTCCACTTGATCGACAGGGCCAGCGAGCGCTCTCCTCCTCTCGCTGGCCCTCTCTGCCCATAAAATCCCGCGCCTGTGCCGTACCGGTCCTCATTTGGCGCAGGTGCTCTGAGAGAAGGACGCTCGCTTGCCTGCTCCTCAGTGCGCCTGCGCCGATGACGTCAGCCTACACCCTAAAAAGAAGCATAGCAAAAAATTTTGTAGAAGATGAAGCGACCAAAAATGGCAAATCGGCCATTTGGATGCTTTTTTCCATTTTGCTGTTTGCCGTATGGGGAATATACTTTTATATTTTTATACTATGGACGTTTTCGCACATCGCGACACCCTTGATGTGTATTTTTATTTTATTTTTTTAGTTATTTTTATTTTGGGAAAAGGGGGGGTGATTTGATAATTTTTTTTATTTTTTATAAATATTATTTTTTTTACACTTTTTTATAGTTCCCATAGGAAACTATAGCATGCAATCATCTGATTGCTATTATCATAGACTCCAATGCACTTGCATTGGAATCTCTGATAATTTTAATACTATCCTATGAAGCCCTATCACAGGCAAAGACTCCATAGGAAATACTATCCAGCAGCCTCCTGTTATTCACAAAGACAGGGACTGCTGCACACACGCTCCGGCTCCTCCGATCGCCACAGCGCGCTCAGATACCGTGGACCACGGCATCCGAGGGGTTAAATGTCCGCGATCTGCATTACTGCCGGTTGCAGACATGAGCTGCGGATGTCTGCTATAAGAAGCAGGCGGCCACCCGTTGCTATGGCGCCTGCAGCGCTCAGGAGCGGGGGCCATCTTTAAACACATGCCTGATGACGTACATGTACGTCATTGGGCGTGAAGGGGTTAAAGGAGTTTTCTCATCACATGCAATGGGGGCATATCGTACAATGGGGGCATATGTGGGACCCACACCTACAACGAGAACGGAGCAGGGAAAGCTGTGACTAGAGGACCCCGGATTTCCCGGGGTCTGTCCACCACCAAGCCCTGCTCCCCGCTGCTCCCATAGAAGTGAATGGGAGCACACCTACAGTGGCCAGGGTTTAGGGTGGACCCAAAGCTACGCTAGGTCCCCCGGACACCGTCAAGGTGTCACCATGTGCTGCTGCTCTCCGGATGGGATGGTAAGGCGTGGTGCACCCCAATGGGAAATAAGTCCAGACAGTCAGGGTCTGCAGTAAACCAGTGTGCTTCTTTACTGGAGGAATTCAGGTACAAAACAATACAGGAGAGGCATTGGGCTGGATTCTCCAGTCACCTCCCTGGCAGAAGAAGGGTTTGATGCTGAGGAAAGGCCTGAGTTAGCTGTCCCTCTCTCTCTTCAGAAGGCTGGAACCCTGGTCCAAGGCTGAGGATCCAGGATCTGTGGCAGCGTATCCCCGTCTCAGCGTCACCTGGTCACTCAGTAGTCTGGCAGAGTCTCCTCTTCTAAGCACTGGTCCCTAACTGCAGCACACCAGGGGCCCTGACTGCTCTCCTTATATACAGTTTTTGCTAGAGTAGAACATTCTAGTGGGAGGGGTGGAGTGGAGAAACTCAGCACAAACAGATACATCATTTCAGCTCCTGTCTGGTATAGACTTACATTAGAGCTTCAATGATACTCAATGGCAATGACACAGCAGGTTTTCCAGACAAAAAACAGTTTCTAGACATAACAACACAGCTAAAATCAGACAGTTAAAAGGTCAGACTGTCTGGTTATGGTGGTAAACAAGCCTGGGGTTTTTCCCTCCAAAACATAGTCTTCTTTAAACCCTATTGCAGCTGTGGAAAATGACCAGCTTCTCAATCAAAGCCCTAACAGTCTCTCAGTATTCATTAACCATTTCCACAAAGCCATGTAAATATAGTGATGATGAACAGGATATATATCACAACTTATATATAAAATGCAGTTACACAGTATTAAACAAGGGAAGTAGGCAAATGTCGAAAAATGTCCAAAGGTCAAAGTACTCCCTGCTCCAGGGCACTACACACCGCGCCCCTGCTCCCATTAATTTCTATGGAGCAGACGGAAATAGGCGAGCCAGCGCTCGGCTATTTTCGGTGACCCCATAGAAATGAATAGAGGGCAGCTGCGCATGCGCAGTGCGCCCTTCAATTATTTCCCTGCTCCTTTCTCATTGAAGGTGCAGGTCCAAGAGGTGGGACCCGCATCTATCAGACAATGGGGGCATATCCTAGCGATATGCCCCCATTGTCTGAGATAACAAAACACCTTTAAGGGGATAATAAACATATTAATATATGAAAATGATTCAAACAATAGGTCATTTTCTGATGACTTGCCCACAAAAAAACACAGTGCTTAATGCAACGACAAATTGAAATAATCTAAAAATGTATTACCATAAAGTAAGATAAAACATTTCAGGCAGATCGGATAGTCCGGGTTATTTTTTTTGCCATCTGGGACGCTTTATATCGCTCTTGCCAATTTAATGACTACATTTATGAAAAAAGTTGCCAAGATGAAAAAAAAAAATCATGAAATTCCTGAAAGACCAATAAAAAATTTAAGTTCAGATTGAGGTCAATTTGCCATCACTGACTTTATAGGTCCTGCTCAGCGAACTGTGATATTACTGATGCAGTGTGACATCGAAGAAGAATCCCACTGTCATCTCCTTGACTGGGAACGAGAAGGAAGGCAGAGACTTGAGGGCCTATTTAGCCAAATGCCGAGACACTTTTTAACATGTTTCTAAGAATGAAATTTGTGTGAAATTTTGCTTTATGTTATTGAAAGTCAATTATAAATTAGATGTATCTTATACATCCCCATTACATACCCAGAAACTTTTTATTAAGGTATATCTATTTTTAATGGAAATTATTTTTTTTTTATTACATTTTTTTCCCTTTTTTTTTTTTAACACTTAAATAACAGACAGTATTTTGATTGCTTTTACAATACAGTGCACTATCCCTATAGCACATTGCATTTTAATGTCCGTGCTATACTGACATTGACCAGCAGGCTGCACCAGAGAGGTGCAGCCTGCTGGAAACACTCAAGGCAGGCTTGGGGCCTATTCCAGGCCCCAGTCAGCCTTTACACACATCGGCACCACACGATCACATTTGCGGGGTGTCGATGGGAGACAGAGGGAGTCCGTTCCCTATGTCAGCACTTACATGTGGCGGGTGCCATTGTCCGCGGCATGTAAGGAGTTAAACAGCCCGGATCAGCACTTCTGCCGGTCCGGGCTGTTAGAGCAGAAGCTCTCATGTGTTACGCTGCACTGGGGACCCGCGCTTTGCTTAGACCGAGCCACCGTGAAAAGGCGGCGGCCCAGCCTAAGGCCGCTTAGTGACCGCCGTAAAAAGGTGTATTGGTGGTCACTAAGAGATTAAAGGAAATCTGTCACCAGCAACCTCCCTATCAAACTAGACACACAGCTGTGGTTCATCTGATTAAGACACTGTTTTTCTTTTGTTGATCCGAGGCTTTGTTCCCAAGTTATGATACTTTTTCTTAATATGCAAATTAGGCCTTTGGTGCAATTAGGGTGTTACTATTGCTCTAATTGCACCCAAGCTAAGCTCCTTTCTGTGGCCAACCCTTCCCTCACTGCTTTGCCATGGTCTGACCCTGTCAATCAAAGCAGCAAGGGAGGGGCTGGCCGCAGAAAGGAGAGGAGCTTGGGTGCAACAAAAGCTTTAGTGACGCCCTGATTGCACCAAAGGCCTATTTTGTATCTTAACTTGGAAACTGAGCAACGGATTATCAAAAGAAAAACAGCGTTTTAAACAGATGAACCACACCTATGTGTCTGTGCAGTTGGATACAACAGCTGGATAGGGAGGTCACTGGTAGCAGATTCTCTTTAAAGGGAACCTGTCATCAACTTTATGCTGACCTCACTGAGGGCAGCATACATTAGTGATAGAAATGCTGATCTCAGCGGTGTGTCACACATCAGCTAAAAGTCAGTGGTTGCCGAGAACCAGCATCATAATGATTGCAGACTGGGCCTTGAAAAGAGTCAAATCTACCTGAGAAGAGTCCTGGTTATTATAATCTCCTGCTCTCTCACCCACCTGATGATGATTGTCAGTTCTCTCCTAGAAAGAAAGGGAGAAAACGAGGTAGAAGCCGGTCAGCCATCAGCAGGAGAGCAGGAATTCATGAATAACCAGGACTCTTCTCAGGTGGCCGTGACTCTTCTCCAGGCCCAGTCTGCAAGGATTGTGATGTTGGTTCTCGGCAACCACTTACTTTTAACTTATAAATAACAAACTGCTGAAATCAACTCACCTGTCTCTACTTTATTCTGCCATTCGTAATGGGCAGCATAAAGTTAATGTCAGGTTCCCTTTAAGGTCAGGAAATCACTTACAAGCTAGCAGCAGGGTCTGTGTCAGTTTCTCCGTCTTTGCCTGTCCCTGCTCCTCCTCCACGTACTCCCTCTACATAGACTACACAGATCTAAGCAGTGAATTGATAGTTAGTGAAGAAGACGGGAGCAGGAAAGGAGCCTGATAGCGGGGGGAGCATCTTTCTCTGATAAGATATATTACAAAGTTTCTTGTATATTTACCTGAAATATTCATTCATGCAAAAAAAAAAAAGAAACAAAGGTTACTCTTTAAGGGTAACTTCTGGTTTATAAAACTTATTTATAAAAAACAAACAAAAAAAAACTGATACATCATTGGCTCTGTGTTAGGGTCTTTTCCGGCGCTGAGTTCCGTCCTAGGGGCTCAAATCCGGAAAAGAACTGATCAGTTTTATCCTAATGCATTCTGAATGGAGAGTAATCCGTTCAGGATGCATCAGGAATGGATGTCTTCACTTCAGTCTTTTTGACTGATCAGGCTTTTCAGAAAAACGTAGCATGCTGTATTTTTACCTCCGGCCAAAAATCCTGAACACTTTGACTGAACGCCGCATTAACGCCGGATCCGGCGCTGTGTGTTCAGCCAAACCGGTTTCGGCTTTTGCATGTTAAACCCGAAAAATGTAAAAAAAAAAGTTAAAGTCCATAAATGGCGGGTCCGTTTTTTCCAATGCATTTTTTCATTGTGATCAAAATCCTGATCAGGATTCAAATGTAATCCGTTTTCACACGTTTTTCCGGATCCGGCGGGCAGTTACGGTGTCGGAATTGAACGCCGGATTAAAACAACGCCAGTGTGAAAGTAGCCAGTTGCGCCTCTTACCAAGTTTTCTGAAGGGTTCTCTCTCAGGACCTGGGAGTTCTACATTTTTATGGGTATTAGTATGTTCCCTAGGTTGCCACATAATTACCACACGTTAGCCAAGTCTATTGCTACTGTACATCATACACTAGCACCCAGTGGGCTTTTGTGCCTCCATTAAAATTTGTGATGTGGACGCAATATAGCAGCAGTTACTCTATGATGGAAATCTACTGGTGTCTCGATTGGTAGTTTCTATAAATGATCTCTCAACCTACTCATAAGTGCGAGTAATAATTGTTAGCCTCCTGTAACACACCAACGTGGGCAACCAGCTCCCCTTTTTCTCTACCTAATAGCACCTGTGAAGTTGGGTGGCTTCTTCTCCTTATATTAGAAGTATACCTAACAATATATTTATTATTTTGTATTTTAAATGTTTATTTAGGCAGGGAGTAGTATTGGTACGTCCCTTTCCACAAACCACACCCATTTTAAAGTAAGCCCCCCCTTATGAGTTGGACTACTTCCCCCTCATGTGTTTTGGAAAACAGATCTTAGTCTGGTTACATTGCATCCTGGCATAACACACATCCAAGGCTCTTCTCCTTCGGGTTCAAGGAGGATTCTGTGGCATCTGGTAGTCTTCTGGATGTTCCAGGGTAGTTGACAAATATGGTTTCATAGACTTCCAAAAGGACATATAGAATGGCATGTTAAAACTCACTAACAGCCCTGAAATTACTAGGGTCTCGTAATAAATTGATTTTCAGATTCATACTAGGGAGGGTTCATAGGACATGTGGTTCTTTATCTTAGGGGTTTTTGGCCACTCACCTTCCTTGATGGCCATTTTGTAATCCTATCTGGCTGAGAAGAGGTGGAGAGGTCTAAGGAAGTTGCTGGTGTCTCAATAGGTGCCATAGATTTAAAGGGGGCATTTTTTTTAATCATTGCATTTTACTCATTTTGGGCTAAAAATCAGCTGGTCTTTTTTAAAAACTTTCAACTCTACAGCTTTCACTTCCACTGCACCTACAGACGATGCTCTCTGCCTCACACTGTATCCATCAGGGAACTGCCCTGTTGGTTCGATTTGTAGCCCTTATCTCTGAACTCCTAACAGCTCATAAAAGTCATTTAAGCCATATTCTTATAATTTCATAAGAATTTAGCTAAAACTAGTGCTTTTGAGCTATTTACAGCACATGCGCCAACTATAGCTTCAACAGCTCATGTGTGTGATTACAGGGGCAGGCAGCAGCACAATGAGGATACCCGGCCTTTCAGTCAAGGATGGGCGTGCCAGTGTCCAAAAGTGGAGGAGCTGAGGTGCACTGAGGGTCTAAGGCAGGGATCAGCTACCTGGACAGCTTCAATAGGTATGGGACAAGCTCCTCAGGGAATGCTTTATAGGATTCTATTAGGATGTTGTATCTATGAGCTATGATGTACATGCAAATGTGGGGGCCATAGCAAGCATCAAAATGGAGCTCTATTTCAGTGCTGGCATTTGTTGGCCAGGATAGAAGGGTCTGTTCAACCCCTCTATGCTCTTTCCATGACCCTTGAGCCCATTCCCCTAACTTTTCCTTGATAACCAGGTCCCCATCTTAATACAAAGACCCCATAGCACCTACAGTACATAAGCTATCTCTATGGTAGGTAGACCCATACTATATTAAGTATTAAGAAAATTGGATGATGCCACAAGTGTGGCTGCATTGTCTCCTTCATTGACATATGAAGATAAAATAACTTTTGGAAATTGCTATAATTTTTATGAAAGACACATGGAAAGATCAATACGATGAAGAGACTGATCACAGCAAGTGTAGACCTTGGAGTCTAAACTCCAAGTAATTATCTGAAGAACGAAAAAGAAACTTGTATCGATCTGAGCAGAAAAGAGATAAGGGCTTTAATCCAGGCTATGTTTTCAAGTACAAGAAAAGAAAGCGTCAATCTCCAAAAATGCTCTGTATTCGTGATGAGATTCCATAAGTGGAGAATAGCTGTTCTACTCCACAAAATCTATGGGCCATCTATGTAATGCTCAGATGTGCCAGACCCTCCAAGAGATGTTTTTTTGTGACCCTTTCTTTTAAGGAGGTTCTCCAAAACTGGAAATCACTGTTTATATAGCCAAACAGGGTGCAAAAGTTAAAAAACAGCCTCACCTGTTACCCTAACAGAACCAAGAAAACACAGTCCAACACAAAATACTGCCACAGCAGTGTTAAACAGCAGCATAATTTTTTTTTAAAAAAGCACAGAAAAGATGCTGCCCCTCTATCTCTACCATGATGTGTCCTCCTTCTCCAGTTGTCTCTAATTAAGATATGGAGGAAGAGACTGAGAAGGTGGGGATCAGGCCATAGCAACCGCGCATACAGGAGAATACAGCACCACTGCATACCTATTACATCCAATGGTGTCTCTTTTTATTACAGAAATTCTATTTCCTTATCTTGTCCATTCGGCCCAGACCACCATGATGACCTCTTCAAGCAACTTCTTGTCTCTGCAGAGTTTGCCACACAGACATCTTAGGTTCCTCAATTTTCTATCATTCTCTCCACCTTCTTAACACAAACTTCCCATCCTAGTGCCCTAACTGTGTCATCTTGCTGCCATCCCCAATACTGTGCACTGTGCTTCCTAATGTCCCCAAATACTATACTGCAGAAACATTAGTGCCATACAGATAATAGCCCTAAATTGCTAGTACCGTGCAGACAGTGTGCCCTTAAATAATTATTGCCACACAGTGCCCTCAAAAATAAGTGTACCCAGCAAACAGTGTCCCTGACAGTAATAGTGACACACGCATATTGTCCCCCCCAAAAAATTGCGCCAAGCAAAGTGTCCTCAACAGTTATAGAGCTCCCTTTCTAGTGCCTCCAGTAATGGTAATGCCCCCTCATAGTGGCTTCAGTAGTAATATGATCCCCAGAGTGGGCCCAGTAGTAATAAAGCCCCTCTATAGTGCCCACAATAGTAATAAAGCCCCGTATAGTCACCAGTAGTTAAAAAAGACCCTAATAGTAAATAGTCCCCTATAATTCACATGGTAGTAATAATAATACCCCCTATAATACTCTCAGAAGTGATAATAATGCCCCGTTAGTGCCTCCATTAGTATTTTCTCCCACAGCGGCCCCATTAGGAACTAGCAACGGGATAAAAATGTTGCATGGAGATATAGTCCAGTTTACGAGGGTGACCCATCCAGGGTCATCATTGCTGGCAGTTTGGACGGCCCGGTATGGATCATCCTACCGTGTAGTCCCTATTGCCAATTTGCCCCTGCTCATATTGGTTATTTATAAGTGATGATGTTCAGGAACATGTGCGTTACTGTGCTGCTATTTCTATACATAACTATGGTGTATTTATGTAAGGCTCTGGTGCCCAACCAACAGGCATCATGATTGGTGGGACAGGTGGAACAGAGAAACCTGGCATGCCAATCCAAGTACACACATGAAATGGTGCAAATATAATAGCAATTTACTAAATTAATGGCAGAATTTACAGGAGTAAATTCAGCACTTTCGTAGTGGATAGCTGTCGCTCAAAAATAGACAGTGGTTGCAGCTTTCTGTTCCCAATTACGATGGGAGGCGAAGCTTTGGGGCACAAAATGAAGAAAGACTTTCATGAGATGTTTTTTTTTTGCATTTTCAGGCTTGTTTGCAGGTTCTCTGTAAAACATTCCCTAGACATGTCGTGGTCTGGGTCGTTCATGTTCCAGTCACAGCAGATGATTGTAAATCAGCGGTGAAGCCGGCAGGGTTTATTACTCTCTGTTTTTCGTTTCCTCCATGCACTGCGTTGAATAATTTTATAGTCAACCAAACCACTAATTAAGAACCTCATCCTGAGCGCGTCTCACATTGCCGTCTAATCAAAATATTGGATGATGGTCGAGATGAAAGCTGGATACGTTTCAGAGATGGGATGCAATAAAAATATGTTTGATGGAAAACTGTTGCCTTCCATAAATATGTTCCTGTTTGCTAATGAGCAATTACAACAAAGCAAGCGCATTATTCATACATGCAAATTAGGCAAATTGGTCTAACAATACAACTTTAACAGCTGCTATGTTGGCTGAAATATTCAAAGTCTTGTAGAAAGAGGCCGTGGTGTCAGGGTGTAGGAAATACTACCTCACGTAAGTAAGGTGGACATGATGGTACCCCTAGCAACTCGTCAGACAAAACCTTGGTTTGATATCTGAGTTTGGATCCTTGCCCTTCTTTACGGGAGGTGTGAACCTTCTCAGGACCCCCCCCCCCCCCCCTACCTCCTTTATACGAATGGTACAACATTCCCAAACAATGGTAAAGGTAAGGATCCAGGGATTTGTACTATTTTTCTCTCCTGCAAAGGGTAAGAAGGAGTGATGTGTATGCAGTATCCCGGAGGACTACTGCAAAGGGTTAACAAATGCTAAAAAAAAAGAGTTAATGCAATGTTCTCAAGTAAAATGCTGTGATTTTTTTGTGATGTGAACTCAGTAGCAATGAATTTGCAAAGTAACGGTGAACATTTGGCAGACTGGTTGCCAGGTGATGGACTGCTTCTGTCCCATGGTTAGAAGTTTAGTGTACAGTCTAATCTGAGGAGAAGTTACAGCTGCCAAGGAAGCAAGACTGCTACCAAAGTACCCCCGAAGGAAAAAGACCAGACATCTTAGAAGGTCTGAACTCACAAGGTTGTGCATCGGACTCAGACAACAAGGTACTGTGCATGTCTATGGCAGAAAGACTTTTCCGCTGTGGAGAGGAAGTACTGCTAATGTGCTAATACATGCCCCATACTTTGATTGACCACCCGCATCTAAATATCTGCATCCCTCAGTTCAAGAACTGAAGAAGAAGTTAATCAAAATCTCATTGCATGCCTGGGGTTCAGCTAAGAGACTGTAAAGTTTTGTTTAGAGAGGGAGAGATAGGGAGTACTACAACCACCATCGATGTTGCTTTTACACTGCTATTGAGAGAAGATTAAATAGTTTTTCAGACGGTTGTTTACAATTGGAAACTGCTTAGTCATTGCCACTGATTTGTATTGAGGCACAATACAAGTCTATGGCAGCCGTGAACTGCAACATTGTTTCTGTTAGGCTGTGCTTCTCCAGCTTCACCCCTCCCACTAGAATGTTCTGGATCAGTTGAAAAATTTATAACAGTAAGGGTACTTTTACACTAGCGGCAAGGAAGTCCGGCAGTCTGTTCCGGCTGGTGAACAGCCTGTCTGATCTGTGCTGCCGCTAGTGCACGCATGCCCCCTGACTACCGCTCCGGCCCCATTGACTATAATAGGGGCGGGACGTAATTTCCGGTGGCAGCACGGTCAACATGCCGAGAGGTGGCTGGAATAAAACTACGACATGTACCCGCCCCCATTATAGTCAGAGGGGCCGGAGTGGTAGTCCAGGGGCACGCGTGCACTAGTGACAGCACGGATCCGACAGGCTGTTCACCCGCCATAACAGCCTGCCGGAGTTCCTTGCCGCTAGTGTGAAGCTAGCCTTAAGCAGTCAGAGCTTCTAGTTGTCTGCAGATAGGGACCAGTGTTTAGTAGGAGAGACTCTACTAGACTGCACGAGTGACCAGAAGAAGACGCTGAGACGGGGATACCCTGCCCGATGACTGAGCCACAGACCTTGCTCAGGCCTTTCCTCAACATGGAACCTTCTTCTGCCATAGCTCAGTGCCTTGCCAGTATTGTTTTGCACTAGAGTTCCTCCAGTAAAGAAGCACACTGGTTTACTACAGACCCTGACTGTCTGGACTTATTTACCATTGAGGTGCATCATGCCTTACCGTCCCTTCCGGAGAGCAGCAACACGTGGTGACACCTCAGCGGTGTCCCAGGGATCCAGCGTAGTAGTGTCCTGTGGCCTATGATAGTGAACGGTGAGTTCGGGAGCCATTGGCTTCCATGCCCCGCTGTAGTATACAGGTTTATTGGCCTAGTGATGCCCATGGTGGATGACTCTGTGTAATATAGCGATACAGTATATACACAATGAAAATCTGTGATATGCCGCTTTTTACTAAATTTGAGAACATCTTGAGCTGATGTCCACGGCCCCTTAGAATTTCTTTATATATGATCATTTTCCGTAATCTCATTACCCGCATACATCACACACCGAGTAGAACACATACCTCGTAACTGCTCAATTTATTACCTGCATTGATTTTGCTCCCTGAGAACGTATGATATTAATTTACAAAAGACATAAAATATGCATTGGATAGTATTAAGAGAAAGGAAAGTTAAGAAACATCTGTGTCCTAGAAATAGCTCGGCGGTATCTAATCTCCTGTCTTTCGCCTGCAAGATTAAGGATCTGCTCAGAGTCTGATTAAGAATGTAAAGTTAAAAGATAAATACATTCGGCTGAAATTAAAGAGGTTTAAATCCAAGCTCCAAATTCATCAATGTAGTCAATTTCTAAGCTGTCGTAACCAGACTGGATTACTACGAAAATTTTTCAACTGGGCATGAATGATTCCTTCTATAAACCATGCAGAGCTCGAGGTGCAGATGTGGATACTCTTGACCAAAATGATGTGGATACTCTTTCTAATAATTAAAGGGGTATTCCCAACTTAGACATCGATGGTGTATCGCTAGGATATGCCATCAATGTCAGATTGGTGCGGGTCCCATGTCTGGGAACCACTCCTGTCTCCAGAATGGGACCCAGAAGTGAGCAGAGAGCAGGCTTGCATGCACGACTAACCTCCCCTCACCGCTATGGGACTTCCAAAAATATCTGAGCGTGCTCGGCTATTTATGAAGTCCCACAGCAATCAATGAAGAGTATGCTGCTCATGCGCAGTATACTCTCCTTCACTTCAGGGGCCCCGTTCTGGAGATAGGAGCAGGTCCCAGAGGTGGGACCCACACCTATCTGACATTGATGGCATATCCTAGTGATGTGCCATCAATGTCCCAGATGGGCAGACCCGTTTAAGTTCAACGTGTTTCAGATGCCTAAAATAAAGCACACAGCTATACAATATACATTGAAAAATGTTGGTGCTAGAACGGGTCATGCTGAAGATCTTAGTGGCATTGTGGTAGGATGTCGCCTTTGCAACAAGTCAGTTGGTTAAAATTCTAGATCTGTCCAAGTCAACTTTAAAGATGGCCATGCACATTAGACACCGTTGCTCATTTGGCCAACACTGACCGCTATATCTATCAATCTTCCCATACATACACGTTTGGCTCGGCTGAGCATGCCTATGCAGTGAATGGGGAGAGAGGAAAACGTTGCTGTTAGACTGCTCAGGTGGCAGCTTTTCTCGTTGTTAACAAAAGCATTGAGCAACTGAATCCAACTTGCCTGATGCCTGTCTCCCTCAACATCAGCCGCCAGCAGAGAGCCGTAAGGCCACCATACACATTAGATTGTTGGCCGACCTCCTTACAGGTTTGGCCGATATCTATCTAATGTGTATGGCCACTAGAGATGAGCGAATCGAATCCCACAAAGTGGAATTCCATCAGAATTTCAGGATAAATTTGATTTGCCTCGAAGCCGAATTTCCTCGTGCTTCGTGTAAGCGAATCGATTTAACCTGAAATAGTATAAAAAACTAAAGAATTCATTCTTACCTCCTCCATTTGCTTGCGATGGGCCGCCAGCCGCCATCTTGATTGAAGATCTCGGCCGATATCCTGTGCGTTGTGACGTATTGTGACGGCAAGATGGCTGGGGCCGGCCCGTCGCGAGCAAATGGACGTAGTAAGTTTGATTACATTTTTTAAAATGTTAATTTCACACTGTTTTTACACTCGATCATGTATGAACGCGGCATCTGAGGGGTACAATGGCGGGGGCGGCGTTATCGCAGCTCCCTGTCATTGCACCCACTACTTACAAAAAAATGCGCTTCATGACGAAGTAATTCCTTACGAAGTGAATGTTTTTGTAAAATTTGGTGAATCAGCCGAATCGAACTTTTGAAAAATTCGCTCATCTCTAATGGCCACCTTAAAGGGGTTGTCTCACTTCAGTAAGTGGCATTTATCATGTAGAGGAAAGGTAATACAAGTCACTTACTAATGTATTGTGATTGTTCATATTGCTTGCTTTGCTGGCTGGATTCATTTTTCCATCACATTATACACTGCTCGTTTCCATGGTTACAGACCACCCTGCAATCCATCAGCGGTGGTCGTGCTTGCACACTATAGGAAAAAGTGTCGGCCTCTCTGGTGGCCGGGACTGTGGGACCGCACATAGGCTAGTGCTTTTTCCTACAGTGTGCAAGCACGACCACCACTGATGGATTGCAGGTTGGTCTGTAACCATGGTAACGAGCAGTGTATAATGGGATGGAAAAATGAATCCAGCCAGCAAAGGAGGCAATATGGACAATCGCAATACATTAGTAAGTGGCTTGTACTACCTTTCCTCTACAAGATAAATGCCACTTACCGAAGTGAGACACCCCCTTTAAGGGTTCAGCTACACAGAAATCTTGGTCAGGCAAGCAGCTGTAGCACCCAAGGATTGCAGTGGGATTGCAATGTAGCAGTGCTAGCATAGAAATGAATGGGATTGCAGTGGATTCTTTGCAATTCTGGGGTCGTGGTCATGGCATACGTGTGAGTCACACTGTGACGCCATTCATTTCTATGCTAGCTTCACTACACTGCAGTCCCACTGTGATCCTTGGGGGGTGACGGTTGGTGTGAAAGAACTTCAGGGGCTACACATCCCCTTTCAGAGGTTAATCAGGGGTTAAAAAAAGTACATACTTAACTCATTCATTTGATCATGTAGAGGCCGTTGCGGCCATCTAGATTGAAGAAAACGTGCCAAATCTCGTGCGGACTGACGTGTGACGTCACCACAACATCACGCTGCCTGTGTAAAGTGACGTCATCAGTGATGACGTCACCACATCCGCCCAGTGTGGTGACGTCATCACGACAGCGCGCGCGAGATTTGGCATGTTTTCTTCAATCTAGATGGCCGCAACGGCCTCTACATGATCAAATGAATGAGTTGAGTATCTACTTTTTTTAACCCCTGATTAACCTCTGAAAGGCCTTAATGTGACTCTCAGATGCCGTGATCAGCGGCCTAGGAGGGGTTCAATGACGGGGGGTGGCGCCCTCTACATACAATGGATTGCGATTCATGACAAAGTACTTCGTAATGAATCAAACTTCTTGTCGAAGTTCTGCAAAACGGCCGAATCAAATTTTTTAAAACTTTGCTCGTCACTAGTCACAAGACATTCTCCAAAATCTTGTAGAAAGTTTCTCAAGGAGAGTAGAGTTTGTTATAGGTGCAATAGGGGCCCTAACTCTATTTTGGGAACTATGGCTTTGGATTGCGATGTCCAACAAGCCCATACAGGTGCGATAGTCAGGAGTCCAAATACCTTTGGCAATATGGTACATGGTATCATTCAAATCACCATATTATACAATGCCTAATCATAAGTGCCGTACAGCATGGTGCCCAAATAACACTTAGAGATGTAGAGTTGCCACCACCGTACATTTCAAATTAATATACCATAACAGAGCCTAAGCAGAAGGTCATGCATACTTATATACCACTATACAATGCTCAAAAATACCTACTTTAAAAAAAAATCGAATAATGCCGGTATCTAAGATTTGTGGTGGTAACAGGCCTCAGATGCCAGACCAGCTCTGGCATGGAGAAGTGAGAACCATGAGTTAGAATTTACGGTCTGCTCTGTGACCCAGACAGACCCTGTGGTTGAGCGAGTAATTATGATCTTAATCACAATGCGCTGATAGTTTGTGGAGTCTTTAGGTCTTTTCTCTACTAATGGACGTTTGGGAAGCACTCACATAACCCAAATGTCGTCACTTCCAATCATTCTGTAATATGACTTCAATAGTCTGGTTCGTCAAGGTGCCAGACTAGCAGATTTTTAAGTCTGTTGGAAGATTTCCAGTTAAATTATGAGATCAGGGGGTTCACGGGTCATCTCCAGACCATTAAAAGTAGAATGAAATAGAAAACTGACCACGCAGCGATTTTTGAAGGTTTCTCAGACCATCAAGACCTTCAGACTGTTCAGTTCCAGATTTGCAGAATGTATATACTGCTATTAGGGCATATTGTTAGGGGTTGTAGTTTTGGAATAGCTGGAGGGGCCACAGGTTGGAGATCACTGCTATGTCCTTTTCCTGCCCGCTCTGTAAATGTGTAGTGCCAGGAGCCAGCAGCGTACACCTAAGCTGTGATCATGATGCCACAGTGGCAGCACCTGAGGAACTATCTGCGGGAGCAGCAGTAGCCCATGTGATGACATAATAGCGATCGATTGTGCTCACGGTTTTAACAGACTTTCCTACTACTGCCTTGTGTAAACTCTGTATTCCCCCTCTGCATTTAAGTTGCAGGGGTATCATGGAACAAAAATACAAAAATCTAATAAATTAATTGGTTGATTAAAAGTTTAATAAAAATGGAAATGTAAAAATATTTTTAATGAAAAATTAAATATACGCATAGTAGGCACCTTGTTAATTGGAATTTTTAGACAGAAATTTGGGTTTTCAAGTAACAAATTGAATGTTATTTTGCAACCGAAAAATTGGACAAAAAAACCCTCCCCCTACCCAATGAAAAAAACAGTGTGCCTTACATACATAATCTGTCTATAAGCCACCTTGATGCATAAATTCCCCCTTCATCCACTATTGCTTGGGAACAGTAGTATTACAAGGCAGACATTAGTAGTAGCAGTAGGCCGCAGTTATCCCTGACTTCGGAAAGGCGTAACATTATCGTTGAGGTGAAAGGGGATGACGTGGAGGAGTTGCAACAGGATGACGTGGAGATGACTTCAGAGTCTGACACCGTGCTGTGGAGCCAGGGGTTACAGCATTCTTTCTGCTCCTCCTCATTGCAGCCCCAGAGAAGGCTTTCACTGGAGTCCTTTCTGTCTTCACTGTCCTTTCCTAGTGGCGTGCCTTCCCTTTTCCTAAGAAGTGTCAAGAAAACCCCACCTTGCCCTACAGCAGATTGTCAAGAGTGTCTCTCTGTTGACGACAGTCATTATTTGTGCTGCCCTGTACTGGTGTCGATTCGATACCGAGATTTGCCTTTTACCGATACGCAACTGCGGAGCCTAGTATCACAGAACATGACGTGCGCTGCTCTTAGCACGCTCCATGTTCCCTCATCAGCAGAGGGAGAAGGAAGCAGTCCCTCCCCACTGTGCCGCTGCCACCAATGACAGGAGAGAGGGGAGGGACTGTGGCCACTGCGCCACCAATAAATATAACTAACGCTTAATTTAAATACAGCAGGAGGGTGACGGCGGCAGAATCACATAGCACCTGAGGGGTTAACTGCCGCTGATCGCAGCTCCCTATCATAGAGGTCGGGTGCGGCTATGTGATTCTGCCGCCGGCAGTCGCCTCCTGTATTTGAATTAAACGTTAGTTATCTTCATTGGTGGAGCAGTATTAAAAACACTGATGGCGCAGTGTGCCCTCCCTCCCCAACCCCAGTATTATAAACATTGGTGGCGCAGTGCGCCCCAACAACCCCTCCAGTATGGTGGCAGTGGCCACAGGGTCCCCTCCCCCCGTCTTCATGGGTGGTGCAGTGGCAGTTCAGATCAGAGCCCCAGCAGTGTAATCTCTGGGCTCCAATCGATTACCATGGCAGCCAGGACGCTACTAAAGCCCTGGCTGCCATGGTAAGCTTCGTGCTGCTGTGTGCACAAAGACCAGGGAAGCCGGAAGCTTGTAAAAATCCTATTCACCCTAATAGAGCTCTATTGGGCTGAATAGAACAAGGGGTTAAAAGATTCCAAGTTCTAGCCCCTAAAAGGGCTAATAGTTATTAAATAAAAAGAAAAAAAAAAGTTAAGTGTAAGTGACTCACCCCCTTTCCCAATTTTACATGTAAAATATACACTGACTGTCCAAAAAAAAATGTCGCCACCAAAAAAAGCCTTTAGCTTTTGATTCCGGCACGCATTCGCTGTGGCATTGTTTCGATAAGCTTCTGCAATGTCACAAGATTTATTTCCATCCAGTGTTGCATTAATTTTTCACCAAGATCTTGCAGTGATGATGGTGGAGTCTGACTGCTGAGCAAAGCCTTCTCCAGCACATCCCAAAGATTCTCAATGGGGTTAATGTGGTGGCCAATGCATGTGTAAAAATGATGTCTCATGCTCCCTGAACCACTCTTTCACAATTTGAGCCCGATGAATCCTGGCATTGTCATCTTGGAATATGCCCGTGCCCTCGGGGAAGAAAAGAATCCATTGATGGAATAACCTGGTCATTCAGTATGTTCAGGTAGTCGCTGACCTCATTCTTGGAGCACATACTGTTGCTGAACCTAGACCTGACCAACTGCAGCAACCCCAGATCATAACACTGCCCCCACAGGCTTGGACAGTAGGCACTAGGCATGATGGGGGCATCACTTCATCTGTCTCTCTTCTTACCCTGATGCACCCATCACTCTGGAACAGGGTAAATCTTGACTCATCAGACCACATGACCTTCTTCCATTGCTCCAGAGTCGAATCTTTATGCTCCCTAGCAAATTGAAGCCTTTTTTTCTGGTTTGCCTCACTGATTAGTGGTTTTCTTACGGCTACACAGCTGTTCAGTCCCAATCCCTTGAGTTGTCTTCGCATTGTGCGTGTGGAAATGCTCTTACTTTCACTATTAAACATAGCCCTGAGTTCTACTGTTGTTTTTCTTCGATTTGATTTCACCAAACGTTTAAGTCATCGCCGATCACGATCGTTCAGGATTTTTTTCCCACCACATTTTTTCCTCGAATACGATGGGTCCCCACTATCCTTCCAGTTTTTAATAATGCGTTGGACAGTTCTTAACCCAATTTTAGTAGTTTCTGCAATCTCCTTAGATGTTTTCTCTGCTTGATGCATGCCAATGATTTGACCCTTCTCAAACAGACTAACATAGTCTGCGTAACAGAAAAAAAAAAAAAACTGAGTGATTCGCCATCTTTTGTCACCTTGTCCTTCCAAAAAATAGGATAGGACTGTTCGATTAAGGGCCGGACGGTCCATAAAAAGCGGAATGCTTTTTTGGTGTTTTATTTTTTCCGCATGGTATTGAATGATATAAAATATAGCGCAATACTTTTTTATGGTATCGAAATCAGATTGGGTGCTGAGGAGGAGGCAACAGCATGGCAGCAGCGGCAGCAATAAACAGCAGAGGCCGCGTACCTTCCAAAGAACAGCCAGAGCCACTTCTGCTTGAAGATCTGTTGATGCTTCTGACACTGTGGGTGGGTTAGGCCAAAAACGTGCCAGAGCTAAGCCAATCTCGTCTGCCTCTAGCTCTGTGAGAGTATCACCATTATGGCAGTTTTTCTACAAACTGACAAAATATAGAAGCATTGCCCTGTGCAAGCGCTACAAGAACAAAATAAGATGTGGGCAGGCAAACACAAACGTAGGCACAACAACTCTATTGAACCACATGAAGCATCACCCCATCTCATGGGCAAGCAAAGGTGTCAGCCAGCTACCACAACCGGAGTTCTCCTGGTCCCCCTTGCGGCAGCCAGGCTGCATCCATGGGCAGTATGGTGTCTTTCACATCTTCATCATCATCCCTTTATGCTTCTCTACGCGCCCAGCAATTCACTGGTGCACAAGTTTAAAGGGGTTGTCTGGGATTGGGGACATTGTTGTAATAGTACTAGAGTAACATACATATGTCACACATGCATGTTCTACCTGCGCCACATATTTCTGAAGCCCCGTTTTCATACTGCAAATTATTGGCCGGAAGTGACTATTTTTGTAAAATCAGTGACGTACCGGGTCACTTGCAGGCGAGCGAAGCCTCTTCTTCCGCTTCGCAGGGAGCCCGGTGACATTACCGCCAGTCTAAGTCATTACGCAGAGCGCACAGAGGGGCGGTAACTAGGCTTGCAGACATCACGTTAAGCCACGCCCCTCCAGTCCGGTGACATCACCGGCATGGATCTTTCTAATGGGGGAGGAATGTGTGTGGCTGGAGGCGGGATATGTAAGAGGGGGGCGGATAGATGGAGGAGTGGACGATGTGCGGCAGGAGGCAGGATATGTATGAGGGGGGCGGGTGCAGGGACGAGTTGAAAGACAGTAGAAACCAGGAGTTGCCGCGCTGCGCTGGGACCCACAGTGCAGTGCGGCAGGAAGTCATCACACAAATAAACATCAATGTCTGCAATCTATGGGGGACCGTAGGAGCCATGCAGCAGTGTAAAAAACGGCTAGTAATAGTGAATAAACTATTTAAAAAAAAAATTATTTTGACCCCGGACAACCCCTTTAATTCCCACCTGGCCAAGTTGCTGGTGGTGCAGTTGCTGCCGTACCATTTAGTCCAGTCTGCTGCCTTTAGGGAGCTAATGGTATGTGCTCGGCATCATTGGAAGATACCTAGCCAGCATTATTTCTCCCAAAAAGCCATCCCTGCCTTGTACTCTCACGTGGCAGACAACATAGCCGCTCCCTGAGATTCTTGCTGTGCGGCAAGGTTCACGCCACAGTGGACACCTGAAGCAGCTCTTACTGGCAGGGACCGTATGTCTTTCACGGCCCACTGGGTCAGTGTTTTTTGCGTCAGCTGCGAAGCAGCACCCCGGCAATGAGGCCAGGTCCTTTTCACCAGGCCCACCAGGCACTTATACGCCTCCTCCACCATTGACGCTCACCCGTGCACAATAGTAGCAGGACACAGTGTTGCTCACACTACCCCTCCATCCTATCATATGTCAAATGTTGGAGCTGATCGACCTGGGCATAATGGGATCAACATCCTGGCCGCCCTGAACCTGGGCAAAATAACAAAATGCTGCCTGCATGGCGCACGCCATCAACCTAGTTGTGCAACACTTTCTAAATGAGTACACTGACTTTTGGAAGGTGCTGACAATGTCTAGGAGACTCTGGGACTTCCAGCGACAGAACAGCCTGCTGCTATACCGTCTAATCCAGAATGTGCCAACTCGCTGGAATTCAACATTGCACATGCTAGAGTGTCTGCATGAGCAGCGGAAAGCTGTGAACCATCTTGTCATGCCCCAGACCACCTCAGCAGCAGGGAGCATGCGTTGCAGCCATTTCAGTCTCCTCAACATGATGGAGCAGTTTTTCCACATGCCACGTCAGACTGAGGCCAGTCAGCAAGTCAATGCCCAGGTTTAGGCCTACCGACACTCTGTCCAGTCTCTGGCGTTTACCCTGTTCCCTAACCCCATGGATTTCTGGGCAGGCAGACTGGAACACTGTCCTAAACTGGCACAGTATGCTCTATTTCTTCTTTCTTTCTCAGCCTCTGGTGTCACCTCTCTCTCTCTTTTTTTTTGTGACACGTGGTGACACCCAAACAGACCAAGTTGTTGCCCGCCAGTGTCCAAAACATCACTTTTGTCAAAATGAACCAAGCCTGGATTCCGTAGGATTTACACACTCCTCTGATTTTTACCGCATCTAGCCTTGCTGATGGTGCCCCATCGTGCCACTGTTGCTGTCTGCCTGCCATCCTGCCATCATCACGCCACTGTCGCCATTATGCCACTGCTATGGCCTGGCAACCTCGTGCTCTGTACGGCTGCTGCTGCTGCCTCCATCATGCCACTGCTTCGAACTGTCTAACACCATCTTCCGTAAGGCAGCTGCTGCCTCCATCATGCTGCTGCCTGCCAACATGTACCGTATGGCTGCTGCCTCCATCATGCTGCTGCCTGCCAACATGTACCGTATGGCTGCTGCCTCCATCATGCTGTTGCCTGCCAACATGTACCATATGGCTGCTGCAGCTGCTGCTGCTCCTCACTGTTAATCCCCTACTGCCAACGCTATTAATGCAAAGCATCTGCCATACTAGCACTACCACCACTTTATTTATTTATTATACTAACTTATATAGCGCTGACATATTCCTCAGCGCTTTGCAGACATTAGTAACAGGCTGTGCCCAATGGGGCTCACAATCTAAGTTCCCTATCAGGATGTCTTTGGACTGTGGTAGGAAACCGGAGAACCCGGAGGAAATCCACACAAACGGGGAGAACATGCAAACTCCATGCAGATGTTGTCCTTGGTCGGATTCAGTGCTAACCATTGAGCCACCTTGTTGCCCACTTCTACTACTACTCATACTCCAGGAAAGACGTGGATAGTTCTGGCACTCAAATAAAAACAAATTCTTTTATTGACTCAGAACATAGTAGAAAAATATTAAAACCACTGTCGCTTAAGCGTTTCAGGCATACAAGCCCTTCCTTTCATTTATTGCTCTGCTATATTATTTGCAGCCTGGTAGCTTGGAGGATGCGTCATTTCTGCTGCAGCTCTCTCCATGTAACTGCCACAGCTTCTAACAGAACACATGGCTGGTGGCACTTGAAGAGTTAAACTGAGCACGTTCGGCCAGCTCAGTGAAAAGGCCAAAAAAAATTAGGTACAGAACAAACAGCAGGTGGCGCTATACAGATACATTTTATTGACTAGCTCACTGGCTATACTAAATTTTTAATTATATGGAGTTGCAAAAGTATTCAGATCCTGATACTGGTTTGAAAAATGTAGAATTTGTTTTGTGAGAACCACAGGTGATGTACCAGTTTATGGCATAAAATATAAATTCTTTAAAACCTAAAAGAAAAAGACCAGGAAGGTAGAGGAAGGTGCACATAGGCCTGGTGGCTCCCTTAGGTGCTTTGTTGAGATAGGACAGATAGGTTACCCCTTGATTCAAAGTCAAGATGCCAAGTAACGTATTCAAAATGTTTTTTCATTTTACTCAGGGTATGAATGGACAAAGTGTCTCTAAAGCTTTTGCATTCATAGTAAAACTTTAATTCTTTTGTATTAGTTTCTTCTACCCAGTCCATCCTGATTAGGAAGGTTTTCCACAAACTATTTTGGTTGTGGTGTGTGCTGTCCCAGCTAATGGCTCACATGTAGAATTAATTTAATTGTACTCTGTTACATCTGTTATCCACTATACTTACTGTACTTTGCTGCCATCTAGTGGCCATTGGTTTATTTGGTTTTGTGAAGTTATTTACGGTTGTAATTCAGTTTTATGCGAATCGACTTCGGATGTTTCATCCGAAGTCGATTCGCTCATCCCTAGTGTACATAGCCTTTAACCTCTTCCGGACACAGGGCGTACAGGTACACCCTGATGTCCTGGTACTTAAGGACACAGGGCGTACCTGTACGCCCTGTGTATTTCCGATCACCGCCGCGCGGCGGACGGTGATCGGAACAAGGTGCCCTGTGTCCTTAAGTAGCCTTTACATGCGGTTTGCGGCTTTTACATGCGGCGGCGGTTGCGGGTGGCGGTGCCATCGGGTCCCGTGGGGCTGTAGGGTGGACCCGATGGCATGGAAGGCAGCGAGATGCCTAAGGAAGGCATCGCCCTGCCTTCCGGTGACAAGCCTGTGAGATCCAGCCCCCTGGATCTCACAGGCCGGAAGCTGTATGAGTAATACTCACTGTATTACTCATACAGCCAATGCATTCCAATACAGAAGTATTGGAATGCATTGTAAAGGATTAGACCCCCAAAAGTTGAAGTCCCAAAGTGGGACAAAAAATAAAGTGAAAAAAAAGTTGAAAAAATAAAGTTTCCCCCCCCAAAAAATTAAAAGTTTCAAGTAAAAATAAACAAAAACGTCATTTTCCCCAAATAAAGTAAAAAAAACACATATTAGGTATCGCCGCGTCTGTATCGACCGGCTCTATAAACATATCACATGACCTAACCCCTTAAATGAACATTGTAAAAAATAAAAACTTTGCTAAATAAACCATTTTCTTGTCACCATACATCACAAAAAGTACAACAGCAAGCGATCAAAAAGGCGTACGCCCACCAAAATAGTACCAATCTAACCATCACCTCATCCCGCAAAAAATGAGCCCCTACCTGAGACAATCGCCCAAAAAATAAAAAAACTATGGCTCTCAGAATATGGAGACACTAAAACATCTTTTTTTTTGTTTTAAAAAAGCTGTTATTGTGTAAAACTTACATAAATAAAAAAAAAGTAAACATATTAGGTATCGCCGCGTCCGTATCGACCGGCTCTATTAAAATATCACATGACCTAACCCCTCAGAGGAACACCGTAGAAAATAAAAAATAAAAACTGTGCTAAATAAACCATTTTTTGTCACCTTACATCACAAAAAGTGGAATAGCAAGCGATCAAAAAGTCATATGCACCCCAAAATAGTGCCAATCAAACCATCATCTCATCCTGCAAAAAATGAGACCCTACCTAAGATAATTGCCCAAAAACGGAAAAAACTATGGCTTTCAGAATATGGAGGCACTAAAACATGATTTTTTTTGTTTCAAAAATGATATTATTGTGTAAAACTTACATAAATTTAAAAAAGTATACATATTAGGTATCGCCGCGTCCGTATCGACCGGCTCTATAAAAATATCAAATGAACACCGCAAAAAATAAAAAAAACCTGTGCTAAATAAACCATTTTTTTGGCACCTTACATCACAAAAAGTGTAATAGCAAGCGATCAAAAAGTCATATGCACCCCAAAATAGTGCCAATCAAACCGTCATCTCAGCCCACAAAAATCATACCCTACCCAAGATAATCGCCCAAAAACTGAAAAAACTATGGCTCTCAGACTATGGAGACACTAAAACATGATTTTTTTTTGTTTCAAAAATGAAATCATTGTGTAAAACTTACATAAATAAAAAAAAACTATACATATTAGGTATCGCCGTGTCTGTAATAAGTTTCTTGATAAAAATATCACATGACCTAACCCCTGAGGTGAATACTGTAAAAAAATAAAAATAAAAACGGTCATCTTTTTGGTCATCTTACATCACAAAAAGTGTAATAGCAAGCGATCAAAAAGTCATATGCACCCAATAAAACCGTCATCTCATCCCGCAAAAAATGAGACCCTACCCAAGATAATCGCCCCAAAACTGAAATAACTATGGCTCTTAGACTATGGAAACACTAAAACATGATTTTTTTTTGTTTCAAAAATGAAATGATTGTGTAAAACTTACATAAATAATTTTTTTTCTACATATTAGGTATCACCGCGTCCGTGACAACCTGCTCTATAAAATACCACATGATCTAACCTGTCAGATGAATGTTGTAAATAACAAAAAAAAAAAACTGTGCCAAAACTGCTATTTCTTGTTACCTTGCCTCACAAAAAGTGTAATATAGAGCAACCAAAAATCATATGTACCCAAAACTAGTGCCAACAAAACTTCCACCCTATCCCGTAGTTTCTAAAATTGGGGCACTTTTTTGGAGTTTCTACTTTAGGGGTGCATCGGGGGGCTTCAAATGGGACATGGTGTCAAAAAAACAGTTCAGCAAAACCTGCCTTCCAAAAACCGTATGGCATTCCTTTCCTTCTGCGCCCTGCTGTGTGCCCGTACAGCAGTTTACGACCACATATAGGGTGTTTCTGTAAACTACAGAATCAGGGACATAAATATTGAGTTTTGTTTGGCTGTTAACCCTTGCTTTGTAACTGGAAAAAAAATATTAAAATGGAAAATCTGCCAAAAAAGTGAAATTTCGAAATTGTATCTCTATTTTCCATTAATTCTTGTGGAACACCTAAAGGGTTAATGACGTTTGTAAAATCAGTTTTGAATACCTTGAGCGGTGTAGTTTCTTAGATGGGGTCACTTTTATGGAGTTTCTACTCTAGGGGTGCATCAGGGGCAGGGGCGTACCTAGAGCATTTGGCACCCGGGGCGAACCCTTTGTTTGGCCACCCCCCCCCCCCAAGAAAGTTAAGAAAACATGCACAAACTTTTTTCAATGTTTTCAATAATATAATTACACCGCCTCCCTCCCCACCTTAATTACACCCCCCTTAATTACACACACCCCCCTTAATTACACCCCCTCTCTTCCCCCCTTAATTACACCTCCTCCCTTAATTACACCCCCCCTTAATTACACCCCCTCCCTCCCCACCTTAATTACACCCCCTCCCTTAATTACACCCACCTCTTAATTACACCCCCTCTCTTCTCCCCTTAATTACACCCCCTCCCTTAATTACACGTCACCTCCTCCCTTAATTACACCCCCTCCCTCCCCACCTTAATTACACCCCCTCCCTTAATTACACCCCCCCTTAATTACACACTCCCCCCCTTAATTACACCCCCACCCTCCCCACCTTAATTACAAACCCCTCCCTTAATTACACACACACATCCCTTAATTACACCCCCCCCCTAATTACAAACCCCCACTTAATTACACACACACACACACACCCCTTAATTACACAATTATTTACTCACATTTTGATGATGCCTCAGGCTCCGTCCGACCGCTGGTAATGGATCCTTCCGCTTCTTTAAAAGATCCGTGAAGGCGGCGCGGCGTCAGCGTCGTGACGTCATGTTGCGCGCCGCCGCAATAATCCTTCCACAGAAGCCGGCGCCTGGCGGAGTCGCGTCGCGGTGCAGCAGTGGATGGAGGGGTGACTCCGTCATGGCACCCCCCTTGTGAGTGGCACCCGGGGCGGGCCGCCCCCCCCGCCCCCCCTTGGTACGCCACTGATCAGGGGGGCTTCAAATGGGACATGGTGTCAAAAAATAACAGTCCGGAAAAGCTGCCTTCCAAAAACCGTATGGCATTCCTTTCCTTCTGCGCCCTGCCGCGTGCCCGTACAGCAGTTTACGACCACATATGGGGTGTTTCTGTAAACTACAGAATCAGGGACATAAATATTGAGTTTTGTTTGGCTGTTAACCCTTGCTTTGTAACTGGAAAAAAAATATTAAAATGGAAAATCTGCCAAAAAGTGAAATTTTGAAATTGTATCTCTATTTTCCATTAATCCTTGTGGAACACCTAAAGGGTTAACGACGTTTGTAAAAATCAGTTTTGAATACCTTGAGCGGTGTAGTTTCTAGAATGGGGTCATTTTTGGTTGGTTTCTATTATGTAAGCCTCACAAAGTGACTTCAGAACTGGTCCTTAAAAAGTTGTTTTTTGAACATTTCTGAGAAATTTCAAGATTTACTTCTAAACTTCTAAGCCTTGTAACGTCCCTCAAAAATAAAATGTCATTCCCAAAATGATCCTAACATGAAGTAGACATATGGGAAATGTAAAGTAATAACTATTTTTGTATGTCATTCCCAAAATGATCCGAACATGAAGTAGACATATGGGAAATGTAAAGTAATAACTATTTTTGTATGTATTAATATGTATTATAGAAGTACAGAAATTGAAACTTGGAAATTTGCAAATTTTTCTAAATTTTTGGCAAATTTGGTATTTTTTTTATAAATAAAAATGATTTTTTTTTACTTCATTTTACCAGTGTCATGAAGTACAATATGTGACGAAAAAACTATCTCAGAATGGCCTGGATAAGTCAAAGCGTTTTAAAGTTATCACCACTTAAAGTGACACTGGTGAGATTTGCAAAAAATGGCCTGGTCTTTAAGGTGAAATAAGGCTGTGTCCTTAAGGAGTTAAGATGCATTAAAAAAAATTACCTAAAATGCATATCCATTGCACCTCCCTCTCTGGAATTGTACATACAACTGGTGTCTCTAGGGGAATGATGATAGCAAGTTCATTATATTCCATAGCTTGTACAAGAGATTGCCACGTTCATCAGAGACTTCTCTCACGTACATCGGTGGCAGAATAAGGTATGGATTATCCACATTTGTAGGATCATTTTCTGAGCTGTGGCAGAGACCATCAATAGTCCAGGGGAAAAGCTATAAGTGGCTCCTCTGCCATGTAAAAAGACACCAGTATTATAAATGGCACATGGTAGTTGGGGGGCCTTTTTACACCTTCTGCATTGGGCGCCTTGAGCTTCCTATTACGCCTCAAATTAGGTCAATACTTGTAAAATCAATACCTTGAAGAGCATAATGATATAACCTTACAGTGCAGAACGTGCTTTATTACCGACATCACAGATTATCAGACATTAATGCTAACAGGTCATTAACTGGATTGACTGAGAAGAAGATGATTACATCTGGTCCGAAGTCTGGAAATTACTTTACATCATTATTCTTTTCAATAAATTATTTATACCTCCACAGAACGGCCGATGCCAGTATTCTCTTTTAGATCTATTTTTACCATCACTTTGATTTCGTGGCTGCTCTGCATACGGCTGCCATAAGTCGTTTTAAGATGAAAAGAAGAACCATAAATCTGTCAAACTCAAGGTTTCATCTCTGAACCCCCACATTGCTGGATATTATGCTTTTAATGCCTGCAGATCTGTATATCGACTTTTTATGGGACTCCCAACATTTAGAAAAATGGGTTGTTTTTAAGAAAAACCTACTTAAAGGGGTTGACTCACCTGGAACATTGGTGGCATATCACTACGATATGCCACCAATGTCTGATAGGTGATGGCCCCACCTCTCTCCCTCCAATCTCTAGAACGAATGCTCAAAGTTCGGGAGAGCACACCACATTAATTTCTATGGGAGCGCCAAAAAGAGCCGAGTGATGTGCTCGTCTATTTTCGGAAGTGTTATAGAAATGAATAGAGAGAGCGAAGAGCAAGTGCAGCCCCTGCTCACTTCTATGGAACTGCCGCAAATAGCCCCGCCAGTGCTCGCCTATTTTCGACACTCCCATAGAAATGAATGGATGCTGGCTGCACATGCGCAGTATGCTCTTGCAGATCCCAGAGGTGGGACCCGCACCTATTTGACAATGGTGGCATATCCTAGTGATATGCCAACAATGTACCAACTTCCAGGTGAGACAACCCCCTTAAAGCTGAGGTCGTCAGTGTCATCCCTGGCTCTGTGCATCTGTATGACTTTTACCTAGTGATCGGAGGGAAAATTTTATGTAGGTGATAAGTGGTATAAAAAGTTTTTATTATCATGACCCTTTTAAAATTTGAAGCTTGTCCGGTGAACAGCTGATCACCTTCAGTCCAGAATCAAAAAGCCATTTTGCACTCCAAAGAGATTTTATATTAATTCCCAGAAAACTCCCTAAAAGGGCTATTCCCACCATAGAAAGGGATGGCTTATCACTTGGTTAGGCCTCTCTTGTTGATCATTGAGGATCCTACAACCAGGACCTCACCGAACCTAGTAATTAGCCATAACATTATATAACAGGAACATTCCTTTAAGAAGAAACTGAATTCCAGTGAAGTAATTAGTAAGTGCAACGTGCCGCCCACCAAGGGCCGATCGTGTCCCAAGTTTATAGGAATGCCAAGTGGTGTGGTGCGGCCTTTATAGTTTCTGTGTGTCACAGTGCTTCTACGTCATAGTGCTCCTACCTGGATACCGTCGATCCCCAGGGTTAGGCTCTGGAGTATTAAAGGGGAGAATTGTAGGAGGTGGAGAATAAGTTGAGTCCAGATTTGGGGAAAGTTCAACAGCTTTACTTGAATAAACTTGCTTCCAGACAATTTTCAGTCTTTCTCTTGGTTCCAGCAGGTTTTGGGAATATTCTACTTTCTCTCTGCTGTGCTAAACTCAGGCTTCAGTCTGATTACTGGACTCTGTAGTGGTTCTGATACCTTTGGAGTGGGGTGCCTTTGACTGTTGACCCCCTCGCAATACTCTGTCTCTTAATCTGAAAGGAGTCATGGTGCTCTATGAGCTGCTTTCCTGGGAGACTCCTGCTGCAGGAGGGAGAACCTTCCCTTCACTGCTACATCTTGACTCATCTTCTCTCAATACTAAACTAGAACTAGGAATGACCAAACGCTTCCTGTAGCCCCTCCCTTGGTAGGAAGCAGGACTAGCCCACTTCTGCCCAAAAGGGGGAGAATGGAATGGTAAGTTCGATTCTATCTAAAGATATGTCTCTCACTCTGCCAGATACACACTGCCATCTGCTGGTGAACCAGGCACATTACATGAACATAACAGTTTCATAGCAATTTTATAAAGGCACAGTGTAAAGGACCTGAAATAAATACACGGATGCAAGGGCGGACATACTGCCTGTGCCCAGTGCAGGAGGGGGCCCCTTCTTACCGGTGTCAGGGGGAAATGAGCGCTTATCTCTCTATATTCATCTGTATTGCCGTCCTTAGGACTGGTGCCTGTAGTCTATCAGAGGCTGGCGCAGGTGGATGTCATTGCGTCGCCTCAGCCGTACAGCGTGGGACACAGTATATTTGTTTATTTATTTTTTATTTACACTTTGCTAGGGGCCCTATCTGGCACTCATGGGGGCATCTATTGGGGGCCCTATCTTATTTACTGGCACACATGGGGGGCACTATGGAGGAGGAGGAGCACTATGGGGGCCCTATTTTAAATACTGACACACATGGGGGGCACTACGGAGGGGGGGAGTACTATTGGGGCCCTATTTTATATACTGGCACACATGGGGGCACTATGGAGGGGGAGGAGCACTATGCGGGGTCCTATTTTATTTATTGGCACACATGGGGGCACTATGGAGGGGGAGGAGCACTATTTGGGCCATATCTTATATACTAGCACACATGGGGAGCACTATGGAGAAGGGGGGAGCACTATGGGGACATCCACTGGTGACCCTGTCTTATATACTGGCACACATGGGGGCCGCTATGGAAAATGGGGGAATAAGAGCTCTATTGGGGTCATTATTAGTGTTGAGCGCAAATATTCAAATTATGAATATTTATCGTGAATATCGCAACTTTGAGAATTTGCGAATATTCAGAATATAGTGCTATATATAAAAAAAATTTCCATCTGAAGTCATGTTTCCTCCCTGCTTAAGTTGGGACAATGACTGTTCACTTCAGATGGAAAAAAATGACGAATATTCTAAAAAACAAATATATAGCACTATATTCTATAGTGCTATATATTCATTTTTGACTCACTTCCCATTACGCGATTTTTACATTGCAGATTTTTCGGAATCACGAAAATAATCTTACGCGATTTTTACATATACTTATATTCACGAATATATGACGAATATTCTACCACATATTCGCGAAATATCGTGAATTTGAATATTGCCCCTGCCGCTCATCACTAGTCATTATATAGGTGCATCATACTGGCAGGGCACACATTATGGGGGCATTTTATACTGGCACATTGTCAGGCACCATGGGGACAAAGGGTGGCACACTTTTGGTGCACGATATAGGAGTATTTTATACTGGCGCAAATTATAGGGCACTATGGGGATATTGGCTCTACAGAGGGCACTAAGAGGAGGTATTTTTCATACTGCCACACAACATGGCATTTTTATGTACTGGCGCACATTATAAGGAGGCATTTTTCGACTGTTAGAGAATTATTACTACCGGGGGCTTTATGGTAAGCTTTATTACAGTTGAACGACTATGAGGAACTTGAATACTAGTATGAGCACTATGGGAGTATTATTACTTCTGGAAAACAGTGGGTACATTATTATTGTAGGGGCACTATTACTACTACGTGTTGTCTGGTAGATAATTATTTCAATTGGTGGGATTTTGGGGAGCTCTGTTACTTTGGTGGGCACCCTGGCACAGTATCGGCTTAGCACAATTCTTTTTGGGGAACATTATGTTTACACTATTAGTGTCAGGGACACTGTTTCCTGGGCACAGTTATTTTTTAGAACTATCTGTTTGTAACTAGTATAGGAAGCACAGCAGGCACAGTATTAGAGGTGGCAGGATGAGATGTTCAGAAGGTGGGAGGATGATGGAAAAACTAGGAAACTAAGATGTCTGTCTGTCAAACTCTACAGAGAGAAGAGATGGCCTTAAGAAATTATCATGGTGGTGTGATCTGAAAGGAGAAGATGAGGACAGAGAACTACATCAAAGGAGACGTCACTGGATGAAAGAGGTATGTGGACCTGTATTAGGCTACCTTCACATCTGCTGGAATGCTCCTGCATTGCTGGATGCAGACAGAATGCCAGAATGCCCGCCGACCCCATTAACTATAATGGAGTCTGGCAGAGATCCGGCCACAATCTGGCAAAAATGCAGACAATCTGCAGGACACAAACCGCTGCATGCCTGAGCGTAGTGCCGCAGGTGTGAAAGTTTCCTTACCCTGTATTTTTGTATTGCTATAAGTAATGTTAGGACGGAATAGGTTATGTTGAGAATTTGGCTTTGGGGAAGGGGGGGGGGGTTAGCCCAGGCACAGAGGCCCTCTGCTGTCTGTGTCCACCCTTGCACGGATGACATTAGAGGTTACCCATTAGAGACAGTAGCAGGGTGTAGGAATGGTAGTACCACTCTGGGGTACTACATAAGTATAGGTTTTCTTGAAAATGATAAAGCCAGGAGGATCCTCTGGTGCTAGGCTATGGTGAAGGCAGACAGCCACCAAACACAACAGCAGGGATCTCAAGTCTCCCTGAAGTTCAGGGAGTCTCCCGCTATTAGAGCTCCCTGACACCCGCATGTGAAACAATATATCCCGGAAAGGTTTACTGATAGCAGAGCAGAGAGATAAGAGAAGTGACAGGACAGAGTTTAGATTACAGGTTGAATTAACCCTTTAGGGTTCTCAAGGAGATATATATGTTAAAGGCATCTTCTTCATTCAGTAGCTATAGAACTATTGAGAGAGGTGTATTTTTTTTAAATACATTTACACATTTAACCCTCCATTTTAATTATATTATTTACCCCAGTGTTAAATCCTCCCCCCCCCCCGATGCTTGTTTTTTTCCTACAGTGGGGTAGATAATTACACACAGGGTTCACTTGCTTCTTGTCAGCTCAGCGAATGAACCGAAGATTCGATTCATGAATCGGTTCATTTGAATGAACTGATTCAAATGAACCGATTCATGTGAAAGATCCGAACTTCCCATCTCTAGTTTACTCGCAGTAAACCTTTCCGGCAACCTGTAGCAGTGTCCCCTTCTTGGCGCGTGCGCACAGTGCAAGAAGAAGCCGATGCCAGCAGTCCGCAACGGCGCATCAGGCTGAGCCTGTGCACACGAGCGGGATCTCAAAGTGAGAGGAGGGAGGGAGAGGGAGAGTCGGTACTAAGGAGTAGAAGGCGGCGCTGGGCACAAATGGCGATGCGTGCGGCCGGGCACCATGCATCCACAGACCTCCCCTGCTTGGGCACCTTAATTCAATGATTGACAGGTTAGTAAAACCTGTTTTTCCGCAGAATAAAGCCACAAATAGCTTCTATAAGGCCACCTTAGAAATCAGAATGCTACCCTGGACATGAGCAGATGTTTAGCTCACAGGGCTTATAGGTGGTGACAGAATCCCTTTAATCATATACAGGGTAATGAGCCCCGTCCTCCACACCATAGAGCAAAGTGTGCAGGTACTGATTATGTTTGGAAAATGTAATAAAAAGTTCGTGAAAGAAAAAAAAATGAAAACCTCCCTGAAATGAGAAGTGCACCTCCCTGAAATGAGTTTTTGCAGGTTGGGATGTCTGCAACAGAGAGGGCTCCACTAATAGGGACAGTGAAGGCGAGCACTCTTGTGTCTGCTACGTGACAAATTAGTGATAGAAATGGTGATAATTACAATCACAGGAATCTGTAATCTGCATCATTTTGTTCATGAATACTGGACAAGAATCCCCATGTTGTGCAGGAATTTCCGGATGTTTGGCGTCACCCTGGTGGATAGCAGCTGTTCGAACAAAAATTATTCAGAATATTGTGTCCTGTAACGTTAGATGATGCGTGATGATAACAGCTTCTTAGGAGCCTCACATTTCACTATAGACAGATTTTATTATAAACGTGCTTCCATCTTCTCTTCCATGGCTTCTTGTCTGAGAGATTTCTCCTGAGAGACGGTCACACAGCTTTAGGAACATATCACCGAGAACTCAGCAAATTAAAACCTGACAAGACGTCTTCTCTTCCAGACAGTGGAGTGTGTGCAGAAAATCAGTCCTAATCTATATTCATCTATCTCATGTCTGTCTATGTATATTATCTATCTCCTATCTATCTCCTATCTACAGTATCTCTCCATCAGTCCTCAAGTTCGACATTTATCAAGCACTATAGGATAGATGTTCAGCCGGCACAGAGTGTTTAGTTAATTGATTGTCCAGTTGAATACTACTGATTAATCTCTTTTCTGATTGTACGTAGGGTTACTCTATCTCATATCCCTAAATTTCTACGACAAATAACACAGTGACAGCACAACACAGAGATACAAGAAAAGACGCTCCAGAATTGTCCTTTACTAAAAAAGAGATATCAGGGAGCGGCAGGTCCTCTTTAACCCCTTACTGCTCTGCTGCAAAGCTCAACAACGGAATAGTACGGTGCTGTGATGGCTTGGGTAAAGGAGAAGTGCGGGTGCTGGCCAGGGACGGGACAAGGTAGTTCCGCTCCCTAGGCGGACAAGGCAATTGCACCTCCCCACCCAAATCAATTTGAATTGATCCTACTTACTAATAAAGAGGTTAAAAGACACATTTAAAAGAAGCAATCAGGGGCAGATCCAGTGACTTACAGGTGACGTCTCCATGGATTTCAGTTGTTCACTTTCCTTTTCTTCTCCATTTGGTCCAGACCATCACGGGCAGACGTCTTTGGTCAGTTGTGTGCAGCCCCTTTGCCACATAAGAGTAAGAAAACACCAGTATTACTATATGGGACAGGCGGGATTGTTTCAAATTTTGCAAATCACAGCTGGCACCCTGTTCTAATGGCTGGGATTGGAGGTAACTCCAGTCATGTAACCCGTAGATGCCACAACCCATGATGATATGCCATGTTGTGATATGTGATTTAGGTTAACGTATACATGACTATGGTATTAGTTAGACTGCTTGGGTCTCACCAACCCCCACCTTATTAACCCCCACCATTAAATAACAGCCAGACAACTGTTCGGATTGAATCGGCCACAGCAGCTGTTTTATTAAATAACAAATAAATAACAAATAAATATCCAACATAAATAACTTAACCTTAACCTGCAGAAACCTGAGTAAATGACGAGGGAGGTCCTAGAAGCCCCAAAACACAACTGCACCCAAATAAACTGGCAAATCCATCTTGCCCCCAGCCGATGAACGCCAGCTCAGGGACACCAACTGATGGATGCCTAATTCCTCCACTCCAGTTCAACCATGAGAGTCCAGCCCCACCAGTGGGGCCCTACCATTTTCAACTACCACCATATTCACCAACTTCAAGGACATCCCCACCGCCAACAATGGTCAACTTGACCCACTTAAGTTTGCGCGTCCTTCGACATTCTCAGAGCTGTTTCGATCCCTCCCTGAATCCCCAGGGACCACATATCTATACCTACAGCATTGAGGTGCACCCCATCTGCTCTCCAAAACCGCCTCAGCACGATGTCCAACCACACTGTAATCAACTTCGGGAATAACGCCCATAACCTCAGGAAATCTAATTTAATGTCCTGAATTAACTCCCTGAATGGCCGAGCCCCCAAATCGTTTCCCCCGACGTGTAACACTAAGACGTTCTGGGGGGCGATCCAACCTCACAAAGTGATGCATCTCCCACAACACCCCACCCCATAAAATACCACTGATACCCAGCCACTGCAACACTGCCGCGTCCCGCCCAAAACCCAGTTGTCACCCATTCTGTCTCACGTCCGCCCTTATCGCCCCCCCAGAACATGAACGAGTGTCCCAGGAATAGATTTCGAATAGATTCCCAACGACCTAATATTTTTATCATATCCTTGCTCAAACCTCAATGCGCTACTTCCGTCGCTGCCCCAATCCGAAATGAATGTCCCGTATAACCCTTCTCACTAATCCACAGGACCTTCAAACATCTCCTGCAATGGCAAAAAAATTGGAACCGCGACAGATACGATCCATCCTCACGCCTAAGAAGAGGATCAGTGCCCTCCCCAATCCCCCCCCCCCCCCATAGCCCTGCAAGCACTTAACAGGACAAAGAAAACAACCCGGGACCTCAAACAAACTCAACTGCCTACCCTTTCCCACCTGATCTGTTTTAGACCTCCTAATTCAAACCACCACCCTGTCTGAATACATGTCTACATCTTCAAGCCTCAACCCCCCAGCTCTATTAACACTACTACTCACCAAGTCCCCCAACCTAAAAGCCCCAAAAAATGCCAGTAAGAAAGCAGCCTTAAACAAACTAACCTCCCAAGTCGACCTACAAACCAAGACTAACTTTGAGCCGATCTACAATAATAACTTAAACGAGGCCGGCCGTCTCTGATCCTCCGTCCCCTTGCCCCGTCGCCAGCCTTTTAAAACTTGCCTAACCAAAAAAGTATTTGTATAATCTAGAATACTACTTAAACGAAAAGCAAACGCCAAACCCAGAACACACCTATTTAACTGAGATACTGACAACCCCTCCTCACTAACATTCCCTAACAGTAGTAATAAAGCCATTTCCCCATATCCTCCCCCATTCCTAACTGCAAACACCACCGTTCCCAAGTCTCCCAGGCCTTACCATACGCAGCCCACATGCCAGGACTCAAAGACGCCCCATAAAAGCCCCATTACTGTCCCTCCAAGATTTCCCACAGTCAAGCTGGACACACTAGGCCCACTTCCTCCGCTTCTGGTGCCAGTTGACGAAAACGCTCCCACTGTGAACGAAAAAAAAGGCACCCGCAATACCATTAGAAACTCCCGTCACATGAACGGCCACTCTCTAAGCATTGATAGATAAACATCCAAGTACCAAATATTGCAACAGCTTAACTACCGGGAGAGAAGATGCCGTCAAAGTATTAATCGCCTGCACTACCCTCAGATTGTCACAATGGAAGCGAACTTTCCTATTCGCAAATCGCACATCCCACAACACTACTGCCATGACAATTGGAAAAAGCTCCAAAAGCGCCAAATTTCTTACCCATTTCTTACCCATCCTCTGACAATCCAAGACTCTGGCCAACATCCTATTGGCCATGGCAGTATGCCCCAAAACCCACCCTCCCGGCAGCGTCCGAATACAATTCGAAATCGAAATTGTTGAAAATGTCTCCCATGACCAATGTTCTACCATTATAGACCTCTAATAAACTTCTAAATCCCCCTTAACTCTTTTCCCAGCCGAATAAAATGATGCTGTGCAGCTACACCCGCCGTAGCAGAAGCCAAACGCCTACAAAAAATATGCCCCATCTGCATAATCCTGCAAGCAAGATTGAGTTTACCCAACAGGGACTGTAAATCTCGAAATCTAATCTTTGCCAATCTCTTCGCACTACCAACTTCCTGCCGAAAATTCAATAACTTATCTTCCGGCAACCTACATTCCATTTTGACTGTGTCAATCATAATCCCCATAAAACACAACTCAGTCGCAGGCCCTACCGTTTTTTCCACTGCCAGAGGCACCCCAAACTGTTCAAAAACTGACTGCACTGTATGCAACAATAATGAACAAACCCTTGAACCTTCCGGCCCAAGGCACAAAAAATCATCCAAGTAATGGATAATGGACAATCAACCCGACACGTCAACCACTACCCATTCAAGGAACGAACTAAAAGTCTCAAAATAGGTGCAAGATAACGAGCACCCCATGGGCAGACATCTGTCCACAAAATAATCCCCATCCCAAAAACAACCTAACAAATGCAAACTATCTGGATGGACCGGTAACAAGCAAAACTCCGCTTCAATGTCCATTTTTGTTAACAACGTCCCTGTGACCAACTTCCTTACCCAAGCCACAGCCACATAAAATGATGTATAAACCACTGAACATAATTCAGGATCTATGCCATCATTGACCGACGCTCTTTTTGGGAAGTAAAGATGATGAATGAGCTGAAATTTATTTGGCTCCTTCTTTGGCACTACCCCTAAAGGAAAACTCTCGAATTGACCAATGGCAGCTCTTGAAACGGCCCGCCATCCGCCCCAATGTAACTTTCTTAGCCAATTTTTCAAAAACTACCTCAGGGTGCTCTAGCGCCGACCTCAAATTCTTATGTACGACAGCACCCGGCGATGGAACTGAGGGAATGACAAAACCCCACCTAAATCCCGTTTCCAACAAAACCGCCACCTCCCGGTTCGGGTACCTATCTACCCCATCCTTTCCACCCGTACCGGTGTCTGCACCTTTTCCAATGTTGTCTCCCCCCTTTTGTCTTCCCCCTTTGAAGCACCTATTAGCTCCATGGGAACCACCGCATGTGGTGCACTCGTGCCTAAATTTGCACTTTGCCCCAAATTTGCAGTTTCCTTCATTAAATAGGAAACACAATCCTCTTGCTGATGCCGCCACAAAACTACCTTGCCCTGAACCCCCAGCGTTCCCCCGAAAGTGATGCCCCGACCGCGCTGGTGCCGTCACTCTTAGCCAGAGCCCAATATATTTGTGATCCCAATGCATGTTGTGCCGCACCGCATTTCTCTGTCTAAATTGCTTGTCGTAACGAAGCCAACCTTCACCGCCATATACCCTATACGCCTCGCCTATCACGTCTAATCTATACCGGCGCTTTTCCTCCTACTCCTTTTTTCCCTTTATCTTTTTTCCCCCTGTCCAAATTAATTCTCTCCAAATTTGCTTCCTGACCTCCTGCTTCAAATGTGCCGCCAACGGACCCTCAAAACACACATATACCTCACCCTTTGCCACGTTGTCCACCCTTGGCCTATCCTCCCCCCCGCCACGGATGCCCCTGCCCTACTAGATTGCTCCTCCACGGACACCCCACTCACTGGACCTGCTCTCCAAGCCGGTAGCGGCGACACCCCACCATCCCTTAAGACTGTCAACCACCCCGCCAGACCTAGTTCAGCCCTTTGCAGGAGGTTGGGTTTGGAACCAGGATCCGCCCCCCAGCTCAGTTAGTCAGTGAGATTATTTAGGAAGGAAGCAGTGACCTATGATCCTTCTTCTTAGGACTCAAGTTCCAGAGACCAACAGATATCTGGGTTAATTACTGCAAGATCGATGGAAAGACAGAAGGAGAAGAAGAAAGGTAAAGAACTTAGAATCTGCATGGCCAAGCATAGGAGTCAGCAAGGTAACCTGCTACTACAGTCATCCAGACTTTGCTGCTGTGGGGAACATTGTTAAGACACCCAGACAGATCCTGGCCAGACATGCCTTTAAAACCCTATATCCCGCAGTGGACATTACAGCCATTATTCCCAAGGTACTGTTGCCAGTCATAGATCTATTGAGAGAGACTTTAGCAAGATAGTGTACAAAGAGTGCCATAACTACCATCATTGCCTAAATCCATGCATCAATATCTGGGAGACAATTGCATTGTGTAGAGCTGTGTGACTGCTATAATTGGATGCACTACAACTCCCATTTATTTAATTCCAGAGACATTTATTCCTCAACCACTGGTCTGGTTTTCTGACTCCTACACCATACTCTGGCCATTGCACTCTACACACCCTGCCTTGCACCTATCTAAACACCTAATATCGAGGGGAAACCCAGCTACCATTAGACAGGAGCCCCAGAATTAGGGTGTACCCCAAAGGAAGAAAGGGTGCACCGTCCTTTCACTACATGACCCTATGGAGCAATGGTGTGAGGACAACCACTGTGATTGACTGTGACAGTCAGAGCAACTACCACTACCATCTTCTACTCCAGCTCCAGCTCCTCATGGGCTTGTTGCAGTTGCTACTGGAATGAAGGGTAAAACAGCTCAGTGATTACCAGGGGCGTAGCTAGAAATGCATGGGCCCCATAGCAAAAAAAAATTATGGGCCCCCCCCCCCTCTGTGCCATCCACAGATCCCCCTCCCCTAAATAGTGCCATCCACAGATCCCCCCTCCCCTAAATAGTGCCATCCACAGTTCCCCCTCCCCTAAATAGTGCCATACACAGATCCCCCTCCCCTAAATAGTGCCATCAACAGATCACCCCTCCCCTAAATAGTGCCATCCACAGATCCCCCTCCCCTAAACAGTGCCATACACAGATCCCTCTCCCCTAAATAGTGCCATCCACAGATCCCTCTCCCCTAAATAGTGCCATCCACAGATCCCTCTCCCCTAAATGGTGCCATCCACAGATCCCCCTCCCCTAAATAGTGCCATACACAGATCCCCCTCCCCTAAATAGTGCCATCAACAGATCCCCCCTCCCCTAAATAGTGCCATCCACAGATCCCCCCCTTCCCTAAATAGTGCCATCCACAGATCCCCCCCTCCCCTAAATAGTGCCATCAACAGATCCCCCCTCCCCTAAATAGTGCCATCCACAGATCCCTCTCCCCTAAATAGTGCCATCCACAGATCCCTCTCCCCTAAATAGTGCCATCCACAGATCCCCCCTTCCCTAAATAGTGCCATCCACAGTGCCATCCACACTCCCCTAAATAGTGCCATACACAGATCCCCCTCCCCTGAACAGTGCCATCCACAGTATCAGGTGCCTCTCTCTCCCCCCCCCCCCATGTGCCAGTATCAGGTGCCAAACCCCCCCCCCCCCCAGGTGCCAGTATCAGGTCAGGTGCCAACCCCCCTCCCCCCATGTGCCAGTATCAAGTGCCCCCCCCCGCTCCCCCCATGGCAGTAACAGTCGGGTATTAAAAAAAAAAAAAATAAACACTTCTACTTACCTCCATGTCAGCGATGCGATGCAGCCTCTTCCTGTGTCCCTCCCTGTATTGTGTCCCGCCCTGTATGTCCATATATGGAGTCACTGCTTGTATTTCAGAAAAGGTTTCTGCTGGGATTCGAACCCACGACCTTCTGTATCAGAGGCAGAGCACCTACCCTCAAGACCATAACAGCTGCCTTGCTGCTGACTGAAAAATTATGAGACTTCTACTGTTATAGCTGGCTAAGTGTACATCTATACACATAGCTGCTCATATATAGAGATATAGCAGAGCTGAGTGTGCTGGGATAGCTGTCATATAGAGATATAGCAGTGCTGGGTGTGTTGGGGCAGCTGTCATGTGTATAGATGTACACTTAGCCAGCTATAACAGTAGAAGTGTCAAATTTTTTCAGTCAGTTGCAATGCCTTCTTTATGGCTGTGAGGGTTAATGCTTTGCCTCTGATACACTGATACATTGGAGGTTGTGGGTTCGAATCCCAGACACATCAGGAGACTTTAGTATATACAGTAAGATTAGAGCACATTAGCGAGGGAACATTAAGACCGCTGCTGTGAAGGGGCCCTGAGAGTAAGACATCGATATTTAACTAACTTGAAAATAAACTGTCGGGCCCCGAAGCAGCTGCTTCCCCGGTAGTTACGCCACCTCCTGGCTGCCTGTGTGTAGTGTCTGTGTGTGTTAATAAAAAAAAAATAAAAAAAATTTGAATGCGGTCGGACGGGCCCCCTAGTGGCGTAGGGCCCCATAGCCACTGCTATGGTTGCTATGGCGATCCCTACGCCACTGGTGATTACCAAATACTGCAGACAAGATGAAGGCTAGAGCTGATGGATAGAGAGAACATGAATAGTCTGTTCATCCTGGAAGGAGCTTAGGCCGGTATAAGAGATCTGCCACCCTGTAACCAATATTGGGTAAGAGACTTGTTGTAATTGTAAACTTGTTACCCCAAGTGAGTCAAATAAAGACGGCCTTGTTAAAGAGGACCTGTCCCCGTTCCTGACATGCCTATTTTAATAGATTTATGCAGTCCCCATGTAATAACAATTCTGGAGCTTCTATTCTTATGGCTCTATGTTATGCCATTCATTTATTATTTCTACTAGAAGTTAAGAATGAATTGCTATTAGCCTTCAGTAATGGTACAGAGGGGAGGTAACCAGTTGGGAAGGAGGGGGGGGGGGGGGGGTGCCTGCACAGTCTGAAAATGGCAGCACTGATTGGACAGAGTCAGACTGTGCAGGTACACCCCCAAACTGGTTGTCTCCCCTCTGTACCCTTACTGAAGGATAATAGCAATTAATTTATAACTTCTAGTGCAAATAATAAAGGAATGGCACAACATAGAGCCATAAGAATAGATGCTCCAGAATGCATGAAGCTATTAAAACAGGAATGTGAGTAGTGGTGAAAGGTCCTCTTTAAGTTACAACTGTGTCCACCAGATTCCTTCCACCATCCTAGAGTGGGGAGCTATGCAACCACTTGGGGACAAATAGAGTATGAGCCGAACATGTACTGGAATGACCTTTGAAGAACTGGAGCAGAGGATAAGAATGGTAGTGGTTCGCAGTGGTTTCCTTCAGGCCATTGTTCCCTAGGGCCAGTGCAATAAGAGGAGGGTGCACTTTTCCTTTTGTCGGAGCACTCCCTGTAGTTGGTGCTCTTTCCTGATAGTGAAGAAAAAAAAAGGGGGTCAGTCAGCACATCCCAAAGCGCAGGTTCACGTTGCTATGGCTGAAAACACAACATCGAACAAAAACATACAATGCAACAGCTCTCTGCAAACCAAATAAAGTACAAAAATGCATAATAATTGCTAATGCTATGCTTATAAATTAGAGATGCTTGGCAAATACTTTTTCTACAAAATTATTTGAGCCCGTCTGCCACACGTCAAGGCGATCTCCTAATAGTAGTTTGGGGTGCACTTGATTTTGGTGGTTGTATGGGTGCCTGGCAGGAGGTGTAGTAGTGCAATGGCCAAAGTATGATCATGGTGCAAGTCAGGAAACCAAGCTAGAGGTAGTAGAATAAATGTCTCTTTTCACTTTAGTGTAAAATAAGAGTTGTAGTACATGCAACGCTAATCTATACACAGCGCAAATCCTTTTCCTCCATGGAGTGGTATGGAGGCTGACAGAGTGGCAAATAATGGCACTCTTGGTATGCTATCTTGCTAAAGTCTCTCTCTCTTAAAACTCTTGCTAGTGACTGTAATCTAGCAAGAGTGGCTGTAGTGCAGGATACAGGTTTTCAAGGCATGTCTGGCCAGGACATGGTTAAGTGTGATGGGTGTCTTAACTGTAATCCATCGCAAGAAGCAAAGTCTATATAGCTGTAGTCACAGGTTACCTCCTATGCTTGACCATGCAGATTCTAAGTTCTTGTTTTTTCTTCTGCTGTAGCCGATGCAGGAACTCTCACCAGAGGTCTGTTAGTCTCTGTATCCCGAGGCCTAAGGAGAAGGAGCACATTGAATTACTTCCTCCTTCTTTACTCACTAGAATCCCTCTAGACAGAAAACAGGGCCAGCCCACTCCTGCCAAGAGGGGAGTTAGAGGGTGGTTAACCCTGTCCCCCCAATCATACCAGGTCATGCTTGGTGTACATAAATGTAGCATAACCGTACATAACATTACAAACCATTTGTAGATACCCCCTGTACTGGGGTACTGCATATGGGGAAGATGGGAGGGAGTTGGAAAGATAGCTATCGGCCCGAACCATCGTTGGACCTACAGCTTTTGAATGTGTATGGGCAGCTTTAGAGTTTAATCGAGCAGCTAGGCAAATGCTCAACCGCTCCTCCATTCACACAGGGACCATCAAATCATGGGATATATTAAAATTGGAACATCTGACTTTTCTAAGGATCTTAAATTAAGAATATAGATTACTAACTCTGTAGTGTCCCACTAGGTAAATGTGGGCACTACACAATGGTTAATATGGTATTTGTGTTGATATGATGTTTTATGCATATTTTCCTGTTTATCTGTGTATCAGGCCTGTTAGGGTGTAGTATTACTTCCTAGACATTAGAGGGAGCTAGGGAACCCCTAGTATAAATAGCTAGGCCAAGACAGGAAAAGAGTAGCGTAGACCAGGTGGCTAGCAAGTGCAGACTAGCCAGCCTGTGGATAATGAGCCAGAGTTAGCTCAGAAGATTCACCCCAAGAGAAGAGTTTGCCTCCTGGGAGAAACCTGCAGTTCCCTAACCAAAGCAGAGCAGAGCCAGAGTTCCAGCTAGTCAAGTAAGCTGAAGGGCAGAAGGATTTATACTTAAAGCAAGGGATATATACCTGAGGAGGATTGCTACCAAGGATAAAAGCCAGCATTAGGGCATACAGGCCTTGGGATACAGACAGCCAGGATATCTGAGGAATAGTGCAGCCTGGACTGTGTGTGTTGATTTTACCCTCTGAGTATCTTGCAAAGAACATTGCCTGCCATTGATGTAAAGCCTGCTAAATGATTACTGCAGCAAAGTGGAACTGAATTCAAAATTTTACAAAGTTGAACTGTTTCCAGTAAAGAAAAGTTTGGTTCACCACAACACTGTGTTCCTCACAACTATAAATCGGTGTGCCACCGTTACAGGCACTGGCATTACGAACCTTAAAGGGACCTTGCCCTAGGTACATTAAACATCTGCAACATCCAGAGCACCTCACCCACCATCAGGCCTGGTCCCTAAATACAGAGAGTTCCCCAGAGGACTACTGTGCCAGCCTCTCCATCACTGCTGTACGCTGCCCAGGGTCATCCTACAAACTGTGAGTAACCCATAGCAACCCTCGTTTGCCTAAGTAACAGTGACCTCACATCGCTATACCCTGCAGGCCTGCGTACTGCATATTTTGGCGTCACGAACAGGATTTACGGACTATTCCTACGCCATTGTGGAATTTAAAACTGTGTGCCATTATCTGTTCATAAAGTGACTAAGCCCTACTTGTTTATTGGAAAAATTGCTGGGCCAAAGAACTGTAATAATCGCGGTATGAAGATTTTATTGTATGGACTGTTTGCCGTTTATTTGTCAGTGAATAGACAGCGATGTGCTCAAAGATGGCCGCTTAACTTGGCTAGATTATAAGTTGTGCCCGTTTGTGCCCGTTTGGCGCGAAAAAGACAAGGAGAAGGTACCGCCCAGCCTGCAAGGAGAAGAAACGCCGCCCTGTCTGGAAAGAGGATACCGCCTACCTGGAATCCCGGAGCTCCAAGAGGCCGCGCCTACCTTCTGACGCTGTGTGTGGGACTCCCGTCTGACGTAACCACGCCTCTCGCGAGATTTGGAGCGAGCACCGCCGGAGTAAGTACAAACTTTACCATTCACCGGCCCCTTCATACAACTGTACCAGGGAGGTCCCGATCCTTGCCAGGAACCGGGGAGGGTCCCCCACTAGCAAAAAGAGACTTGACCCGAGGGAAAAATCTGTCCGCCTTATCTCCGGTCCACTCCGCAGTTTCTTAAAGGGCCATACTCACTCCATCGCCCCCTTAGCAACGCTATGTCCGCGCCTGAAGAAGCGGGGCAGGCGGCCCCAGATGTGCCCTCTTAAGTGCCCACAGCTGGTAATAGGGCGCCTGCCGCCGCGGCATCATCAAGCCTGATGCCACTGACCATGCCGTATTATTTTGGGGCCCCCTGGTTCCCGCGATATTCCGGGGAAGCCCATAAATTAAAAGACTTTAGAGACCAGATTCTGGCCTTATTCCGGCTCTATCCTATCTCTGCTGAACAACAAATGGAGATCCTCCTAGCTCAGTTAGAAGGGGCCGCCCACAGGGAAGTCATGTCATGGCCCCTTTCTGAAAAGAGTAGCCTGGAGCAGATTTTTGATCGCCTCGGCACCACGTTTGAGGCCAGAATGGTGTCTGAAGTTAAGATGCGATTTTTCAGCAGAAAGCAACATCCTGGGGAGTCGCTCCGCGATTTTGCTCTGTCCTTGCAAGAGACTCTGAGAGCTGTGGTCCAGGTGGATCCCAAGAAAGCCGAGGACCAGGACAGGACTCTAAGAGAGCAGTTCATTGCGGGTATAAATACTGAGCACTTAAAGGACCAGCTGAGGATGCTGTCAGCTCAACACCCCAATTGTGCATTTCTGGACTTTAAATAGCTGGCCATCAGTATCCTACGTCAAAACCTGGCCGCAGGGCCAGCAGTCTCCCATGAACCTCAGGCCTGTCAGCCAAAGACTGTCAATGTGGGGCCGTCTGGAGTCAGTCAAGCCACGCAGGCTCCAGTAACAGATGTGGTGGCGGCACTAATGGAGCAGGTAAACCATCTCACTAAGAGCCTGGAGAAGGTGTGCAGGAAAATAGAAGAATGGGAGAGACCATTGCTACTGGAAGATGAAAGCCCCCTGCCTCCAAGGCTCCCGTCTGCATATAAAGATGTATACCCCAAGGAGCCTTATGGACGACCAAGTTACCGGTCTAGAAATCGCAAACAGCCTGTCTGTCACTATTGTAAAAAATATGGACATACTGAATCAATGTGCTGGCAGTTAAACGAGCAACCCCTGAGGCAGAGGACCGTCCCTCGGGAGGTAGAACAGTAGGTCCAAAGGATCCAAGTTGGATGCCCAGATACGTTGGATCTCGTCCAAAAATTAACATATGTATCAACGGGATACCTTTTGAAGCCTTGCTAGATACTGGTTCTCAGGTCACCACCATCCAACGGCCTGCCTTTGACAAGTTCTAGGATTCAAGTCTTCTCACCCAGCCATCAGAGTCCTGGCTAGATATCATCGCCAGTAACGGTAAGCCAGTGAAAGTCCACGGGTACTGGGAACCTACTCTTCAGGTGGGAGAAGCCACCTTACCACAGCAAGGTGTGATTGTGGTACAAGCCGAAGATAAAGGAGGACACCCTGTGATCATAGGGACTAATGTCTTTAAAAATTGTTACTCTGAAGTGCTTGAAGCATTGAATCAAACTATACCCTCAGCCTCACCTGCTTCTAAGAGAGTCATCCAAAAGACTATCAGTGTGCTGTGTGCTCAACAAAGGTTCGCAAATGGAAAAGGAGAAATCTGTACTGTCCGGATCCGGGACAACCGGCCGGTAATTCTGCCTCCAAATTCCCAGATTATCCTGTGGTGTCATGCTGTGTTAGGGATCCAGGGCCAGGACTATCAAGCCCTAGTGGAACCTATTCAAATTGAGAATCATCCCTTCGTACGAACAGCCAAGAGTCTGGTGACTGTGTCTCAAGGTAAAGTGCCTGTCCGTCTGATTAATTTCGGTGATCACCCTGTTACTCTCTTTAAGCACTGCCCCGTTGCTCAGCTTTTCCAGGTGTCTTTCCAGGATGTGATCCGTCTGCCTGCCGCGGAGACGTTCCAGACCGCACAGAGCAGCAGCGCCCCTGCCAGTGCCTCTTCAGTATCCTGGTGGGAAGAACTTCATGTGGGGAACAAATCCACCCCGAAGGAGCAAATGGAGGGAGTTCTGAAGCTGGTGAAGGAGCACCACAAGGCTTTTAGCAAGCACTCCACGGACTACAGAGAGGTCAGTGTAATCAAACACACCATACCCACTGGCTCTCATCCTCCTATCAAGGAGAGATACAGACCCATACCACCTACTACCTATCAGTCTGTGAAAGGGATGATACAAGAGATGAAGGACTCTAACATAATCCGGGACAGTCATAGTCCCTGGTCTGCTCCCCTAGTTCTTGTCCAAAAAAAAGATGGCAGCATAACGTTCTGCGTGGATTATAGGAAAATCAATCAGATCACCCACAAAGACACTTATCCGTTACCACGCATTGAGGAGTCCTTGACTGCCCTGGGGTCATCAGCCTATTTCTCCACTCTGGACTTAACTAGCGGGTACTGGCAGGTACCTATGGCCCCAGAAGATCGAGAAAAGACCGCTTTCACTACGCCTATGGGCCTGTTTGAGTTTAATTATATGCTGTTCGGATTGTGCAATGCTCCAGGGACATTCCAGCGGTTGATGGAGAGTTGTTTAGGCCATAGGAACTTTGAGACTGTACTACTATACCTGGATGATGTCATTATCTACTCAAAGACGTATGAGGACCATTTAAAACACCTAGATGAAGTGTTTCAAGTCCTTGTTAAATATGGCCTTAAAATTAAGCTGTCCAAGTGCCACCTACTGAAACCAGCCGTGAGGTATCTAGGGCACGTTTTTAGTGCCGAAGGAGTCCAGCCTGATCCTGATAAACTTGCTGCTGTCCGTAATTGGCCTACTCCCACCACCGTGAAAGAGGTGAGAAGCTTCCTCAGCTTTGCAGAATACTATAGACGCTTCATCCCGCATTTTGCTCAAATTGCGGATCCGATCCAGGAACTCCTAAGGGGGCATCCCAAGAAGAGTCCAAAGACTCCTATTTCTGTTAAATGGAATGGAGAACGGGAGATTGCCTTCCAGCTCCTAAAGAAGAAGCTGACTGAACCCCCTGTTCTGGGTTACCCCGATTATCAGAAGCCGTTCCACCTCTACACGGATGCCAGTAAAAGAGGCTTGGGAGCCGTGTTGGCCCAGGTGCAGGACAACAAAGAGAGGGTGATTGCTTACGTCAGTAGATCCCTGAGGGGAGCTGAGAAAAACTATCAGAATTATAGTTCCTTCAAGCTGGAGTTCCTCGCTTTAGTGTGGGCTGTAACTGAAAAGTTCAAAGACTATCTTGCTGCCACTCCGTTTGTCGCCTTCACGGACAACAACCCCCTGGCGCATCTGAACACAGCCAAATTAGGGGCGCTGGAGCAGAGATGGGCCTCACGCCTTGCCAACTATGACTTCACTGTGAAATACCGAGCAGGCCGCTCCAATGATAATGCTGATGCCCTGTCCCGGCTTCCCACTACAGAAGCCCCAGAGGAACCAAAAGATGCCTGGGAAGAAGTGGAGATGCCGGCGTTTTACAACAAATTTGCTCAGCAAGATAATGTTTGTACTGAAAATCGCTCAGCTGCTGATTCTTCCTCATCAAATATTCCTGAGTCCAGGGGTGAACAAGAAAGGTGGATTAAGCTCCAGTCCGAAAGTAGAGTCCTCGGTGAACTGCTCGACTTCCTTACTAGTGGGAGAACTCATGAGAGAGTCCGCAGGAAGAGTGAAGACCCAGAACTATTGAGACTGTGGAGACATCGCCACCAACTCTTCCTTCAAAAAGGCCTGTTGCTTAGAAGGAGCCTGGATCCAGTGTCCTGCGATAGAGTATACCAGATCCTCATACCACGTCGAGATGCCAGTCTGGTGCTGGAGATGTATCATAACCAGTCCGGACACTTCGGCGTGCAGAAAACGGAGGCCACTATTCGCAGGAGGTTCTATTGGATCGGGATGAGAGAAGACATTGAGAAATGGTGCTGGGAGTGCACTGCCTGTGCTGTGGGGAGAAGTGATCGCCATGACCAGAGGGCGCCTCTCCATCCTATCGTAAGTAAAACTCCCTTAGAACTTGTTGCCATTGACCATGTGAAGTTGGAGCCAAGTCGCTCAGGGTATACTTATGCCATGACTATTATTGATCACTTCACTAAGTTTGTCGTAGCAGTGCCTGTGAAAGACCTGACAGCCAAGACTGCGGCGGAGGTGATCTGGAAGCATTTCCTCCTGCCCTACGGCTGCCCAGAGAGGATCCTCACCGACCAGGGGTCTGCGTTTGAATCACAGCTGTTACAGGAGATGTGCCTGCTACATAATTGCCAGAAAGTCCGGAACAGCGCCTATCATCCGCAAGGTAATGGACTCTGTGAAAAGATGAATCAAACTCTCATTGAAATGCTGAGAGCAGTACCCCCGGAGACAAGGGGTAATTGGCCTACTCTGCTGCCACAACTCATGTATACTTACAATAATACCATTCACTGCTCCACCGGGTACACGCCCTTCTATCTGATGTTCGGCCGTCAAGGGAGATTACCTGCTGACCACTCCCTGGATGTACAGGTGCCTGATGTCATCAATCTACTCCCAAAAACTGATTGGGTAGTGGAACATCAAAGGCGTCTCCTCAATGCTAAGGAGATTGTCCAAGAACGTATGGAAAATGCCCGGGAGCAACAGCAGAGAGACTATGACCTGGCTGCTCATGCAGGGCCTCTAGCTATAGGAGACATGGTGTGGTTAAAAAATAACCACCGAACCAGTAAATTGGACAGTAAGTGGGAAAGGACTCCCTATGTCATTTCTGCCATCCCTAATGCTGAGGCCCATATTTATCAAATTTCCAGAGAAGATAAAGGCTCCTAAATTGTACACAGGAATCATTTAAAACCCTGCATAGAAGGAGAAATTGCAGCAGAGGACATTGAGCCGGAGTCTCCTGAGCCCGAGTTGCCAGCCCAGCCTGCTGATCCTATGCAGGCTGTTGAGAACCTGATACATGATAAAGAGCCACTTCATTGGTTCTTCACACCCTGGTTAAACTTGGTATTACCAGCTCCCGTTCCTGCTGGTTCTCAATCCCAGGATGAAACCACTTCAGCTCCTGCTATTCTTCCACCTCAGGATTACCTGTCCCAGAGTGTACCTGAAAGAGCTCCAGAGCCTGTGGACTCCTCCAACCCTCCTGAACTAAGCCAGGAAGAATCTCCGCCAGTAAGAAGGTCCACAAGGTCTACTAAGGGGCACCCACCTGTGAGGTTTGGGGACTACATTATGGGTAGCACCTCCCGGGAAACCCCTGTTTAACCATTTACAAGACCCGGGTACGGACTCAAATTGTTCTTTGAGCCTCCAGGAACTTACCTCATGTTTGCATTTTCTATCATTATCATTATTGACTATCATTATGGACTATCCTGGTTATCTTTGATACGCTGTACCAGGTCAGCGCCCCCTGTTCCCTTATACTATCCTGAGAGAAGAGAACGACGTCCCTTTTCACCGCACTTTCCAGTGGAACTGCCTGATATATAAATGTACTGCAAATGTAGTTGTGTGTTCCTGCTTTGCACTTTTTGTCTTTCAGGTTGCAGTTACCTGCTGGGCGGGCCCCCTTATGTTGCGCCGAGGACAGGCAACGTCACAGCAACGGGGTATGTAGTGTCCCACTAGGTAAATGTGGGCACTACACAAGGGTTAATATGGTATTTGTGTTGATATGATGTTTTATGCATATTTTCCTGTTTATCTGTGTATCAGGCCTGTTAGGGTGTAGTATTACCTCCTAGACATTAGAGGGAGCTAGGGAACCCCTAGTATAAATAGCTAGGCCAAGACAGGAAAAGAGTAGTGTAGACCAGGTGGCTAGCAAGTGCAGACTAGCCAGCCTGTGGATAATGAGCCAGAGTTAGCTCAGAAGATTCACCCCAAGAGAAGAGTTTGCCTCCTGGGAGAAACCTGCAGTTCCCTAACCAAAGCAGAGCAGAGCCAGAGTTCCAGCTAGTCAAGTAAGCTGAAGGGCAGAAGGATTTATACTTAAAGCAAGGGATATATACCTGAGGAGGATTGCTACCAAGGATAAAAGCCAGCATTAGGGCATACGGGCCTTGGGATACAGACAGCCAGGATATCTGAGGAATAGTGCAGCTTGGACTGTGAGTGTTGATTTTACCCTCTGAGTATCTTGCAAAGAACATTGCCTGCCATTGATTTAAAGCCTGCTAAATGATTACTGCTGCAAAGTTGAACTGTTTCCAGTAAAGAAAAGTGTGGTTCACCACAACACTGTGTTCCTCACTTATTACAACTATAAATCGGTGTGCCACCGTTACAGGCACTGGCGTCACGAACCTTAAAGGGACCTTGCCCTAGGCACATTAAACATCTGCAACATCCAGGGCACCTCACCCACCATCAGACCTGGTCCCTAAATACAGAGAGTTCCCCAGAGGACTACTGTGCCAGCCTCTCCATCACTGCTGTACGCTGCCCAGGGTCATCCTACAAACTGTGAGTAACCCATAGCAACCCTCGTTTGCCTAAGTAACCGTGACCTCACATCGCTATACCCTGCAGGCCTGCTTACTGCAACTCATGATCCTATACTTCAGAAAATCCTAAAAAAGTATTTTTCTTATTATGGTAATAAGGCATTTGTTATATCATAGGATTTTTGGATTATCCAAAATTAGGTCATTTTTCTATTTTTTTTAATTTTTTTTTGCATGATCAGTTCTGCGACTAAAAGGGTTTTATACGGTGAAGCTCACTGATAATTAGAAGCCATTAGTCTCGTTTTAAGATCCTCGTAATATCCTCATTAGCTCTGTCCCCTAGGTTTGTCTATCATTCATGCACTGGGGTATGATGTCATTAATCTCCTATCAACCACCCAGATGGGGATTTAATTCAGCTTGGATCAGGAATTAAAAGATTTATTTCATTAAGGAGCTGTTTATAAAGTCGAAGAAAAGTAATCAGATGAACACAAAGTGGCAAAATGGAAAGTTTATCTATCTTGAAGAGGAGATCATTAATGATCAGGAGAATATTTTAGGCTATATTTTATGGAAAGTCAAAACTTCTGTTCTGGCTAATTTCTTAAAAAAACCTTATAGTTCTCAGCGCTCTGTTTTTTATTTTATAGAGCGCTCCAAATCCCATTGACAGCAATAGATTTACATTCCTGGGTATTACCTGCAATCACCACTAGGGGGAGATTACTGCATACTGTGCTATTATTGAATTCAATGTATAGACTGTATGCAGAAAGCTCCTAAGCTCCCCCTAATGGTGGATGCAGGGAGTCAGCAAATTAACTTTTACATGCATGTCTATACAGGATATTTGGGGCTGGCCACCGCCTCAGCTATCATGCAGCATCACCTCTGGCACTCGTGTTCCTCCCTCGTTATTTATGCACTTTATATTATTATGTATTGAGCCTCATGTGGGCATCGATATTGTATTTTGTACACTATATGCACATTATATAGAATTATGTACTTTATAGGGGATGGCTCATGAGTGCCACAGTTGTGCTGCGGTGGTTGGGTTGTGTCCTAGCCCCTCTTTTTTGGGGCCGGCCACTGCCACCTCTGGCACTCGTGTCCCTCCCTTGTCACGTATGCACCTTTTTAGTGTTATGTATTGAGCTTTATGTGGACATTGATATTTTATTCATGGACACTGAATGCACTTTATATCATTATGCAGTTACTATTGTGAGATCCAACATAGTATGAATTATATTATGAATTATAGTATGAAATGTGTTATGCCTCTTAGTAGGGACTGTGCCTTTAATCATATACCGTATACCTAATGGCCATCACAACTTTGGTTATGTTATCTACCTATATATCGACAAACATGACGACTTTGATATGTTCGGGCGAGTTGGATACTAACTATGTAAAACATGGGCCCAATATGGAACACTGTTATGGAGTGGAATATCTAGTATTATCTATTATTGAGATCCAGCTACGATGCGGGACGAATGGGAGTCGATTGTCCAATGGCCAAGTGTTTGCGGGTCACATGCGTTCCAATGGGTCGCGGCTCCACGCATGCGCTGTCCGGGTCCATCTCGACGCGCTCCGTTACGTCATTACGCGCTGCGCATGCGCAGTGTGTTGGCGTGGACGCACTTAGAGATGGCGCGCCCGTTCGGTTGGAGCACAGGTGTCCGCAATCCAGGTACCTTATCCACTTATGTTACCAGTATATATACCCTGCTCTTTCATTTCTTCATACCTCCTGACGAAGCCGCTGAGGTGAAACGCGCATCGAGTGGTCTTGCGCTTAGGGCTTGTATATCCATCTGGGCTTGGTCATGTCTTCAGGTACGTCCCAGGTTTTAAGTGTATATTGAGACATCAATTTGTGGACCGCATTAACATCCATGGATTTCTTTTGAGGTAATTGCAGTGTATTGTGTAATTCCCCATCGGGGTGTGGATATGGTATGCTACACACCTCTTTGGTGTATATTGGATGTTTGCGTGTCACAGTACGAACCTGGTACCCGATAAGTGCTTATCTGCCTTGTGGGGATACACGATAGTCCAGTGGTATATATGCCCTTTGCTTCTCTGTATAACTTTTTCCATCTTGCCCTTTCTCTCCATATTTTATATATAATAAAGTGATATGAATTTGGATATATTATTTCCACTGGCTTTTTTGTTATGACATTGTATGTTACTCCAGGTGGAACGTTGTGCTGTCAACTATAGACAGAACGTTTTTTTGTAGGTTAATAAGGATATTTGGGGTATCAGAACAACAAAGTTCTGAAGGTTATAAAGATACACTAAATGGACAAAAGTATTGGAACACCTTCACATTAAACCCACAGGAGCTTTTATGACATTCCCAATATGCATTAAATGTGGTTTTAGTGAGTATTGCAGACCCTCACCCAAGTAGGACTTTTGATATATTTGTATGTATTAAAGAAAAGGTGCCACAGTGGAAAGCACATTACCAAATCATGAAATATCCTGTATATTATGCTTAATTCTCCTTTAATATTATAAATTAATAGTAATAACGATGGTGTGATGTGATCTTTAGCGTACATCTCCTTTTCTGCGTTAGATGTCTATTTAAATATGATACGAAGCTTTTCTTCTAATGAACCAGGCATTTCTGGCCCAGACTCCTGAAGAAGCCTCTTACCAGAAGCAGAGGTTCATTTGGACAATGTATAGAAGATTTCATTATGTTTCAATTTAGTAAGAAATGACTATATTTGCATAATAGATGGAACTTTTTAAATTGCTTTTCCTAGTGGGGCACTTAGCAGACCTTGGCTCGCCTTTGTGTATAGCTGTGGGATTCAATGATGTACGTAAATTCACTATAAATATTCAACTATAACATTAAAACCACTCATAGATGGTCATGTAGCAGATGTGGATCCTCCCTCTGTCACTGAAAAGATTTGGCTTGAGGCTTCCTCTAAGGGTGTTAGGAAAGTGGCCCCCTGTACAGGGATCTGGACTCTGCTGCAGGGCAACCACCAGGTTACTACCTCTTGAAGTAGTCTTTATTCAACTGACAGCTGACACACTGGGGTCAAGAGATGCTGGAGCACAGCACCAAGGGGACAGAGAAAGTCACAGGATGAACAAGGTCAAAGCAGGCAGAGTATGTTCAGTCCAGTTATCAGTCCAAAGGTCATGGCAGGCAGCACAGGGTCAACATGGGAGTCGAGCAGTGATGAGGTCTGGGTTAAATCCGGTAAACAGGCAGAGTTAAATGTTGTGATTTACGTGTGCACTCTGAATCCTTAATGGTTTTGTATAGGCAACAAATAGTTAAATTATAGCTTTTTACTGCCGTTACCTGAGTGATGGGCTGGTCCCACCTCCTTAGTTAGAGAGTTTCTAGCCAGCAGAGCTAGAGTGAGGATGTGCCTAGTGACAGCTCTTGAGAACTAGGCCTAGTTCAGGGAACCTTCATCCCTGAGATTGAAACCTGCCAAAGAAGCAATTGAGCTGAAAGACTACTCCTAGAAATGAAAGAGGACATACATTTAGTAAAGGCTGAGAACCACTTTGAGTGCTTGGAAAGACAGTAAGGTAATCGCTCATTTATGGCAAAAGACTTTACTGTTGTGGAAAAAGATGATTGTCTCTGGCACCCACCACACTTCTGAGACGAATCTGAATTCTGCCACTATCACACAGAAGTGAATAACATTGATTATCTCATGACAGTGGTGCCTGTCAGGGAACCTGATATATTAGGCAGCAAGTGCACACTTAGGCAGTCATACGGATTAGGGATGAGCGAATTTCATATTTTGAAGTTCGTGTGCGGGTTCATGTTGTGGTATTTACTGAATTGCGTTATGGATTCCGTTACCATGGACTATAGCGCAATTCCATGATGGAATGCATAACGGAATGCCTTTAGAGGCATTCCGTTATTCATTCCGTCATAATAGAAGTCTATGGCCTGCATAACAGATCCCTCCGGTTTACGTTATGCTGGAGTCCTCTCCTGCAGTGGTTAGTACCTACCAAAAATGGTCAAAGGATAGGTAACTGGTGAACCAGAGACAGGGTCATGAATTCTCAAGGTTCATGGTGTCACGAGGGTGTCAAGAGCCACGCCTGACTCCGATATACCCGGGGTCAGGAAATCGCAGCGGGTGGCTGCGCGCTCTATGTATAAAGATAGTGCTGTTTCTTAATGGTAGCTTTCTGGGTTTGCCTTGCAATCCTTTTTGGCTCACTCAGGGATCCGTAGCTTCTTCTCCTCAGCTGTTCCTTGTCCAGCACTCCCAACCTCCTTATATTCACCTCTCCCACTTCTCTGGTTGCCAGATATAGAGCTTCCTGCCTGGACTTCTATACTGACCCACTGGAGCTGTGTAGCTGTAACAGTACAGCCTGGATCACAGCGGCTCCCTGTGACGATACGCTGACTTGCGCTCCAGCGTGGAACGCACCGGCCGTCTGCGATGATACGCTGGCTTGCGTTCCAGCGTGGAACGCAGCGACCGCCTGTGTTGTTACGCTGACTTGCGCTCCAGCGTGGAACGCAGTGGCTGCTGGGCCCTCCTGTGACTCCGCCCACTTACCGTCCGGCCCTTAAATAGAAGACAGGTGCTAAGCAGGGTGTTCCACTAATGGAGTGCGCACCCTGCTAGCTCCACTGCATCTGAGGACTCTGTCCACATATCCAGACCTGGATCCCTAACAACAGCGTGAAGGACTGTCTACCTTCTTGCCACTGGCTTCCCCACTGCTGGCTTCCTAGCCAAGACCAACTAACCGCAAGTATATGCCTGTTACCTGCCCTGATTAATGTCCTGGAACTCTGAGTGGGGTGGTTCCTGACTGGTGTGAGACGATACTCCCAAACCAACTCTGAACCTACTGCATACTATATACTAAACTGTGGACATGCTCTGAACCTACTGCATACTATATACTAAACTGTGGACATGCTATACTAACTCTGAACCTACTGCATACTATATACTAAACTGTGGACATGTTCTGAACCTACTGCATACTATATACTAAACTGTGGACATGCTCTGAACCTACTGCATACTATATACTAAACTGTGGACATGCTATACTAACTCTGAACCTACTGCATACTATATACTAAACTGTGGACATGTTCTGAACCTACTGCATACTATATACTAAACTGTGGACATGCTCTGAACCTATGGCATACAATATACTAAACTGAGTACATGCTATATACCAACCCTGAACCCATTGCATACTAGATACTAACTCTGAACTGTGCACAAGCTTATACTAACTTGTGACTCCTGTAATACTGGGAGACCTTCCTCTCCAGCAGTAATACTAAATAGATGGATAGCGGTAAATGATTTTGTTACCCCAAACTCTCCGCCCAAGACTGAGAGAGACGCCTGGGGTACATACTGAGTAACCGCGAATCCCACAGCCAAGAACAAGGGCAGTGGGATAATAGTGCATGTCCATTGCTTCCGCAGTTGAGATCCTAACTGATCAACTAGGTGCGTTACATATTAGTGGAACCCACATGGATCCAGTGGAGGTTGCAGGTCACCTCGTCACCCTCACTAAGAGGGTGGAGACCCTCAATGTGACTATACAACATCTCCAGCTAGAAAACCAGGCAATACGGCAACTTGTCACTCAGGGGCCAGGACACCCCCGTGATGGACCAGAACCCAAGGTCAGCCCACCTGAGATATTCGCGGGTGACCGAAGGCAGTTCAGGGATTTCCTGAACGCGTGCAAACTAATGTTTGAGCTGCAGCACTGGACTTACCCAACTGACAGAACAAAAGTACTTACCATGATCTCATACCTCAGGGGGGAGCCCAGAGCATGGGCCAATACTTATTTAGAAAAAGAAGACCCAGTCCTGGAATCCTTCCCTCTGTTCCTTGAAAAAATGGCCCTTCTCTACGAGGACCATAGTAAACAGCTGACCGCTGAGACCGCTATATGCAGCCTTAAACAAGGGAGACGACCTGTAGAGGACTTTATTGCGGAATACACTCGCTGGGCCCGGGAGACTGAATGGAATGACCTCACCCTTAGGAATCAGTTTCGCCTAGGTCTTTCCGAGGCCCTGAAGGACGAATTAGCCCGAGGAGAATTACCACTTACACTTAATGCCTTGATGCAGAGGGCCACCACCATTGACAGACGGCTGAGGGAACGCAGAGCCGAGAGAGTCTCAGGCTTCACACCCAACCCAAGACCGTCCAGCCAGGGTTCTGCTGTAGAGATGATGGAGATTGGGGCGATCCGAGGTCCTCTGACCGAGAGAGAGAAAGCCAGGAGACGTAACCTCAACCTCTGTTTATACTGTGCGTCTGCTGACCATACCGTTGACGGATGCCCCGCGATACGTAAGAAGTGCGAAGGTAAGAGCGGCACGTCTTGTACCTTAGGCAGTACAAAAAATAGTACTGGTGGTTACATATACACGTCTCTCACCTTACAGTGGGACCAAAACCGGATTATCGTTGAAGCCATGGTGGACACGGGAGCTTCGGGGAATTTTATCGATATGCATCTGGTTGAGCGAAATAAAATTCCCCACATGAGAAAAAACGTTCCGATATCCGTGAGTTTCATTGATGGTACCACTTCTAGTCCTATCCACAGTCAGACTCAACCCCTCATGGTGACATGTGAAAATAACCACACAGAATTCTTATCCTTTGATATCATACACTCTCCATTGTTTCCCGTGATTCTTGGGTTGCCATGGTTGCAAATACACCAGCCAACCCTCCTATGGAAACAGGGGAGAGTTCAGTTTACGTCACCTTATTGTATGGAGACCTGCTTTCCTCTCAAATATCTCATGCACGTGGGAGTGAACCAGGTCCCCAGCCAATACGCAGACTTTGCTGAGGTATTCAGCGCAAAGAAGGCGGAATCTCTTCCGCCCCATAGATCTTACGATTGCCCCATAGACTTGCTGCCGGGTAGTGAGATACCCACGGGTAGAATTTATCCATTGGCACAACCAGAACTTGTTCACCTCAAACAGTACCTAGAAGAGAACTTACGAAAAGGTTTTATTCAGCCTTCAACCTCCCCGGCAGCAGCAGGGATGTTCTTTGTGAGAAACAAAGACTCAAGCCTAAGGCCCATTATAGATTACAGAGCCTTGAACAAAGTAACAATTAAAAATCGGTACCCCTTGCCACTAATATCCGAACTCATAGAAAGATTACAAACAGCAACAATCTACACCAAGCTGGATTTGAGAGGCGCATACAACTTAATTAGGATCAGAAAAGGTGATGAATGGAAGACAGCTTTCCGCACTCGGTATGGTCTCTTCGAGTATACAGTGATGCCCTTCGGGTTGTGCAACGCCCCTGCCACATTCCAAAATTTTATTAACGACATCTTTAGGGATCTACTGGACGTATGTGTAATCATCTATCTTGATGATATACTAGTGTATTCCGATAACTTACACGATCACAGGAAACATGTCCGTTGGGTTCTCGCACGGTTAAGTGTTCATCGCTTATACGTCAAACAGGAAAAATGTGTATTCGAGACTACCTCTCTTCCCTTCCTCGGATACATAATTTCACCCAAAGGTATCCAGATGGATCCCTCAAAAATCACTTGCATCCAAAATTGGCCGATTCCGGATTCCAGGAAAGCTCTTCAACGGTTCCTGGGGTTCTCAAACTTCTATAGGAAATTCATTAAAGATTTCTCCGCTACCACTAAACCACTAACCCGCTTAACTAGTGTCAACACGAAGTTCGTTTGGTCCAAGGACGCCCAATCAGCGTTTGAGTTATTAAAGAACAGGTTCACTACGGCACCGATACTGACTCTCCCAAATCCGAACCATCACTACGTGCTGGAAGTAGACGCATCCCAGGCAGCCATAGGAGCTGTTCTGTCCCAGCGAAGCTCTTTTTCAACTCCGTTACATCCTATCGGGTTCTACTCCCGGACTCTAAATACCGCCGAATTCAATTACCCCATAGGCGAAAAGGAACTCTTCGCCATAAAGTGCTCCCTGGAAAATTGGAGGCATTTACTTGAAGGATCAATACACCCCATCACAATTTATACGGATCACCGTAATCTACAATACCTGAAAACCAATAAAACATTATCAGGCCGTCAAGTACGGTGGAGTTTTTTTTTTGACAGGTTTAACTTCCAAATTACATACCGACCAGGCTCAAAAAATGGGAAGGCCGACGCCTTGTCACGACTGGCTGAAATTCGCACCTCAGACACGGCCCCCACATAGATCATTCCACCGAAGAAACTCGTCCTTGCCACCATAATGTTGGAAACCCAGCTCAAGGATGCTCTAATTAATGACCATGCTAATACCCCCCCTGGTCTTTCGCAGAACCAACAGGGTCTCCTTTACAAGGACAGCCAACTGTACATACCACCCTCCCTCACCAATCAGGTGATCAAACTTTGCCATGATTTACCCCTCGCGGGACATCCCGGCATTGCTAAAACCACAACCCTGATACGCAGGAACTTCTGGTGGCCAAAGATGACCAAACAAATTGAGGAATACGTTTCCACGTGCGAGACCTGTGCCTCATGTAAAACTGACAGAAACCGACCTTATGGTCTCCTAATGAGTCTTCTCATCGCCAACAGACCCTGGGAATGGGTCTCGATGGATTTCATAGTTGAACTTCCCCTTTCCAGAGGAAACAACACCATCATGGTGGTAGTGGATTTGCTGACTAAGATGGCACACTTCGTGCCCCTCAAGAAGTTACCCTCCTCCAAGGAAACGGCCGTGGTATTCCTGTCTAATATTATTAAGTTACATGGAATTCCTAGCCAGGTCATATCAGACAGGGGTTCGCAATTCGTATCCAAATTCTGGAGAGCACTTTGTTCCAGACTTCAAATCGACCACAGAATGTCTACCGCCTATCACCCCCAAACTAATGGGCAGACTGAAAGGGTGAATCAGTGTCTGGAACAGTATCTCAGATGTCACTGCTCATTTCTCCAGGATGACTGGGAGGGCCTACTTCCTCTCGCTGAATTCGCCTATAATAATTCTACGAATTCCTCCACATTACATTCTCCATTCTTTGCTAATTACGGATTTCACCCTAGGTCTCTTCCTCAAACCAGCCTTCCCACAAACGTTCCAGCCACAGACGATTATCTGACCACTTTGCAAACTACCCTTAAGACGCTAAAAGACAACCTTCAATGGGCAAAAGAAAGACAGAAGTGTTACTACGACCGTCGTAGGAGAGAAAGTCCTCCCTACCAGGTCGGGGACTCGGTTTGGTTATCAACAAAAAACCTTCGGTTGGGGGTACCTTCCAAGAAATTGGGAAGACAATTCCTGGGTCCTTTTCCGATAGAAAGGATTATTAACCCCAACACGGTGAGACTCACCCTTCCTCCGCGATTACAGGTACATCCCACATTCCACGTGTCACTACTGAAGCCGTTTAGATCTAGGCCGTTCCCATCAAGTGATCCTCGACCCTTGCCTCCGATAGAGGTCCAAGGAGAAGAAGAATTTGAAGTTGAGCAGCTCATTGATTCCAGAAGAAGACGGGGGAAGATCCAGTATCTCATTAGATGGAAGGGGTATGGTCCCCAGGATGACTCTTGGGAAGATGTGCAAAACGTTCATGCTCCCAAACTCCAAAGATTGTTCCATAGAAGATTTCCCAACCGACCCTCTCCTAGTGGGGTACCCCGGAGGGGTCCCTTAAGGGGGGGTACTGTAACAGTACAGCCTGGATCACAGCGGCTCCCTGTGACGATACGCTGACTTGCGCTCCAGCGTGGAACGCACCGGCCGTCTGCGATGATAAGCTGGCTTGCGTTCCACCGTGGAACGCAGCGACCGCCTGTGTTGTTACGCTGGCTTGCGCTCCAGCGTGGAACGCAGTGGCTGCTGGGCCGTCCTGTGACTCCGCCCACTTACCGTCCGGCCCTTAAATAGAAGACAGGTGCTAAGCAGGGTGTTCCACTAATGGAGTGCGCACCCTGCTAGCTCCACTGCATCTGAGGACTCTGTCCACATATCCAGACCTGGATCCCTAACAACAGCGTGAAGGACTGTCTACCTTCTTGCCACTGGCTTCCCCACTGCTGGCTTCCTAGCCAAGACCAACTAACCGCAAGTAGATGCCTGTTACCTGCTCTGATTAATGTCCTGGAACTCTGAGTGGGGTGGTTCCTGACTGGTGTGAGACGATACTCCCAAACCAACTCTGAACCTACTGCATACTATATACTAAACTGTGGACATGCTATACTAACTCTGAACGTACTGCATACTATATACTAAACTGTGGACATGCTCTGAACCTACTGCATACTATATACTAAACTGTGGACATGCTATACTAACTCTGAACCTACTGCATACTATATACTAAACTGTGGACATGCTATACTAACTCTGAACCTACTGCATACTATATACTAAACTGTGGACATGCTACACTAACTCTGAACCTACTGCATACTATATACTAAACTGTGGACATGTTCTGAACCTACTGCATACAATATACTAAACTGTGGACATGCTCTGAACCTATGGCATACAATATACTAAACTGAGGACATGCTATATACTAACCCTGAACCTATTGCATACTAGATACTAACTCTGAACTGTGCACAAGCTTATACTAACTTGTGACTCCTGTAATACTGGGAGACCTTCCTCTCCAGCAGTAATACTAAATAGATGGATAGGGGTAAATGATTTTGTTACCCCAAACTCTCCGCCCAAGACTGAGAGAGACGCCTGGGGTACATACTGAGTAACCGCGAATCCCACAGCCAAGAACAAGGGCAGTGGGATAATAGTGCATGTCCATTGCTTCCGCAGTTGAGATCCTAACTGATCAACTAGGTGCGTTACAGTAGCTGAGATTCCTGGTTGTTGTTCCAGAGCGTTACCCTCCGGATCCCTGTTGGGCTTTTGTTGTCTGCTGTTGTCGCCCACCTGGGATTATATGTTTTGTCTGTATTGTCTGTCCTCTCCTTGGTGTTTTCCTTTAGCGTTAGTGGTGCGGACTAGTGTTCCCACCGCCCTATTCACTACATAGGGCTCATCTTAGGGAAAGCCAGGGTTTAGGCACGTGATCGGCGTACGGGTGAGGAAGCCGTCTAGGGCAGTCAGGGCAGTCAGGTGCCAGCCTCAAGGTGAGTTAGGGATCACCACCTTTCCCTCTCCCTTGGACAGGGCCTTCCATTTTCCCTCCCCTTGCGTCACGTATGTGATCAGCACGCCGGTCATGACATTATATCTGGCGCATTGGAGGGGTTACGGTCCTGAGGAAAGAATGTGGGTTCCAGCGTCTGAGGTAAACGCCGACAGGTTAGTTCGGGCTTTTCATGCCTCTCATCCTGAGAGACCTAGTCCTGAGTGTCCGGAGGCCCCTCGTAGAGAGGGGAGTACTGTCACGAGGGTGTCAAGAGCCACGCCTGTCTCCATTATACCCGGGGTCAGGAAGTCGCAGCGGGTGGCTGAGCGCTCTATGTATAAAGATAGTGCTGTTTCTTAATGGTAGCTTTCTGGGTTTGCCTTGCAACCCTTTTTGGCTCACTCAGGGATCCGTAGCTTCTTCTCCTCAGCTGTTTCTTGTCCAGCACTCCCAACCTCCTTTATATTCCCCTCTCCCACTTCTCTGGTTGCCAGATATAGAGCTTCCTGCCTGGACTTCTATACTGACCCACTGGAGCTGTAATGTCATACAGTTCCTGATTAATATTACCATATACACTCACCTAAAGAATTATTAGGAACACCTGTTCTATTTCTCATTAATGCAATTATCTAGTCAACCAATCACATGGCAGTTGCTTCAATGCATTTAGGGGTATGGTCCTGGTCAAGACAATCTCCTGAACTCCAAACTGAATGTCAGAATGGGAAAGAAAGGTGATTTAAGCAATTTTGAGCGTGGCATGGTTGTTGGTGCCAGACGGGCCGGTCTGAGTATTTCACAATCTGCTCAGTTACTGGGATTTTCACGCACAACCATTTCTTGGGTTTACAAAGAATGGTGTGAAAAGGGAAAAACATTCAGTATGCGGCAGTCCTGTGGGAAAAAATGCCTTGTGGATGCTAGAGGTCAGAGGAGAATGGGCCGACCGATTCAAGCTGATAGAAGAGCAACGTTGACTAAAATAACCACTCGTTACAACCGAGGTATGCAGCAAAGCATTTGTGAAGCCACAACACGCACAACCTTGAGGCGGATGGGCTACAACAGCAGAAGACCCCACCGGGTACCACTCATCTCCACTACAAATAGGAAAAAGAGGCTACAATTTGCACAAGCTCACCAAAATTGGACTGTTGAAGACTGGAAAAATGTTGCCTGGTCTGATGAGTCTCGATTTCTGTTGAGACATTCAAATGGTAGAGTCCAAATTTGGTGTAAACAGAATGAGAACATGTATCCATCCTCTGATGGCTACTTCCAGCAGGATAATGCACCATGTCACAAAGCTCGAATCATTTCAAATTGGTTTCTTGAACATGAAAATTAGTTCACTGTACTAAAATGGCCCCCACAGTCACCAGATCTCAACCCAATAGAGCATCTTTGGGATGTGGTGGAACGGGAGCTTCGTGCCCTGGATGTCCATCCCTCAAATCTCCATCAACTGCAAGATGCTATCCTTTCAATATGGGCCAACATTTCTAAAGAATGTATCAGCACCTTGATGAATCAAAGCCACGTAGAATTAAGGCAGTTCTGAAGGCAAAAGGGGGTCCAACACCGTATTAGTATGGTGTTCCTAATAATTCTTTAGGTGAGTGTAGTTCCCACACAATACTGCAATATAATTCCCATACAATACTTTCATATAGTTCCAACACAATACTGCCCTACAATTCCTACACAATATTGCCATATAGTTGCCACACAATACTGCCCTACAATTCCCAGACAAGACTGCCATACAGTTCCCATACAATACTGCCCTATAGTTCCCACACAATCCTGCAAATAACTACCACACAATACTGCCATATAGTTCCCACACCATCTTGTCATATAGTTCCTACACAATGCTGCCATATAGTCCCCACGCAATGCTACCATATAGTTCCCACATAATACTGCAATACATTTCCTACACAATACTGCCAATAGTTCCCACAGAATGCTGCAAATAGTTCACACATAATGCTGTCACATAGTTCCTACATGATACTGTAATATAGTTCCCAAACAATACTGCCAATAGTTACCACACAATACTGCTATATAGTTCTCACACAGTGCTGTCATATAGTTTATACACAATACTGTCATATAGTTTTCACACAAATTACGCCTTTTTTTTTTTTTCGGTGGTGATTAAATTAGCAATTAGCAGCCTGCTGGAAAACACTAAAGGCAGGCTTGGAGCCTATACCTGCCTTTACACACGCAATTGCGTTGTACCGATGGGAGACAGAGGGAGTCCACTCCCTCTGACACTGTTTACATGTGGTGTGGCTTGTAAAGGGTTAAACAGCCCGGAACGGCACTCCTGCCGGTCGAGGCAGTTAGAGCAGGAGTGCAGCTCTCATGTGAGAACCGAGCCCCCGCTCCCGGCTACATGGGGGACCCATGCAGCGCTTAGACCGGGCCACCGTGAAAAGGCAGCACCCCAGCCTAAGCTGGTACTGGTGTTCACTAAGGGCTTAAGCAGCAGACATATTTGTCATGCAATAGACAGCCTCAGCAGCAAGGAGCACGTGGTGCTGAAGCTCTTCGAAGATGCCACAAAGTTTGTCAGCAGGGACAACTGCAGCTGACACATCCTGCTGTCCAACCTACAGGAGGATGACGAAGCTTTCTGTCCACCCGACAGGAGGATGAGGAGGATGAGGATGAGTCGGAGGTGGAGGAGCAAGAGGACGATGATGAGGATGGCATCGGCCAAGATCAGAGCTGGGTACGCTGGCCAGAATAGCCATCTGTATGCTCGCTTGCTTATGCAAGGCGTATTGAGCAGTCTGATGATTACTGGATAGCTATGCTTTTAGACCCTTGCTACCAGGTCAAAAATGGGGAATGTTTTCCTCTTGCAGAAAGGGAGGACAAATTACGTTATTACCAGGAAACTGCTGCTGTCGCCTCCATCATGCCACTGCCGTGACCTGCTGACCATCATCTTCTGTAAGGCTGCTGCTGCCTTTTTGCCAACATGTACCATATGGCTGCTGCTGCTCCACGCTGTTAATCCCCTACTGCCACCACCATTAATGCAAAGCATCTGAGATAACAGGTTTTCCTACAAAAATTATGAGTCTTAGGAGGCTAGAGGGGGTTATATACCAATTTTCAGGGCAATTGGAGCATCTTCAGTTTGGCCCGAATCGATCAGGGTCCAAACCAAACTTTTTAAAAAATTCGGTGACCCAAAACGAATCTCGACTGGTTCACTCATCTCTATATTGTTGCTTTGGAAAGTGCCTTCGGGAACATCTGGACTGTTCATCTCATATACATAGCCTAGGGAACTGCTAAATAATCGTTAACAAGAACTGTGCCTACTTCTGAAAGTATGTGTATAAAGCAGTGACCAGGTTTGAGGTGGCCCACAGAGCTTTGTTGAGTCCCCTGGACACTAATGAAGTGTCACAATGTGCTGCTGCTCTCTGGATGGGGATGATAAGGCATGGTGCACCCCAATGGGAAATAAGTCCAGGGTTTGCAGTAAACCAGTGTACTTCTTTACTGGAGGAACTCAAGTGCAAAACAATACAGGTGAGACACTGCGCTGACTTCTCCAGTTTCTCTTCTGGTAGCAGAAGGTTCTGTGCTGAGGAAAGGCTTGAACTAGCTGTCCCTCCCTTTCTCAGAAGGCTAGCTTTTCCCTCCTAACAAGCTGAGTCTCTAATGCCAACAGGTGTAAGGTAGTTATCCTATAAGCTAATGTTCAACCTTTTAAACAGACCTTGAGACGTGACTTTCATAATAAGTAAGCCAGCACCTCATCTGTAGACAGCAGTTTTTTCAGGTAATTGTCCCTCATCAGTGCAGAGCAGAGAGTACTGGCTTAACTGGGTAAGAGGCCTAAGTCAGGATTTGGGGGACCTTTTAAACAGGCCTTGAGACATGAAGATTGAACATTGACTAATTAAAGCTAATTACATCTGGAGGCATTAGAGGCTCTGCTTGTTAAGAACTGATTTGCATACCTTCTTCCCAGAATTCCAGAGAAGCATTGCCTGGCCTATAAGACTCCTCAGGCTGATTAGGCGCTCTCCGTAAGAAGATATAGTATCCCCCGAATCAATGATCTTCCCTCCAAAACTCAGCTCTTCATAGTTCTTTATAAAAGCAGTGGAAAATGAATTGCTTCTCAGTGCACAGAGTGTACATTCTCAAAGTCTCTCAATGTCACCGCCAGTTCTGTGAGAAGGTCTGGCAGACGTTCTTCTCTACCTCTTGTATGACGTTCTTCGTTTTGGTTTCACTTTGTCATCTCCTTGTGTCACTTATTTAGACTAATCGTCTTCCTTTATATTCCCTCCCATACTGCATCACTTTGCGGTTTATACTACTTCCTGGATGAAGTGTTCACCGCTGGAGGCTGCTGCTGCTGTTTGCCCAGATAAGTCTTTTCCTTTATTGTTTTTCCTTGCTGGCTTGATTCTAGGTGACCCTGACTCCATCCGTATTAAGTGTAGGGAGCCGGTGGTCGTGTCCCCTCACTATTATAGGGTTTTCAGGTGTCACACAGTCTTAGGTACGTGGGCATGCAATCGTCTACCATTGAGACCCTTGCATGTGCATAGCAGTCAGGGAGAGCTCTTAGGGTTTTATAGGGCTCACCTATATGCTACTTAGTTTGGGATCAAGCCAGTCGGTCGTTTATTTCTAAGTTCCAGCTATCTGCAACTTCATCCGTGACACTCAAAGTGTGAACTGGCTGTGCATTAATATTTTTCATAGTGCAGTGTCCCACTTGTGATCGTGGGCACCGCAAACTAAGTTGATTGTGCTTTATTGTCATATATTATGCCTGTATGCTGTACTTCATCTCATGTCATATTCTCCCATGTCACTATGTGATTCTACATGTAAGATCCTTTATACAGGCCTAGTTAGGGTGCACTACACTAGTTTCTCCACTAGATGGGGCAGTGTTACAGTGTATATATAGCTTAGCTCAGGCCTAGTTAGGCAGTGTTCTCCTGAAGTCTAGTCAGTGAGCAGCCATGATGTAGCTGCCTGCTGGAGGGAGGCCTCCTGCCTCTCTGCTCTCTCCCTGTTGGCTCCACAGTCCAGGGTTAAAGCCTACAAGATTCAGCCTAGAGGTGAGAAATTTACTTCTATAGCTCGCTCCTCCGGGGTGACCAGTGACAAGCTGCAAACAGCAAGTATTCAAGGGGATTAGTATATTTTATTCAAGTCAAAGGATAGCAAATGGCCATACTCAAAGGCTTCCCAGGCACCTTTGCAATTAGGTGTAGGACACAGCTTCCGGCATCCACACCTCCAGTTTAAATCCTGAGTACAGTTAGGCCAACTGTCAGAAAAGCACTTGAAATAGAGGTTCAAGGATTCTGAAAACCACCTTTAATCCAGGTTAGAATAAGGCGAGAGTTAATACCAGCCTAAGACTTTTATACTTTAAAAGCATAGTCTGAATCAGTAGCTTTCATATATATATAAAAGACAAAGAGGCTGTATTATCTGAGGAATTACAATATCCTACCCCCGTATGCATGAGAGACTGTATTTCATACCTGAATGTACTAGAGACTGTATTTCATATCTGGATGCAGTGGCGTAGGGATCGCCATAGCAACCATAGCAGTGGCTATGGGGCCCTACGCCACTGGGGGCCCGTCTGGGCCGCCTTCTGTTGATTTTTTATTATTATTTTTTTTTTTATTTACACACACACTACACACAGGCAGCCAGGCCACTGAGTAACTCAGAAGATCCGATGGTATATTCTAACCCCCAGGCGTTCCCATGGTGATGGGGACGCTTGCCTGGGGGTTAGAATATACTATCGGATCTGAGTTTTCCCGCTCTCAGTGAGATCGTGAAAACTCAAATCCGATGGTATATTCTAACCCCCAGGCGTTCCCATGGTGACTGGGACGCTTGCCTGTGGGTTAGAATATACAAGGCCACGCCGCTCACAGGAGTACATTTATAAACTAATCAGTAACTTTAACTTTAATCATTGACATTGCTGATCTTTTTACTTGGATACCTTACTCTGTCTTAGCTCCGGTAACAGCAAGCAGTGCGGGCAGGCGGCGCTCACTCACTGACGTCACGCGCCTGCTCCTCCCACTAGGCGGCGCAGGCGCGTGACATCAGTGAGAGAGCGCCGCCCGCCCGCACTGCCTGCTGTTACCGTTACCGGAGCTAAGACAGAGTAAGGTATCCAATCCAAGTAAAGAGATCAGCAATGATTAAAGTTAAAGTTACTGATTAGTTTATAAATGTACTCTGTGAGCGTCGGGGAGGGGGATCTGTGGATGTTACTGTTTAGGGGAGGGAGATCTGTGGATGGCACTATTTAGGGGAGGGGGATCTGTGGATGGCACTATTTAGGGGAGGGGGATCTGTGGATGGCACTATTTAGGGGAGGGGGATCTGTGGATGGCACTATTTAGGGGAGGGGGATCTGTGGATGGCACTATTTAGGGGAGGGGGATCTGTGGATGGCACTATTTAGGGGAGGGGGAACTGTGGATGGCACTATTTAGGGGAGGGGGATCTGTGGATGGCACTATTTAGGGGAGGGGGATCTGTGGATGGCACTATTTAGGGGAGGGGGATCTGTGGATGGCACTATTTAGGGGAGGGGGATCTGTGGATGGCACTGTTTAGGGGAGAGGGATCTGTGGATGGCAGTGGCACTATTTAGGCGAGGGGGATCTGTGGATGGCACTATTTAGGGGAGGGGGATCTGTGGATGGCACTATTTAGGGGAGGGGGATCTGTGGATGGCACTGTTTAGGGGAAAGGGATCTGTGGATGGCAGTGGCACTATTTAGGGGAGGGGGATCTGTGGATGGCACTATTTAGGGGAGGGGGATCTGTGGATGGCACTGTTTAGGGGAGGGGGATCTGTGGATGGCACTGTTTAGGGGAGAGGGATCTGTGGATGGCACTATTTAGGGGAGGGGGATCTGTGGATGGCACTATTTAGGGGAGGGGGATCTGTGGATGGCACTGTTTAGGGGAGGGGGATCTGTGGATGGCACTGCTTAGGGGAGGGGGATCTGTGGATGGCACTGTTTAAGGGAGGGGGATCTGTGGATGGCACTGTTTAGGGGAGGGGCATCTGTGGATGGCACATAGGAAGGCGTGGGGTTTAGAGAGAAAGGGGTTTAGCCTTGACAGGAAGGGGTGGGTCAAATTTATATTAGGGGGGTGCCCGAGTTTAGTCTCGCCTAGGGCAGCACAAAACCAAGATACACCACTGCACTGACCACGTCGCTGCTGCTGCCGCCCAGCCGCGCTGGAGGACGGAGGAAGTAGTGAGCACTTGGCACTGACTTACGTGCTCCCTCCCCGCTCAGCCTCCTGGCTCGGCCGCTCTGCTGCTCTGGTCTCTGCTCAGTCGCTTGCCTGACTGCGTGGGAGCTCTGGAAGGGGTGGTGGGAGGCCCGATAGATATGTGGGGGGGGGGGGGGGCATACATTTTTTTTGTTATGGGGCCATGCATTTCTAGCTACGCCCCTGTCTGGATGTACTAGAGACTGTTTTATACTTGGATGTAACCGTTACCAGGAGCAACGTTCAGTAAAAGTTATAAGTTGGATTGCACTATCCTTGTCTCAGTCTCCAATTCCACAGTTAACACTACGGTAAATGGTTGTACCACCATAAAAGGTACTGGCGTTATGACTACAAGGGACCTTGCCATAGGCATATTAATACAGACCATCAAGGGCACCTCGAACCACCATCTGGCCTGTGCCCCTTACACCAGAGTGTTCCCCAGAGAATCCCTGTGCCATTCTCCTCATCACTTGTGCAGGCCTGCCCAGGGACAACATAACCGTGAGTAACCAGAGCTGTATTTACCTCGGCCCACCTAATGCTCACACCGTGACCTCACGTATAATTCCCCTGTCGGTCTGGCATACTGCAATAGGATATATCATATAAAATGCAATTCAACAGTATGAAGCAGTATAAGTGTAAACAACAGCATAAATCATAGTGCAAGTCAACCCTTCAAACTGCAGTAAAGTAGTGAGTTGATGGCTATGCATAGCAGCAATATGGGAAAATATCCATAAACGTCTAGATTCCAAAGTACCCTCAAGCACTAAAATAAGAACTATGCCTACTTCTGCAAGTATGTACAGTATATGTGTCATCTATGAGGCCCTCGAGCAGCAAGGCCCCAGACCACGAAACCCTTGACGAGACCGACGTGGAGGAAATTGTGGCCAACGGGGGAACAGCTGACCCGCAAGCCCTCCAGACAACCATAGCCGAAATCGAAGCCCAGGTCCTGCTGTTGAAGAGGCCACTCACAGACAGCGGACAAGAAGAAGAGAAGCCGCTGGACGACCGGGGTGGTAACTAAGCTATATCGTTTACGCTAACCAATTTCTTTTCCTTACACGATGGCAAATTTTTACCTTTTTTCCATGAATGTTAGGAATATTAGGGATGAGTCTAGACGTCAGATGGTGCTAACTTTTCTTTATTCCCAGGTTTCCGACGTGTACATGTTGCAGGAGTGTGCTTTGCCCCCCTCCAGGTCTCACAACCATCTGGCCAGGCAGTGGTTCCATGGCCCATCCTGCTGGTCCGGTGGAGGCAACTGTAAGTCAGCCGGGGTGGCCATCCTCAGGGGAAGCGCTGTTACACTTGACTCCGTCCAGGAGCTCGTCTGTGGCAGGATACTCACCAACAAGGGTGAGCGACTGGAGCTTTTCCATGCCCTATGACTGCAGCTCGCTACCACTAGGGCCGTAGTGATGGCCGGGGACTTCAACTGTCAGATTGAGGAGGACGGACGCAGCTCTGGCACTTCAAGCAAGTTAGATGTCACTTCCAAACTGCTTATTGAGATGGTGACCGAAGCATTCTTGCAGGACGCTGTGGGCTCCATGGTGAAAGGCTCCATTAATTATACGTGGAGCCGACCCAATGGCTCACTCTGTTCTCGGATAGACTTTGTGTTTACCTCTTGGGCAGTCAGGCGGTGTAGGTACTCTATGATCCCTTGCTTCTTCTCCGATCACAGAGCCATTTAGGTCCAGTGCATCCTTGGGAGCAGGTTTCCCCCCGGCCCTGGATCCTGGAAACTGAACTGCGCTCTGTTGAATTGAGGGGACGTGCTTGTGGAGCTTAGAGAGTTCTACATAGCTTGGCGGAATGACAAATGCTTGTTTGAACGGACTAGTGGCTGGTGGGAGTATGTTAAATTCCAGTTTTGTTGTTTATTTCAGGCCAAACAACAACTACAGGGGTGTGAGAAGAAGAAGGCCTTCAGAGAGCTGCAGCGTGAGTTGCGGTCCCTGCAGGACCTTCACCGGTGCGGCTAGATCGTTAGAGAGGAGCTGGAGGAGACCAAAAGGAGCCCGAAAAGGCACTTTGAGGAGGAATCCAAGGGAATCATCTTCCGCTCCAAAGTGGAGAACCTGGAGAAGGGTGAGAAGTGTAACTCGTTCTTTTTCAGAAAATTCCACGCCGGCCACACGCCCCTGAATGAACTTCAAGACAAGGATGGCAACATATGATCAGGGAAGGAGGAAGTGATGGGAGTCATCACAGACTACTCCAGCGACCTCTTCTCCCTGAAGAACACTGACTCGAAAGCCGCTGATAAATTCCTGTCAGGTATCACTAACCATCTTGATCCTGCAGGTGCGGAGACCATGGATGACCCTCTAACGGTGGGGGAGGTGCTTTCTGCCGTTAGATCCTTTAGGTCCGGCAGGACCCCAGGTAGTGACGGTCTCCCAGCGGAGCTCTACGTAGCGCTGGGGGATCTGATCTGTCCAGACCTGCTGGAACTCTATGAGGAGATAGTGGTGGAGGGTAGAATGCCCCCATCGTTGAGGGAAGGAATGATCACGATCTTGTATAAGCGGAAGGGGGAGAGATGTGACTTGAAAAACTGGTGTTCCATATCTCTCCTGAACGTGGACTACAAGATCCTCGCCAAGGTGCTAGCCAACCGGCTGAAGGTTGTCATCGGCAGAATCGTCCACCCGGATCAGACCTGTCCGCAGGATCGCAGACAGCCTCGCTCTCATGAGAGACACGGTACAATATATCAAAGACCGCCGTGTACATGCGGCCCTGGTCAGCCTTGATCAGGAGAAGGCCTTTGACCGAGTGTCTCATGAATTCATGGGCAAGGAGTTGCGCAGGCTGGGTCTAGACAGGAGGTTCTGCTCGTTTATTAACCTGATGTACCTTGATATTTGCACAGTGCTGGTGAACGGCTGGAAGACTGACCCCCCTCCCGCTACTCTCTGGGGTCAGACAAGGCTGCCCTCTTTCACCTCTCCTTTTTGTTTGTGTTATAGTACTCTTTGCAGAGTCTATCTGGCAGAATGGAGAGATGAAAGGGATCACTGCACCAGGACCAGGACACTACGAGGTCAAGTGCTCGTTGTACATGGACGACGTGACCGTCTTCTGCGCTGATTGGCGTTCAGTGACTGCACTCAGACCTGTGAGGAGTTTGGACAAGCTTCAGGGGCCAAAGTCAACTGCGGGAAGTCGGAAGCCATGCTCTTCGGGGACTGGCAACTGGCTTCTTCTGCCCCCTTCCCATTTACCACCAAATCGGACTTCATCAAGGTTCTGGGAGTCTGGTTTGGGAAGGAAGGCGCAGCCCTCAAGTCTTGGGAAAAATCTAAGAATTGGACTGTAGAGCCTCAGACAACTCACGATTGAGGGCAAAGCACTCGTCCTGTGTAATGAAGTTCTGTCTGTGCCACAGTAAATCGCACAGGCATGGCCCCCTCATGCCACCGTTTCCAGGGCCATCACCAGGACAGTGTTTCACTTCTTTTGGGGATCCAAGATGGACAGAGTGAAGCGAGCCATTATGTACAAAGAGCCCCACAAGGGACGAAAGGGCATTCCGGACCTGCCCACTTTACTGCGGATCACCTTTGTTTGTGACAGCGTTCGGCGGACTCTGGAGGGGTCTGGGCTGGGACAAGTGGGACAGCTCCATCCCTTACAACTTGCACGCTCCCTGGTATTATGGAGATGTTGTGAAGTCTGTGAGGGAACACCAACTGGAGCGCCTCAAGCCCAACTTGTGGAAACCAAAGACTATTCAGAAGCTCATCAGAGCAAAGGATGCGGTGGAGTCAATTCCAGGGACCCATGACGATACCGTAGAGACAGTTTGGACTAATGTGTCGTCAGACAGGTTAACCAACGGGCACAAAGACTTGTCATGGATGGCCATACAGGGAGGAATGCCATTTCGGTCATTTATGCACGCCCGCAACCTGTGCGAAACCCGGTACTGCTCCAGGTGCCTTTTCAAGGAGTAAACATCATACCACCTGTTTTGGGAGTGCCCCTTTGCGCAGGGCCTGTTAGATGCCCTTGAAAATCAACTCAAAGACTCTGTGCCCAGGAACAGCCTTCAATACACTACGGTGTTGTATGGACTATTTCCTGGGATTCATACTGTTGAGGCCTGGCTCCTTATGAATTCTTTTAAGGACGCTATATGGCTAGCCAGGAGCCGGCTTACGCTCAGGAGGGAGAACATGTCCGTCCTGGACTGCCGCAGGCTTATCCACAGTCTGCTGCGGGATTACAACATCTTGGACGTCGACGACAAAGAAGAGGACTAAACCTCTCTCCTTCCCCCTCTCCCCCCGTTTGTTTCTGTCTTCTCAATAAAACTTTGGGCATGTGATTTCCCCTCCCCTCCTTCCCATCCCTCTCCCCTCATCACTGTCTAAATGCTTTGTTGGAAGGTTTTGTGATTAAATAGGTATGCTAGTGTAGCATTCATTGTGATGCATAATGTAGGTTAGCCTGTGCATTACATAACAATGCCATGCTCGCAAAGATGACTGTAAGTAAAGTGCTGCCTCATGGCCTGCGCTGCGTCGCCGAACTAAAGTATGTATGACGATTGATTGTAATAAAGGTGTTTTCAATTAAAAAATATGTGCCATCTACGTTTTAAGTAAACAACCATTTACAGTAGAAAAATATGTATACAATGTAGGAGTCTAAACTAGGTATCACTGAGTAATTATCCTACTTAAAACTTAACTTTTAGTAATTATTAGTTAAAAATAAGTCCCACAAACAATAATAATATGTAGCTTTTGGATAGCTGCATAGGTCAGATGATATGGACTTAGGTACAATAAGACACAAAGCAAAATACACAATCTCTTATGCTCGAATTTGGACCAGAGAGTCCCACTCACGGTTTGATGATTATTTTCTATATGGAGATGAACCACAGCAGAAAAGGTGTAGTAGGAGGGTCCACAAGCATCTTAGTAGAGAGGAGTTAAGATAAAACGATTTTTCTATTTGCAGGGTAAGAAAAAAGACAGGAACTGGGGAGATATATGTCCCTACCAGACTATTAAGATTCTGCCTAAAAGCGGAGAAATCTCCCGCCTAAATGCGGGAGAATCACCTCCAAAGGAGGCGACCCCACTTATCGGTGGCTTTCCCTGTTATCCTGTCCCTATAAAAGTTGCTCCCAGTGTCTGTACAGCCAAAAAAAAAATTATTGAAGAAATTATGAAATTCCCAACGCGTTTCCTCCAATACAAATGTGACCGGATTCATCAGGGGAAAAAGAAGATGTTATTTTGTATATATGTGGCACAATAGCCCTCAGCACAATGGCTCTCTAGCGATAAATCCAACTGAATAATGCAGTCCAGAGGTCTCTCTGCAACTGCACCTCTATATATATGCTAAAATAAATTAACTTGACAAACATTAAATGAGTTAAATACCATATGGTGTGAGTGAAGAACGGCGTGCGTTCCACCGTCGGCCAGGTAAAACCGGAAGTGCGTGATGTCACGTGCGCCGACTGCTACTATTGGCCGGCGGTGGAACGCAGGCCGAGGATGAACCGCATGAAGACCGGAAGTATGTAATGTACACCGGAAATGACGTATACGGAACGTTGAAGCGCATAAAAATATGCGCTCCAGGATGGATAACAGAAAATATATTAAAAAAAAGCAGATAAAGATGAATGAGAGACTATTTTGTATATAAAGATATATAGTAAATGAAGATTTTAGATAGAATATTATCAAGTGGAGCATATATAGATTAGTTATGAAGAGGGTTGGATTGTTAAGGTGTGGGAATACTAAATGGAAACAGGGAAGAACATTAAATTGTCAATCGACTAATAAAGTCCTTACAACTGATAAAGGTTCCATTAGAATGTAGATATTGCAAAGTAGACCTATTGCGGTCTGATGCCTTCATTTGTATAGTCCGAAGAATAATGAACAATAATTTTGATCAATGCAATGAGGTATATCAAGTTATCGAAAAAAATGTATATATATATTATCTTATATTTAATATCAATTAGACCATGACAGTAAGAAAATTTTGATGAATGCATGGCAGAATTAGTGATATATAAGACTAGATATTAAAAAGCAACGCCATTCAAAAATACTCAGATGAAGCAACTAAATGACAGAATTTCATTGAGTCCGGAGGGGCTCACAGTTTTTAAACGGTAAGTCCATTCAGACTCTTTTTGTAAAATTCTCTTGTCGAGGTCACCTCCTCTAGGAGATGGACGAATGACCTCAACAACGCAGAATTTCAGACATTTTGGGTTTCCATCATGGAGATCATGCACGTGTCTAGAGATAGGGGTGTCCCTTTTGTGCCTTATGTCCCCAAGGTGGTCTCCAATTCTTCGTCTGAGTTCACGTTTTGTCTTACCGACATACTGAAGTTTACATGCACAGATACAAAGATAGACTACCCCAGTTGTTTTGCAGTTTGCAAAGTCCCGGATGTTATAGGTTTTGTTAGTGGTGTAGCTCGTAAAATTTTTGGTTTGATAAATGTATGGGCAAGCTATACATGATCCACAACGGAACATACCCAGGGGTTTTCTATCTAGCCAAGTGCCTGTTTGTTTAGGCGCTGTGTAATGGCTATGAACAAAACGGTCACCTAAAGATCTACCTCTCCTATATGTTATGGCTGGTTTTGATGGAAGTATATCCTGGATATCTGGGTCCAGCAGGAGCATATCCCAATATTTTTGGAGGATATTTCTAACTTCTCTACTACAGGTGTCATATGTCCCAATGATGCGGAAAATGGGATCCATATCTGTTTTTTTAGGATTAGGTGACAAAAGTTCCATTCTGTCTTTACTCAAGGCAGACCTGAAAGCCCTTTTTAAGGGGTAATCAGGGTACCCTCTTTGGTTAAACCTGGTTTTAAGGTCTTTAGCTTGGCTGAAGAAATCACTCTGGGTAGTGCAATTTCTGCGGACTCGCAAATATTGCCCCTTTGGGATACCACACTTGAGATTTTGAGGGTGATAGCTTTCCCACCTAAGCAAACTATTCGTTGCTGTAGGTTTTCTGTGAGTCTTTGTAGTGATAGTCCCATTCTGTAAAGTGATGAATAAATCGAGAAAAGCCAGGCCTTGGTCATACATCTCACACGTGAAGTGCATACCTATATCGTTCTTATTCAGATCGGCCAGAAAGTCTGAGAACAGTCGTCTGGGGCCGCTCCAGAATATCAGTATATCATCGATATAGCGGCCCCAGAAGACTATTCTCGACGTCCAAGGACATTCATCCGCAAAGACTACAGTATCCTCCCAGCAGCCCAGGAACAAATTGGCGTAAGTGGGGGCACAGGCGCTCCCCATTGCCGTGCCCCTGAGCTGGTGGAAGAAACGGGCATCAAAAAGAAAATAATTATGTCTGAGGATAAAATCCATTAGTTTCAAAACAAAATTACTGTGCGCATGATATTGTGTACCGCGGCTTCTGAGAAAGTGATTTATAGCACACAGTCCCTTGTCATGTGGGATATTACTATATAGGGCCTCTACGTCTATAGAGGCTATAAGAATATCATCTTCAAGATGTATACCGTCTATCTTACTCAATAGATCGGACGTATCCCTAATATAAGAGGGAAGGGCTGTGACATAATTTCTCAAGATCTTGTCAATATAGATACCCGCATTTTGTGTAAGGGAATTAATGCCTGCAACGATGGGGCGTCCCTTTAATGGGCTTAGTCCTTTGTGGATTTTCGGAATAGTGTAAAAGGTGGCAGTTTGAGGGTATGGTGCAAGCATGAATTTTACTTCATCATTGGATATTACTTTATTCTCTAGGGCTTCTATTAAAATGGTTTCAAGGTCCCTAGTAAAGTCATCCGTGGGATCAGCCCCAAGGATCTGATAGTAGTTTTTATCATTTAGAATGGTATAACACATTCGTTTATATTCTTGGTGGTTCATAGCCACCAAGTTGCCACCTTTATCAGATGGTTTCAAAATAATATCATGGTTAGATTGAATTTGCATCATGGCCTCTATTTCCTTTTTATCCAAATTTGAACCATTTTTGTGCTGTTTATTGTCCAATTTTTCAAGTTCTTTAGTTACTATTGTCAAAAATAGATCAATAGAGCTACTATCTGTTGGGGGAGGGAATTTAGTACTTTTTGGTTTAAGGTTAGTAAAGGGACCTTCGCCTATTTTTCTTTCCCCCTCTGACAAAAGGTCGGCCAGGTTTCTAACCAGAGGAAGTTCATTCAATGGAATCCCTAATTTTACACTCTCCTCCAAATCACTATGTCTGAAAAATTTCTGCCACTTAAGTTTACGACAGAACATATTTAAGTCCTTCACCCAAGAAAAAGAATTGTATCTGGTAGTTGGTACAAAGGAAGTACCCCTAGTGAGTATGTTCATTTCGGTGTCTGTAAAGATATAGTCGGTAAGATTAATAATTTGTCCTCTCTGGAATGTATCTATTTGGCTGATCGGGGTCGGTCCCTGAGGTCGTACGGGATCCCCCCCGATCCTAAAAAATTGGAAGGCAAGCCAGAACCAGATGAACATGATGCTTCTGAGTATGTAGTATGTGGGTCGTTTCTGGTATTGGTTCCCCATTTTTGATACTTTCCCCTGCGACCTCTGGGTCCCTTTGATCCTCTGTATCTGGGCTTACCTCGGGAGCTATAATCAGCAGATCTATCTGTGTCCGAGGTATCTAATTCTGAAGAAGAGATTTCCTTTGTTACTGATTTGGACTTCTCACCTAAATTATTATATGCCCGTTTCTCTTTAAATTCAAGGAGGTCTTTTTTATATTGGTTATGTTTCCTCTCTTTGATAGAGGTATGGTATCTCTCAACGGAGATCTGTAGGTTGTTCTCTCTTCTAGAGAAATCAGGATCTTCCTTGAATTTAAGAGTCTGCTCAATGGCAGTGTTTAGTCTGGCAGAGGTTCTTTCCAAGGTGCCTCGTTCCTCTGTCAGTAATAAACGCATAAGGTTGAGGGAACTTTCTGTCAGAGTTTTTTCCCACTTTAATAATAGCTCTGGTGTTTGGGATCTAATGGCAGGGGAAATAAAAATACGTAATCCTTTGGGGACAATTTCAGATTTGATATAATTTTCTAGAGACTGAGTCTCCCACCAGGACTTGATATTGTCCCTGTAACACACGTATAGTTCTTTGAACACGGATTTTAGGTTACCTGGTGTATCTAAACAGTCAATATTTTGATCTGAAAAAACTTGAGTAGCCTCAGCCAACCATTGGTCAGTGTTAATCGGACCAGACAAGAAACTAGCCATTCTAAACAAAGAATTCACAGTAGAAAAATATGTATACAATGTAGGAGTCTAAACTAGGTATCACTGAGTAATTATCCTACTTAAAACTTAACTTTTAGTAATTATTAGTTAAAAATAAGTCCCACAAACAATAATAATATGTAGCTTTTGGATAGCTGCATAGGTCAGATGATATGGACTTAGGTACAATAAGACACAAAGCAAAATACACAATCTCTTATGCTCGAATTTGGACCAGAGAGTCCCACTCACGGTTTGATGATTATTTTCTATATGGAGATGAACCACAGCAGAAAAGGTGTAGTAGGAGGGTCCACAAGCATCTTAGTAGAGAGGAGTTAAGATAAAACGATTTTTCTATTTGCAGGGTAAGAAAAAAGACAGGAACTGGGGAGATATATGTCCCTACCAGACTATTAAGATTCTGCCTAAAAGCGGAGAAATCTCCCGCCTAAATGCGGGAGAATCACCTCCAAAGGAGGCGACCCCACTTATCGGTGGCTTTCCCTGTTATCCTGTCCCTATAAAAGTTGCTCCCAGTGTCTGTACAGCCAAAAAAAAAATTATTGAAGAAATTATGAAATTCCCAACGCGTTTCCTCCAATACAAATGTGACCGGATTCATCAGGGGAAAAAGAAGATGTTATTTTGTATATATGTGGCACAATAGCCCTCAGCACAATGGCTCTCTAGCGATAAATCCAACTGAATAATGCAGTCCAGAGGTCTCTCTGCAACTGCACCTCTATATATATGCTAAAATAAATTAACTTGACAAACATTAAATGAGTTAAATACCATATGGTGTGAGTGAAGAACGGCGTGCGTTCCACCGTCGGCCAGGTAAAACCGGAAGTGCGTGATGTCACGTGCGCCGACTGCTACTATTGGCCGGCGGTGGAACGCAGGCCGAGGATGAACCGCATGAAGACCGGAAGTATGTAATGTACACCGGAAATGACGTATACGGAACGTTGAAGCGCATAAAAATATGCGCTCCAGGATGGATAACAGAAAATATATAAAAAAAAAGCAGATAAAGATGAATGAGAGACTATTTTGTATATAAAGATATATAGTAAATGAAGATTTTAGATAGAATATTATCAAGTGGAGCATATATAGATTAGTTATGAAGAGGGTTGGATTGTTAAGGTGTGGGAATACTAAATGGAAACAGGGAAGAACATTAAATTGTCAATCGACTAATAAAGTCCTAACAACTGATAAAGGTTCCATTAGAATGTAGATATTGCAAAGTAGACCTATTGCGGTCTGATGCCTTCATTTGTATAGTCCGAAGAATAATGAACAATAATTTTGATCAATGCAATGAGGTATATCAAGTTATCGAAAAAAATGTATATATATATTATCTTATATTTAATATCAATTAGACCATGACAGTAAGAAAATTTTGATGAATGCATGGCAGAATTAGTGATATATAAGACTAGATATTAAAAAGCAACGCCATTCAAAAATACTCAGATGAAGCAACTAAATGACAGAATTTCATTGAGTCCGGAGGGGCTCACAGTTTTTAAACGGTAAGTCCATTCAGACTCTTTTTGTAAAATTCTCTTGTCGAGGTCACCTCCTCTAGGAGATGGACGAATGACCTCAACAACGCAGAATTTCAGACATTTTGGGTTTCCATCATGGAGATCATGCACGTGTCTAGAGATAGGGGTGTCCCTTTTGTGCCTTATGTCCCCAAGGTGGTCTCCAATTCTTCGTCTGAGTTCACGTTTTGTCTTACCGACATACTGAAGTTTACATGCACAGATACAAAGATAGACTACCCCAGTTGTTTTGCAGTTTGCAAAGTCCCGGATGTTATAGGTTTTGTTAGTGGTGTAGCTCGTAAAATTTTTGGTTTGATAAATGTATGGGCAAGCTATACATGATCCACAACGGAACATACCCAGGGGTTTTCTATCTAGCCAAGTGCCTGTTTGTTTAGGCGCTGTGTAATGGCTATGAACAAAACGGTCACCTAAAGATCTACCTCTCCTATATGTTATGGCTGGTTTTGATGGAAGTATATCCTGGATATCTGGGTCCAGCAGGAGCATATCCCAATATTTTTGGAGGATATTTCTAACTTCTCTACTACAGGTGTCATATGTCCCAATGATGCGGAAAATGGGATCCATATCTGTTTTTTTAGGATTAGGTGACAAAAGTTCCATTCTGTCTTTACTCAAGGCAGACCTGAAAGCCCTTTTTAAGGGGTAATCAGGGTACCCTCTTTGGTTAAACCTGGTTTTAAGGTCTTTAGCTTGGCTGAAGAAATCACTCTGGGTAGTGCAATTTCTGCGGACTCGCAAATATTGCCCCTTTGGGATACCACACTTGAGATTTTGAGGGTGATAGCTTTCCCACCTAAGCAAACTATTCGTTGCTGTAGGTTTTCTGTGAGTCTTTGTAGTGATAGTCCCATTCTGTAAAGTGATGAATAAATCGAGAAAAGCCAGGCCTTGGTCATACATCTCACACGTGAAGTGCATACCTATATCGTTCTTATTCAGATCGGCCAGAAAGTCTGAGAACAGTCGTCTGGGGCCGCTCCAGAATATCAGTATATCATCGATATAGCGGCCCCAGAAGACTATTCTCGACGTCCAAGGACATTCATCCGCAAAGACTACAGTATCCTCCCACCAGCCCAGGAACAAATTGGCGTAAGTGGGGGCACAGGCGCTCCCCATTGCCGTGCCCCTGAGCTGGTGGAAGAAACGGGCATCAAAAAGAAAATAATTATGTCTGAGGATAAAATCCATTAGTTTCAAAACAAAATTACTGTGCGCATGATATTGTGTACTGCGGCTTCTGAGAAAGTGATTTATAGCACACAGTCCCTTGTCATGTGGGATATTACTATATAGGGCCTCTACGTCTATAGAGGCTATAAGAATATCATCTTCAAGATGTATACCGTCTATCTTACTCAATAGATCGGACGTATCCCTAATATAAGAGGGAAGGGCTGTGACATAATTTCTCAAGATCTTGTCAATATAGATACCCGCATTTTGTGTAAGGGAATTAATGCCTGCAACGATGGGGCGTCCCTTTAATGGGCTTAGTCCTTTGTGGATTTTCGGAATAGTGTAAAAGGTGGCAGTTTGAGGGTATGGTGCAAGCATGAATTTTACTTCATCATTGGATATTACTTTATTCTCTAGGGCTTCTATTAAAATGGTTTCAAGGTCCCTAGTAAAGTCATCCGTGGGATCAGCCCCAAGGATCTGATAGTAGTTTTTATCATTTAGAATGGTATTACACATTCGTTTATATTCTTGGTGGTTCATAGCCACCAAGTTGCCACCTTTATCAGATGGTTTCAAAATAATATCATGGTTAGATTGAATTTGCATCATGGCCTCTATTTCCTTTTTATCCAAATTTGAACCATTTTTGTGCTGTTTATTGTCCAATTTTTCAAGTTCTTTAGTTACTATTGTCAAAAATAGATCAATAGAGCTACTATCTGTTGGGGGAGGGAATTTAGTACTTTTTGGTTTAAGGTTAGTAAAGGGACCTTCGCCTATTTTTCTTTCCCCCTCTGACAAAAGGTCGGCCAGGTTTCTAACCAGAGGAAGTTCATTCAATGGAATCCCTAATTTTACACTCTCCTCCAAATCACTATGTCTGAAAAATTTCTGCCACTTAAGTTTACGACAGAACAAATTTAAGTCCTTCACCCAAGAAAAAGAATTGTATCTGGTAGTTGGTACAAAGGAAGTACCCCTAGTGAGTATGTTCATTTCGGTGTCTGTAAAGATATAGTCGGTAAGATTAATAATTTGTCCTCTCTGGAATGTATCTATTTGGCTGATCGGGGTCGGTCCCTGAGGTCGTACGGGATCCCCCCCGATCCTAAAAAATTGGAAGGCAAGCCAGAACCAGATGAACATGATGCTTCTGAGTATGTAGTATGTGGGTCGTTTCTGGTATTGGTTCCCCATTTTTGATACTTTCCCCTGCGACCTCTGGGTCCCTTTGATCCTCTGTATCTGGGCTTACCTCGGGAGCTATAATCAGCAGATCTATCTGTGTCCGAGGTATCTAATTCTGAAGAAGAGATTTCCTTTGTTACTGATTTGGACTTCTCACCTAAATTATTATATGCCCGTTTCTCTTTAAATTCAAGGAGGTCTTTTTTATATTGGTTATGTTTCCTCTCTTTGATAGAGGTATGGTATCTCTCAACGGAGATCTGTAGGTTGTTCTCTCTTCTAGAGAAATCAGGATCTTCCTTGAATTTAAGAGTCTGCTCAATGGCAGTGTTTAGTCTGGCAGAGGTTCTTTCCAAGGTGCCTCGTTCCTCTGTCAGTAATAAACGCATAAGGTTGAGGGAACTTTCTGTCAGAGTTTTTTCCCACTTTAATAATAGCTCTGGTGTTTGGGATCTAATGGCAGGGGAAATAAAAATACGTAATCCTTTGGGGACAATTTCAGATTTGATATAATTTTCTAGAGACTGAGTCTCCCACCAGGACTTGATATTGTCCCTGTAACACACGTATAGTTCTTTGAACACGGATTTTAGGTTACCTGGTGTATCTAAACAGTCAATATTTTGATCTGAAAAAACTTGAGTAGCCTCAGCCAACCATTGGTCAGTGTTAATCGGACCAGACAAGAAACTAGCCATTCTAAACAAAGAATTCACAGTAGAAAAATATGTATACAATGTAGGAGTCTAAACTAGGTATCACTGAGTAATTATCCTACTTAAAACTTAACTTTTAGTAATTATTAGTTAAAAATAAGTCCCACAAACAATAATAATATGTAGCTTTTGGATAGCTGCATAGGTCAGATGATATGGACTTAGGTACAATAAGACACAAAGCAAAATACACAATCTCTTATGCTCGAATTTGGACCAGAGAGTCCCACTCACGGTTTGATGATTATTTTCTATATGGAGATGAACCACAGCAGAAAAGGTGTAGTAGGAGGGTCCACAAGCATCTTAGTAGAGAGGAGTTAAGATAAAACGATTTTTCTATTTGCAGGGTAAGAAAAAAGACAGGAACTGGGGAGATATATGTCCCTACCAGACTATTAAGATTCTGCCTAAAAGCGGAGAAATCTCCCGCCTAAATGCGGGAGAATCACCTCCAAAGGAGGCGACCCCACTTATCGGTGGCTTTCCCTGTTATCCTGTCCCTATAAAAGTTGCTCCCAGTGTCTGTACAGCCAAAAAAAAAATTATTGAAGAAATTATGAAATTCCCAACGCGTTTCCTCCAATACAAATGTGACCGGATTCATCAGGGGAAAAAGAAGATGTTATTTTGTATATATGTGGCACAATAGCCCTCAGCACAATGGCTCTCTAGCGATAAATCCAACTGAATAATGCAGTCCAGAGGTCTCTCTGCAACTGCACCTCTATATATATGCTAAAATAAATTAACTTGACAAACATTAAATGAGTTAAATACCATATGGTATACCAGTTCCTGTCTTTTTTCTTACCCTGCAAATAGAAAAATCGTTTTATCTTAACTCCTCTCTACTAAGATGCTTGTGGACCCTCCTACTACACCTTTTCTGCTGTGGTTCATCTCCATATAGAAAATAATCATCAAACCGTGAGTGGGACTCTCTGGTCCAAATTCGAGCATAAGAGATTGTGTATTTTGCTTTGTGTCTTATTGTACCTAAGTCCATATCATCTGACCTATGCAGCTATCCAAAAGCTACATATTATTATTGTTTGTGGGACTTATTTTTAACTAATAATTACTAAAAGTTAAGTTTTAAGTAGGATAATTACTCAGTGATACCTAGTTTAGACTCCTACATTGTATACATATTTTTCTACTGTGAATTCTTTGTTTAGAATGGCTAGTTTCTTGTCTGGTCCGATTAACACTGACCAATGGTTGGCTGAGGCTACTCAAGTTTTTTCAGATCAAAATATTGACTGTTTAGATACACCAGGTAACCTAAAATCCGTGTTCAAAGAACTATACGTGTGTTACAGGGACAATATCAAGTCCTGGTGGGAGACTCAGTCTCTAGAAAATTATATCAAATCTGAAATTGTCCCCAAAGGATTACGTATTTTTATTTCCCCTGCCATTAGATCCCAAACACCAGAGCTATTATTAAAGTGGGAAAAAACTCTGACAGAAAGTTCCCTCAACCTTATGCGTTTATTACTGACAGAGGAACGAGGCACCTTGGAAAGAACCTCTGCCAGACTAAACACTGCCATTGAGCAGACTCTTAAATTCAAGGAAGATCCTGATTTCTCTAGAAGAGAGAACAACCTACAGATCTCCGTTGAGAGATACCATACCTCTATCAAAGAGAGGAAACATAACCAATATAAAAAAGACCTCCTTGAATTTAAAGAGAAACGGGCATATAATAATTTAGGTGAGAAGTCCAAATCAGTAACAAAGGAAATCTCTTCTTCAGAATTAGATACCTCGGACACAGATAGATCTGCTGATTATAGCTCCCGAGGTAAGCCCAGATACAGAGGATCAAAGGGACCCAGAGGTCGCAGGGGAAAGTATCAAAAATGGGGAACCAATACCAGAAACGACCCACATACTACATACTCAGAAGCATCATGTTCATCTGGTTCTGGCTTGCCTTCCAATTTTTTAGGATCGGGGGGGATCCCGTACGACCTCAGGGACCGACCCCGATCAGCCAAATAGATACATTCCAGAGAGGACAAATTATTAATTTTACCGACTATATCTTTACAGACACCGAAATGAACATACTCACTAGGGGTACTTCCTTTGTACCAACTACCAGATACAATTCTTTTTCTTGGGTGAAGGACTTAAATTTGTTCTGTCGTAAACTTAAGTGGCAGAAATTTTTCAGACATAGTGATTTGGAGGAGAGTGTAAAATTAGGGATTCCATTGAATGAACTTCCTCTGGTTAGAAACCTGGCCGACCTTTTGTCAGAGGGGGAAAGAAAAATAGGCGAAGGTCCCTTTACTAACCTTAAACCAAAAAGTACTAAATTCCCTCCCCCAACAGATAGTAGCTCTATTGATCTATTTTTGACAATAGTAACTAAAGAACTTGAAAAATTGGACAATAAACAGCACAAAAATGGTTCAAATTTGGATAAAAAGGAAATAGAGGCCATGATGCAAATTCAATCTAACCATGATATTATTTTGAAACCATCTGATAAAGGTGGCAACTTGGTGGCTATGAACCACCAAGAATATAAACGAATGTGTAATACCATTCTAAATGATAAAAACTACTATCAGATCCTTGGGGCTGATCCCACGGATGACTTTACTAGGGACCTTGAAACCATTTTAATAGAAGCCCTAGAGAATAAAGTAATATCCAATGATGAAGTAAAATTCATGCTTGCACCATACCCTCAAACTGCCACCTTTTACACTATTCCGAAAATCCACAAAGGACTAAGCCCATTAAAGGGACGCCCCATCGTTGCAGGCATTAATTCCCTTACACAAAATGCGGGTATCTATATTGACAAGATCTTGAGAAATTATGTCACAGCCCTTCCCTCTTATATTAGGGATACGTCCGATCTATTGAGTAAGATAGACGGTATACATCTTGAAGATGATATTCTTATAGCCTCTATAGACGTAGAGGCCCTATATAGTAATATCCCACATGACAAGGGACTGTGTGCTATAAATCACTTTCTCAGAAGCCGCGGTACACAATATCATGCGCACAGTAATTTTGTTTTGAAACTAATGGATTTTATCCTCAGACATAATTATTTTCTTTTTGATGCCCGTTTCTTCCACCAGCTCAGGGGCACGGCAATGGGGAGCGCCTGTGCCCCCACTTATGCCAATTTGTTCCTGGGCTGGTGGGAGGATACTGTAGTCTTTGCGGATGAATGTCCTTGGACGTCGAGAATAGTCTTCTGGGGCCGCTATATCGATGATATACTGATATTCTGGAGCGGCCCCAGACGACTGTTCTCAGACTTTCTGGCCGATCTGAATAAGAACGATATAGGTATGCACTTCACGTGTGAGATGTATGACCAAGGCCTGGCTTTTCTCGATTTATTCATCACTTTACAGAATGGGACTATCACTACAAAGACTCACAGAAAACCTACAGCAACGAATAGTTTGCTTAGGTGGGAAAGCTATCACCCTCAAAATCTCAAGTGTGGTATCCCAAAGGGGCAATATTTGCGAGTCCGCAGAAATTGCACTACCCAGAGTGATTTCTTCAGCCAAGCTAAAGACCTTAAAACCAGGTTTAACCAAAGAGGGTACCCTGATTACCCCTTAAAAAGGGCTTTCAGGTCTGCCTTGAGTAAAGACAGAATGGAACTTTTGTCACCTAATCCTAAAAAAACAGATATGGATCCCATTTTCCGCATCATTGGGACATATGACACCTGTAGTAGAGAAGTTAGAAATATCCTCCAAAAATATTGGGATATGCTCCTGCTGGACCCAGATATCCAGGATATACTTCCATCAAAACCAGCCATAACATATAGGAGAGGTAGATCTTTAGGTGACCGTTTTGTTCATAGCCATTACACAGCGCCTAAACAAACAGGCACTTGGCTAGATAGAAAACCCCTGGGTATGTTCCGTTGTGGATCATGTATAGCTTGGCCATACATTTATCAAACCAAAAATTTTACGAGCTACACCACTAACAAAACCTATAACATCCGGGACTTTGCAAACTGCAAAACAACTGGGGTAGTCTATCTTTGTATCTGTGCATGTAAACTTCAGTATGTCGGTAAGACAAAACGTGAACTCAGACGAAGAATTGGAGACCACCTTGGGGACATAAGGCACAAAAGGGACACCCCTATCTCTAGACACGTGCATGATCTCCATGATGGAAACCCAAAATGTCTGAAATTCTGCGTTGTTGAGGTCATTCGTCCATCTCCTAGAGGAGGTGACCTCGACAAGAGAATTTTACAAAAAGAGTCTGAATGGACTTACCGTTTAAAAACTGTGAGCCCCTCCGGACTCAATGAAATTCTGTCATTTAGTTGCTTCATCTGAGTATTTTTGAATGGCGTTGCTTTTTAATATCTAGTCTTATATATCACTAATTCTGCCATGCATTCATCAAAATTTTCTTACTGTCATGGTCTAATTGATATTAAATATAAGATAATATATATATACATTTTTTTCGATAACTTGATATACCTCATTGCATTGATCAAAATTATTGTTCATTATTCTTCGGACTATACAAATGAAGGCATCAGACCGCAATAGGTCTACTTTGCAATATCTACATTCTAATGGAACCTTTATCAGTTGTTAGGACTTTATTAGTCGATTGACAATTTAATGTTCTTCCCTGTTTCCATTTAGTATTCCCACACCTTAACAATCCAACCCTCTTCATAACTAATCTATATATGCTCCACTTGATAATATTCTATCTAAAATCTTCATTTACTATATATCTTTATATACAAAATAGTCTCTCATTCATCTTTATCTGCTTTTTTTTAATATATTTTCTGTTATCCATCCTGGAGCGCATATTTTTATGCGCTTCAACGTTCCGTATACGTCATTTCCGGTGTACATTACATACTTCCGGTCTTCATGCGGTTCATCCTCGGCCTGCGTTCCACCGCCGGCCAATAGTAGCAGTCGGCGCACGTGACATCACGCACTTCCGGTTTTACCTGGCCGACGGTGGAACGCACGCCGTTCTTCACTCACACCATATGGTATTTAACTCATTTAATGTTTGTCAAGTTAATTTATTTTAGCATATATATAGAGGTGCAGTTGCAGAGAGACCTCTGGACTGCATTATTCAGTTGGATTTATCGCTAGAGAGCCATTGTGCTGAGGGCTATTGTGCCACATATATACAAAATAACATCTTCTTTTTCCCCTGATGAATCCGGTCACATTTGTATTGGAGGAAACGCGTTTGGAATTTCATAATTTCTTCAATAATTTTTTTTTGGCTGTACAGACACTGGGAGCAACTTTTATAGGGACAGGATAACAGGGAAAGCCACCGATAAGTGGGGTCGCCTCCTTTGGAGGTGATTCTCCCGCATTTAGGCGGGAGATTTCTCCGCTTTTAGGCAGAATCTTAATAGTCTGGTAGGGACATATATCTCCCCAGTTCCTGTCTTTTTTCTTACCCTGCAAATAGAAAAATCGTTTTATCTTAACTCCTCTCTACTAAGATGCTTGTGGACCCTCCTACTACACCTTTTCTGCTGTGGTTCATCTCCATATAGAAAATAATCATCAAACCGTGAGTGGGACTCTCTGGTCCAAATTCGAGCATAAGAGATTGTGTATTTTGCTTTGTGTCTTATTGTACCTAAGTCCATATCATCTGACCTATGCAGCTATCCAAAAGCTACATATTATTATTGTTTGTGGGACTTATTTTTAACTAATAATTACTAAAAGTTAAGTTTTAAGTAGGATAATTACTCAGTGATACCTAAACAACCATTTACTTGTTTCACCAAGTTGGCCTGGCAGCTCTGTGCAAAATTTTCCTGTCTTGCAGACCACCATGAGCCATCGACACCAAAAGCACCCCAACCACCACCAGGTAGGAGATCCCCAAACCAGGGTGTGCTCCGGGTAGAAGAAAGGATGTACCCCTCCCTTTATTGGGATTGGCCGGGGAAGACTGTAGTCACCGTGAGCACTACTATTACCATCACCTCCAACACTCCAACCCTCCAGCCTGGGCTGCCGCACTTCAATGTCCTGTTGAGTCTTAAGGTCTCTACCTCTCTTAGCTCCATCCTCCTCACTGAACTGAAATGGAACACGTGCACATGCTCCCCTATTGCTCCATGGACATGAGACATGGGACCCTCTGTTCTTATGATTGGTGGAGGCTCTGCAGACAGCTAGCCCCTATCCAGTGTAATACCCCCAGGCCCTTTTACCTGTATGAATGTTCATTCCCAATGATTGCCCATTATAAACATGGCCAGCTATGGAATGACAAGCGATAAAATATTATTTTGCTATTTGTCTCATCTTTTAGGAGGGCATCAGGGAAAGTGCATCTGACAATAATGTTAATAATGAATGACTGCACAAATGATGATTTGTAGACACCTCCCATGACAGTGGGAACATGAAAGTACCATAAACGAGTGTCGATCAGCTTCCTATATCGTTGATCATTGATCGGGTAAAAGGACCTTTAGACACCAAGTGGTCAGACCTGGTATTGAAGTCAAACTTTAATGCCAGTATTTGAAGAGTGCTCATAAAACTTGGTAGAAGCAGAGGCTTCACAGAATCCAAAAATGAAAGCTATAGACGTATTTAATAGATCTATACATGGAGCAGGGGACAGTCTGTACAGTTCAGTCTAGCCAAATAGCCCATGGCTGCCATTGTGGAGAAGAAAGGTGCCTGGTTGTATACGTTTTGTTAGGAAGTAATAGAACACGTCTTCCTCCAGGACATTATCTGGTTAGGATTTAATCTCTCTTTTTTTCATATCTCTTTGGAAACGAGCGCACACCCATTTTGTAAGAGCTACATGAGATTTTAATTGAAGGAACTGAAAGCTTCAAAACCTCAAAGACCAATTTTGTGTTCACATCTCGACTACTTTGCTGGGTTTTCTCCTGTCTCCATTTTTACATTTTCTTTTTCTTTGCCCATAGACCAAGCCGAACTAAAAGAAACAGGTCACTGAGCCCCAGTCGATATTCACTCCATTATGAAAAGTAATTGTGATGCCCAGGGTTCTGCCGAGAAATATGGAGAAAATGGATTTGCATTTACTTATCATCACGACTATGTAACAGCAGGACATGATATCACATAGGCAGAAAGTCTGATGAGTGCCAAGTCTTCGGAAGAAAACTTTTTGTATCTTTGTATTTTGAGGGGTAATTTTCCATTATATCTCTTACTTTTCAAGAGCAGCCATACTGTATAGTCAAGTACTGATCTATGCCGGATCTCCCACAAAGCAGAAGAACCAGACCCATACAAAGTCCTAGACTGAACTGCACTTTCATCTAAAGCACCCCTTTTTCCCACAACTTTAGGTTTAGGGTTGGGGTACTGTGTCGACACCAGGGCTTCCGTCCATGTTGGTTGTTCGTAAAGACAAATGTGTTATGATTATTGTAGTCTCATGTCAAGCCAGGGCCAAATCAGGGAGTAGTCAGAAGGCAGGGCACAAATGTAAAGGAACACTGCCAGAAAAAAATGTACTCCATATTAAAAATTCAGCGAGCTCCTGAGGAGCCAGTTCAGAGAATGGGAGTGGTAGTGGCCCTGATGAGAGGTTGTGTCATGGTGTACTTCCTCAGGCAGTCACTCTCTGGGGTTCAGTGCAGTAAAAAGGTGGAGTGAAGGAATCAGGCACGGAGGAGAACATAAAACGTCTTTACTGAGTGCAAAACATAATTTGTGGCACATAGCAATTAGTAGGTACAAGGTGCAGTTTCTTTCACCAGATGATGAGGTATGGTGGCTGGTTATATGGCAATGGATGGCACTCAGAAGTTTGCTAGCTGACAAAGTCTCTCTCTCCTAATTCCCCTTCACTACGGCTATAAAGCTGGCACCTGTGTCTGTAGGTGTCCGCTATGTAATGCAGGCTTTCAGGTTTGCCTGAATTGGTACATGGTGACAGGTGTCTTAACTCGTTCTCCCTCACCTTGCAGCAGTGTCTGTAAAATTGTAGCTGGTAACTCTGCTGTCTAGAACACCATTGCTTTGATGGATTTCTACAGCCCTTGGCCCTTCCCATCTCGCTGGAGCAATGTTCCTCACAGATGAGCCTATTTCTGGTCCTAAGGCCCTATGGATCCAGAGCTGATGGGTGTGCTCCCTGACTCGTCACTAGCCTAGCTAGCTATCCCTCCTGGCAGGAAGCAGGACTAGCCCACTCCTATCAAGAAGGGGGAATGGAGTGCCACCCATGCGACCCATACTACTGTGTAACAGTGTTTGGCATAGATACACATAACAGTAGAATTATAAACCAAACAATTTGCAGATACCCCACCTGGGGTATTGCAAAAAAACTGTATTTAAATATTCTATGTCATTTTTTTTAAAATTAGAAGTGGGTGGATGGTTTTCTGGATATAATCTTTTTAAAATTACTACTGTGTCCAGTATTTAACTTCCTCTCTGTCTAGACAGAGAGTCTTGCTTAAAGAGGAGCTGTCACCGCTCCTGACATGTCCGTTTTAGTAACTACTTGCATTCCCCATATAATACTAATTCTGAAGCATCTATTCTTATGAATTTATCGTATTTTTCACTTTATAAGACACACTTTTTTCCCCCCCAAAGGGTTGCAGGAGCTTTTAATTAGCCTGCTCCTGATCCTGCGATTTAAGTGTGGGGCGGGAGGCGGCAGTTAAGTATTCATTGAAGCTGAATGCCGCCAGCCCTCATGTCCATAGTACGCAGCTGCTGCCTCGGTCCGCTCCATAGAAGAGGAAGGGGGAGGAGAGCAGTTCTCCTTTTCCGCTGCACTGCCGCCTGCACCTACTGCTGATTGGTGGTGTGCGCCGGCGGGAACTGCCGCCTCCACCAATAAGCTTAACTCCTCCCTCCCTTATTGTTATTTTATTAAATATTTTAGCACACCTTTTGGTTCAAAATATTTTTTTCCTATTTTCCTCCTCCTGCGTCTTATCATCAGGTGCGTCTTATAAAGTCAAAAATACGGTATGTTGTGCCATTCCTGTACTATTCCTGCTAGAAGTTTACACTGCTGGGTGTTACTAGTAGTGGGTGTGCCTGACTCTGTCCAATCAGTGCTGCTGGTGTCAGACTGCGCAGGTACACACCCTCAACCGGTAACACCCATCTGCACCTTTATTGCAAGCTGCTGGCAATTCATTCATAACTTCTAGTAGGAATAACTGAGGACTGGCACATCACAGAGTCATAAGAATAAATGCCCCAGAATTGTTATTACATGGGGAATGCAAGCACAGGGGGAGTCAAAAGTCCCCAGACATAATTTTATTTCAGAAACGAAAGGGAAAATTAAATATGTGAATACTGAAGTAACGGGTGAGGGGGCCTATCTTTTAGGCTATTTCTAGAACATGTCCGCCATCTTAAAAGCCACCATATTGGATCAAGGGCAATTTTTTTCCAATGGGAAGGGGATCATGTAGCATATCAAAGAAGACCACAATTTTCTCAGAAATTGATTGCCGCAAAAGAGTGATTCGAAAGTTACTAACACAGAAATTTCCAAACTTCAATGTTTAAAGTTCTGTGTTCAGCACCAGGGACAACACATTGAACACAGATAGCTGTGCATCACAGGGAACGTTCCCGGTTGTTGTAACTTTCTGTGTTGACAACTTTTGAACCACAATAGATATTGCAAATCTGATTGTGGCAAATCGATTTCTGAGAAAATTATGGTCCTCTAGATGCTGCATAACCCCCTTCCTGTTGGAAAAAATTGCTCTTGATACAATATGGCGGCTTTCCCTTAGTAAAGAAACTGTTATTTGTTTGAACACCATCCACTGGCTTCTACATCTGCCCTTTTACCTTGCATCCATCTACCTAACTTCAAGGTAACACCAGGCAGGGGCCTCAATAATTTTATTCCAAAACTTGGCTCATTTGCATACACAATTTCCCTATTTAGCGAAATCACTCAGCAAACTCTGTGGAGGGGATGTGAAATCATCCCAGAGTGTCTACAACAAACATTTACATGAAACTCATATTACAGGATTCAATAATGAGTTCTCCGCTAAATGGCAGAAAAGAAAGGCGAATAAAGTTATTACAGGGCTCATGCATGCGACACGTGGAGTCTCAATGGGTCTAATTTTACGGAACCATAGGTACTATATGCATTGTTGTAAGGTGAGAAAACATGATTGTGAGAAATATTCGGAGAATTGTATACCAGCTGATAAGCCATTTCCTCTCCTCATAATCTCTGTCTGGCTGTAAGGCAACAGGCTGCAGCAGAAGCCCTCTGCCAAAGATCAGAAACCCTGAAACCTGTTCCCTTGGCTATACTCTTCAACATTTGTCCAGCAAGAAATTGAAGAGTTAAAGGGATTGTCCGGCTTCAAGAGGAAAAGGGACAACGCAAGGGGTTTCACCTGCATTAAAGTAGTGACCATTACTTACCTGGCATATCCTGAGCCGCTTCTCCCAGCTGAGATCCAAACACCTGGCTGCAGGTGCACTGACAAGGCCAGTGCAATTGGCTGCAGTAGTCACTTGTTGTCGACATGACATGACATCACGGCTGTAGCCAGGTAAACAGATTCAAGCCGGGAGAACCACAAGGACAGCACAGAATCTACCACGTATTGGAGGTGGAACCTTTGTGTTGCTCGTTTTTTCTAGAAACCAGACAATCCCTTTAAGGAGGAAAAAAAACATTATCTTTAGTTATTCTTTAAATGAAGCACATTGAAGCATTCTAAGTGACCTCAGCAATACAACTGTTCATGTAGGCAGGGCCGTTTCTAGAGGCGGGCGAGGGGTGCGACCGCCCGGGGCGCATCCCTCAGGACAGAAGAGGGGGGGGGGGCGCCGCCAGAAGGGCCCTTTCTGTCCTGAGGCAGCAGGAGTGGAGATGAGCGTTTCCATTGTGGAAGCGCTCATCTCCAAATTCCTCTGTATCGCCGTCCTCAGGACAGTGATACAGATGAACGGTGCGGAGGAGCAGGGGAGAGGCGTCTCCCTTGGCCCTTCCTCTGATAGGCTACAGGCTTAGTGCCTGTAGCCTATCAGAGGCCGATGCAGCCGGCGCGATGACGTCATCGCGCCGCCTGAGCCATACAGAGCGGGACACAGGCCTGCATCGCATTGCTAAGCAGCATAAGGTAAGTATATGTGTTTATTGTTTTTATTATAGTACAGTATGGCAAAAAGGGGGTGGGGGCCCTATATACTGGCACAATATGGAGGGGGACTATGGGGGCCCTATATACTGACACAATATGGAGGGGGCACTATGGAGAAGAGGGAAAGCACTATAGGGGCCCTATATACTGACACAATATGGGGGGGGCACTATGGAGAAGAGGAGACGCATCTACTGGGGGCCCTATATACTGGCACAATATGGAGGTGCACTATGGGGGCCCTATATACTGACACAATATGGAGGGGGCACTATGGAGAAGAGGGAAAGCACTATGGGTGCCCTATATACTGGCACAATATGGGGGGACTATAGAGAAGAGGGGAAATACTTTGGGGGCTCTATATACTGGCACAATATGGAAGGGGCACTATGAAGAAGAGGGATAGCACTATGGGGGCCCTATATACTGGCACAATATGGGGGGCACTATGGAGAAGAGGGGACGCATCTACTGGGGGGCCTATATACTGGCACAAAATGAGGGGGCACTATGGAGAAGAGGGGACGCATCTACTGGGGGCCCTATATACTGGCACAATATGGGGGGCACTATGGAGAAGAGGGGAAGCTCTATGGGGCCCCAATATACTGGCACAATATGGGGGGGCACTATGGAGAAGAGGGGAAGCACTATGGGGACCCAATATACTGGCACAATATGGGGGGGCACTATGGAGAAGAGGGGAAGCACTATGGGGGCCCAATATACTGGCACAATATGGGGGGGCACTATGGAGAAAAGGGGACCCATCTACTGGGGGCTCTATATACTGGCTCTCATTATGGGGGGCTCTATGGAGAAGTGGGGGGTAAAGGAGCACTATGGGGGCATTTACTGGGGGCCCTATTTACTGGCACGCATTATGGGGGGGACTATGGAGAAGTGGGGGAGAAGAGCACTATGGGGGCATTATATAGGGGCATTTAATACTGGCAACCATTTTGGTGCCACTATGGGGAAGGGGGAGAGGAGCATTATGGGGGCATCTATGTGGGGCAGTCTATAGGGGCATTTTATACTGGCACATTATGGAGGACACTATGGGGACAGGGGAGGAGCACTATGGGGCATCTTCTGGAGGCACTATATAGGAGTATTTTATACTGTCACAAATTATAGGTGCACTATGGGCATCTAAGCTCAACTGGGGGCACTAAGTGTTTTTTCTAGTGGCACACAGTACGGGTCATTGGAACACATGAGGGCATTATGGGAACATTGGCTCTACTTGGGGCACTAAGATGTTTTTTTTTTTACACACGACGGGGCATTTTTTGCACTGGCGCACACTATAAATAGAATTATTACCAGGGGCATTATGGTGGGCTTTATTACAACTGGGGGACTATGGGAGCATTATTACTTCTGGGACACAATTACTGTTGGGGGCACTGTAGGAGCACTATTACTACTAAGTGCACTCTGGCACAGTATTATCACTATTGTTGGGATTTTTGGGAGCACTGTTACTGTGGGGGCACCCTGGCACAGTATCAGCTTAGCACAGTTATTTTTGGGGGACATTATGGTTACACTATTAGTGTCAGGGACACTATTTGCTCTGTGCAGTTATTTTTTAGAGCATTGTGTTCCAATAATTATTGAAGGGGGCGCTATTTGTGAGTAACTAGTATTTTCAGGGGGTTTATCAGTTTATGCAATATAGTTTTGGGGGTGCATGATGGAATGTTGAGAAGGTGGGAGGATGATGGAAAAGTAGGAAACTAATATGTCTGTCAAACTCTGCAGAGAGAAGAGATGGCTGAAATAAATCATCATGGCGGTCTGGTCTGAATGGAGAAGATAAAGAAAGAGAACATCTACATCAAAGAAGACATCACTGGATGTAAGAGGTATGTGGGGCTGTATTAGGCTACTTTCACAACTGCGTTAGTGATTCTGGCAGGCTGTTCCAGCTGAGAGCAGCCTGCCGGAATTCACTGCATCCGAAACTGCAGACTGAATGCCCGCCGCCCCGATCAACTACAATGGGGTACGGCAGAGATCCGCCCATAATCGGGGGGGGGGGGGGGGGGGGTATGCTTTTTTGATGTTCGCCCTATTGGTAAATTTCCCTAGAAATTGCCCTGCATGTAGTGATGTTTAATACTTAAATGGAGTACACAGAATTAAAGGGAATGTATAGGATTAGAAGAAAGCAGCCATGTTTTTTTTTGTTTTTTTACTGTACAAACCCTTTGAGTTTAGTGTTTTTTTTTTACTTAAAAGGGTTGTCCCACAAAAAAATATTCTACAGTTTTCAAACCAGCACCTGGATCTGAATACTAATAATATTCAATAAAATGGATCTGTATAGCGCCACCTGCTGTTATTTTTTTTCTTATTTCTTTGCCCTGCTCACTGAGATGGCCGCACATGCTCAATTTCATCCCTCAACTGCCTCCTGAGCTGTGATAGGCAGAGCATGGACACGCCCCCTGAACTGTAGCAGAAAAGACAGGAGCGAGATTTCCCTGGCAGACAGGAGACCAACGCTGGCCTGGCCCTGCTAATCAAGTGTAGAAGGGCGTGAAAAGAGGTGAGCGAACGGAGCCTCTAGGAGCAGGTGCAACGCCCCCCCCCCCTGCTCCTAGAGGCTCATTTGCATATTATAAAAGTTTGTTTTTCTAAATAGCAGCAGCACATAGTGACATGGGACTAATATACAGTTGCAAGAAAAAGTATGTGAACCCTTTGGAATGATATGGATTTCTGCACAATTTGGTCATAAAATGTGATCTTAAACTAATAACACACAACAAATTAAATGTTACCATGTTTTTATTGAACACACCATGTAAACATTCACAGTGCAGGTGGAAAAAGTATGCGAACCCCTAGACTAATGACATCTCCAAGAGCTAATTGGAGTGAGGTTTCAGCTAACTGGAGTCCAATCAATGAGATGAGATTGGAGGTGTTGGTAACAGCTGCCCTGCCCTGCCCTATAAAAAACACACACCAGTTCTGGGTTTGCTTTTCACAAGAAGCATTGCCTTATTTGAATGATGCCTCGCACAAAAGAGCTCTCAGAAGACCTACAATTAAGAATTGTTGACTTGCATAAAGCTGGAAAGGGTTATAAAAGTTTCTCCAAAAGCCTTGCTGTTCATCAGTCCACGGTAAGACAAATTGTCTATAAATGGAGAAAGTTCAGCACTGCTGCTACTCTCCCTAGGAGTGGCCGTCCTGTAAAGATGACTGCAAGAGCACAGCGCAGACTGCTCAATGAGGTGAAGAAGAATCCTAGAGTGTCAGCTAAAGACTTACAAAAGTCTCTGGCATATGCTAACATCCCTGTTAGCGAATCTACGATACGTAAAAAAACACTAAACAAGAATGGATTTCATGGGAGGATACCACAGAGGAAGTCACTGCTGTCCAAAATAAACATTGCTGCACGTTTACAGTTTGCACAAGAGCACCTGGATGTTCCACAGCAGTACTGGCAAAATATTCTGTGGACAGATGAACAAAAGTTGAGTTGTTTGGAAGAAACACACAACACTATGTGTTGAGAAAAAGAGGCACAGCACACCAACATCAAAACCTCATCCCAACTGTGAAGTATGGTGGTGGGGGCATCATGGTTTGGGGCTGCTTTGCTGCGTCAGGGCCTGGACGGATTGCCATCATCGAAGGAAAAATGAATTCCCAAGTTTATCAAGACATTTTGCAGGAGAACTTAAGGCCATTTGTCCACCAGCTGAAGCTCAACAGAAGATGGGTGTTGCAACAGGACAACGACCCAAAGCATAGAAGTAAATCAACAACAGAATGGCTTAAACAGAAGAAAATACGCCTTCTGGAGTGGCCCAGTCATAGTCCTGACCTCAACGCGATTGAGATGCTGTGGCATGACCTCAAGAAAGCGATTCACACCAGACATCCCAAGAATATTGCTGAACTGAAACAGTTCTGTAAAGAGGAATGGTCAAGAATTACTCCTGACCGTTGTGCACGTCTGATCTGCAACTACAGGAAACGTTTAGTTGAAGTTATTGCCGCCAAAGGAGGTTCAACCAGTTATTAAATCCAAGGGTTCACATACTTTTTCCACTTGCACTGTGAATGTTTACATGGTGTGTTCAATAAAAACATGGTAACATTTAATTCTTTGTGTGTCATTAGTTTAAGCAGACTGTGATTGTCTATTGTTGTGACTTAGATGAAGATCAGATCACATTTTATGACCAATTTGTGCAGAAATCCATATCATTCCAAAGGGTTCACATACTTTTTCTTGCAACTGTAGTTATGTTCAGCTGACAGTAGCACATGACTAATGTCAGCCAGGTTAATGCCCATTTTTCTGATGACAGAAACCCTTTAATAATGTCTCTTGGATGTAAACCTAATGGTTCCAGATGAGTGTACTTTGGCGTATTGTGTTAACCCTATGTGAACTAAATCTTGTAGAGAATCTCTGGCTCGAGGAAGAGTTTATTATACATCTAATATATAAAGCTGAGTGTATGTGTATGTCCGCTAAAGGAATCCACACCATCGCATTTACAATCACGAAATTTGGCACACAGGTACATCAGGTTTTAGACCGGGTCTCAGCTCTCTAGGATGTACCATTCCGGAGATATTCCCAAAATATGCAAATATTGCACATCACATCACATACATTAGGCAATAGAAGCCTGCAGGTCTTTCTCTTCATATCCCAACTGCCATACACACAGTCACATGTCCCTTATCAGCCAAAAGAAGCTTGCAGGCCTTTAGTCTCCACATACACACAGTTTTACACCAGGTTTCCAACAACCCAGACATTTTTCTTTACTGCTGAAGGTCAGCTTTAAAGCGGCAGGGCGCTGTGGATGACACTTTTAAGGGAGTGGACTTAAAGATGGACTTGAAAACCCCGCCCCCAGGTATAACTAAGCCATGCCCCGATCCGGTTAGGCCATGCCCCCTCTCACTCGGCTCCCACAGCCAGCGGGGATTGGAAAAATGAAGTTAAAAATGAACTTCTGTCAGCTGCAGAGGTTGGAGGGAGGGTGACTTTCTCCCTGCAGCTCACACTCAGACAGCACAGTGCTGCTGTCTGAGAGTGAGCTGTTCAAAAGGACATCCCTGTGTCCGTCCAGGCCCTGCTACGCACAGAGGACAGGGAGTCTGAAAGCCGGACTGTCCGGCCTAAAACAGGACCTCTGGCCACCCTAGGGACAGGCTGCTGTGGAGGTCACAGTTAAAGGGACGGTCTGCTATGGAGGTCAGTGTTAAGGGACAGATTGCTGTAGAGGCCACTGTTGAGGGGACGGGGTGTTGTGGAAATAACTGTTAAGGAGACGGTGTACTGGGGAGGTCACTAATAAAGGGGCGGTCGCTGTGGAGGTCACTGTTAAAGGGGCGGGCTGCTGTGGAGGTCACTGTTGAGGGGGCAGATGCTGTGGAGGTTATTGTTAAAGGGGCGGGCTGCTGTGGAGGTCACTGTTGAGGGGGCAGATGCTGTGGAGGTTATTGTTAAAGGGGCAGACGCTGTGGAGGTCTCTGTTAGTCTACTTTCACACTCGCATTTTGGCTTTCCGTTTGTGAGATCCGTTCAGGGCTCTTACAAGCGGTCCAAAACGGATCAGTTTGCATTCTAATGCATTCTGAATGGAAAAGGATCCGCTCAGAATGCATCAGTTTGCATCAGTTCAGTCTCCATTCTGCTCTGGAGGCTGCTTGCAGTGTTTTGGTGTCCGTCTGATGAAACTGAGCCAAACGGATCCGTCCTGACACACAATGTAAGTCAATGGGGACTGATTCGTTTTCACTGACACAATTTGGCTCTGTCCTCCATTGACTTTCAATTGTGTTCAAGACTGATCCGTCTTGGCTGTGTTAAAGATAATACAAATGGATCCGTTCTGAACAGATGCAGATGGTTGTATTATCTGAACGGATCCGTCCATGACGGATCTGCACAAAACGCGAGTGTGAAAGCAGCCTTAAGGGGGCAGGCATCGATGGAGATCACAGGTAACGGGATGGTCCGCTATGGAGGTTAGTGTTAAGGGGCAGGGTTCTGTAAAGGTCACTGTTAAGGGGGTGGGGTGTTGTGGAGAAAACCTTTTAAGGGAACGGAGCTCTGTGGAGGTCACTGTTAAGGGGGAGGGTTATTGTGGAAATCACGGTTAAGGAGACGGGGTACTGTGGAGGTCACAAATAAAGAGGTGGCCGCTGTGGAGGTCACTGCTAAAGGGGAGGGTGCTGTGGATGTTATTGTTAAGGGGGCAGGCCACTGTGGAGGTCACTGTTAAAGGGGCAGGCACTGTGAAGGTCACTGTTAAGGGAGGTGGGGACTGTGAAGGCCACTATTAAAGGGGCAGCGGTGTACTGTGAGGTCACTGTTAAGGCAGCGGGTTACTGTGAGGTCACTGTTAAGGGATCGGGGTACAGTGGAGGTCACTGTCAAGGGGGCAGGGTACTGTGGCAGTCACTGTTAAAGGGGCAGTTGCTGTGGAGGTCTCTGTTAAGGGGGCCGGGAACAGTGGAGGTCAGTTAAGGGGACTGTAACCTATGGTCAGTGTTAAGGTGCGGGTGCTCTAGAGGTCACTGTTAAGGGGGCGACCCCTTATGGAGGTCACTGTCAAGGGGGAGGGTGGGGCAGTGGCGTACCTACCATATAGGCAGACCACGCAGCTGCTATGGAAAAAGAGGGGCCCGAAGTGGAGGAGAGGCCCCGCCCCCTAATTGCTCCTGTTTATCTTTCTAAAGCTAAAGGGCCTTTGATGATGTCATCACAGGTCCTGTAACTGAACTGCACAGTGTAAAGTGTAGTTCCCAGGTTAGAACAGTGCATCTGCCAGGACCTGTGATGACATCATCTTCAACATCACAGGTCCTGCAGAATCTAGCAAAGGAACTGCACCAAAAATGGTGTAGTTCCTAGGTTTCAAAGGTATATCTGCCAGGACCTGTGATGACATCATCACAGGTCCTTCAACCCCTAACAGCAAGTATTAGAAGTTCACAAGCAGCTCTGCATTGATCCATACAGACAGGAATGGAGAGGTAAGAGGAGGTCCTCCACTTTTCATCATTTACCCCCCTCCATGCCCTGTTTTTACTCATTGCTTACTCATGTATAATACTTCAGACAGTTACCACTACCTCATGTACCTCACACACACAGTGACCATAATGTATAACTGACCACATATATCTGTACACACTGCATCTACAGTATTATACCTTCTATGTCTCACATCAATACACTGCTCTGTGTGTGTATATATATATATATATACACACACACATACACACACACTGCATATATTAAACAGTATTATACATGCAATATGTACAGATATATAGTATATACCGCAGTGCACTGATATGTGAGGTACAAGGTATAATAGATGCTGTGTGTACAGATATCAGTACACTGCTGTATATACTATATATGTGAGGTATGAGGTATAATAGATGCAGTGTGTACAGATATATAGTATATACAGCGGTGTACTGATATGTGAGGTACGAGGTGTCAATACACTGCTGTATATACTATACATCTGTACACACTGCATCTATTATACCTCGTACCTCACATATTACACTACTGTATATACTGTATACACTGCATATATTATACCCCGTACCTCACATAACTGTACACTGCTGTATATAATATACATCTGTACACACTGCATCTATTATACCTCTTTTGTGTGCCAGGGCTGTTTTGTAATCCCAATCCGGCCCTGATGGCATAAATTCTAAAACGCAGCAGCAAGAATAGTTCATGGAACAAAGGGAGGGGCTATAAAAGGGGAATGGGGGCCCAATTTAGATTCCTGCTATGGGGCCCAGTGATTTTTATGTACACCCCTGGGGTGGGGTGTAGTGAAACTCCCTGTTAAAGGGGCAGGTTGCTGTGAAGGTCAAAGTTAAGGGGGTGGGCTGCTGTGATGGTCCTATTTTAAGGAGATGGGGCACTGTGGGGTGGTCAGTGTTAAGGGGTGGGGGGCTGTAGAGGTCACTGTTATGGTGGTGGGGTGCTGTAGATGTCACTGTTATAGTGGATACTTTTAATATCTTTTAACGACACACACAAACAATAAATGAGATAGAAGAAATATACCCGAGCCAATTTATGAAAAATGAATAATACTCTGCTAATTAAACGGAATCTGCCATCGGAAGGAAGCAAAAACTAGTGACAGAGACCCTGACTCAAACACAGGGTCACTTACTTATTTTTGTTCAGTCAATAAATAAAAAATCTCTGGTGGCAAGCTCCAGCAGGACCAGAGCGACGGAATTCTGATCCAATGAGCTCCCCGCAGATGATTGACAGATTTGATCCTGTAGCCATAGCATGTATTTTTTGCTTATATGACATTGGAGGATTGAGAAGCAGGGAAAACCACTTCTGTCTGCCCCTGGTCAGACTCTAGTACTGATCACTAGAACAGCCAGCTTAAAAGGGTTTGACAACTCTGGCATGCGGCAATCCATTGATCACTGCTGATCGGTCACAAGGCCTATGTGCAGCTCAGTCCCATTCAAGTGAATGGACCTTGGCTGCAATACCAAGCACAGCCACTATACAATGTCAGATGTTATACAAAGTCAGTTTAGACCGATCCCCTACATGCAGAAAATACACTTTACTGGTTCTCTGGGATTTTGATATTGATGGCCTATCCTTAGGATAGGTCATCAATATATGATTAGTGGGGGTCCAACTCCCTCCGTCCCTCGCTAATCAGATGTACGAAGAGCCCACAGCGATCCGCAAGTGCTCAGACCTCGTCCTAGACCTTGTGACATCATTTTTATCGGTCACATGGTGTAACGGGGTGCCGAAGGCACACTCGGTCTCCCATCAGCCGCAGACCTGCTGCTTAGCTTCGGGAGCGAGGATCTGTGTTTGACCTCGTTCCCAGGACGGCTTTGCTAGCTGGGAGGCTCCCTGCTCCTAGGTCTGCCTTGAGCGCCGAGCTGATCACTCGGTGCTCGACTGGTCGGTCTGTCGGTCATGTGACGCTGGCCACGTCACAAGACCCTCACTCCCCACTATAAATACAGGCAGCCTGCTGGCCACAGGTTGCCTGTTAATTTAGGTTCCTGGCAGTTGTTGGATACCTGTGAATTTACCTGATCCTGTTCCCTGACGATCCTTTGCCTGCTCCTTCTGTACTGCGCATCCTTCCTGGTATATTGACCTCGGCTTCCACCTGACTATTCTTTGCGGACTCCTTTGGTACTTCTCGACTCTCCTGGTATTTATGACCCCGGCTTCTCCTGACCTTTCTTTGCTTATCCCTCTGTACTGCGTTGTCCTCTTGGTTTTGACCCGGTCCGTTCACTATCCGTTACTTGACTTGTCTGTCCTTCCCGCACGTATACTAAGTTAGGGACTGCTGTCCAGTTGTCCCCTGTCATCAGGACTCATGAGGCAAGTAGGCAGGGCCAGGGGTGAGGGTGGAGCGCAGTGGTCACTATCCTCCCCCCTGTGTGTGTGTGTACGTGACCGTTACACATGGCTTAGGAGTAGCTCAGTCCCATTCAAAAGAATGGGGCTGAGCTGCAAGACAAATCATAGCTACTATGCAATTTACGGCGCTGTGCTTGGTAAGCTGTGAGGAGGCTGTAGGCGACCACTTCAAACACATGATGGGGTGCCGGGAGTGGGACCCCCACCAATTAGATATTGATGACCTATCTCGAGAATAGTTCATCAATATTCTACTTCTGTTACATACCGTTATAACGCCCCCTGGTGTTCTTTTAATTACTTTGCAGAACTTCCACCTAATGTGTCCAGTTCCAGTGGTCACACATGCTCAGTAGCTACCATCATCTCAATTCTGTTGAATGCAGGTGGAGGAATGATTAGCACACTGGATACTTTAAGTGGACGTTTTGTGTGGGAATAAAGAGAACACCAGGAGGTAACATAACAATCATGTAACAGTAATCTCTACAAACTGGAGCACACTTCCTAAATTATTTAAAAAATTGTTGACTTTTGCTTGGTCTAATGAAGAAATGTAATATTTAATCATGGGACGGCCTCTTTAATAGAGAAGGGTCCTCTGTTCAGGATCCTCATCCCTTGGCCCTTGTGGAGCTGCCTACAATAATTGTCTCTTGCTCTGGGGGGATCCTGTCCTTTATAGAAAACCCACTGATGTGAATGGACAGTGGTGTAATGCTTCATTTCCCCAGTTGGGGTGCTGTAGGAAATGTCTACACTGATTGCCAGGTTTCTCCAGAGATAATGGCTGATTGCTGGCGGTCCCAGTAGAGAGACACTTTGTAATCAGCTTATTGTCAAAGAATCCTTCTAACAAGTAGGGATTGTTCAAAGCAGAGAACCCCTTTAAATTTGTACTGCAAGCATGTAGTGGTGTGAGTTTAAAGCGCCATAGCAACCCACCATAAATTTATACTAAGTGGTGGGTATGCCAGAAATTCCTTTTCCAAAAATATGGTCTACTTTGTACAAAAAGCATAAAGTATCACTAAGACTTCCACAGAACAAAATAAAAACGAAAAATACAAATGAAAAAAAATAAAATAAAATAATCCAATTGTTCCCAATGCTACATTACACAAATCTTAACAATTTATAGTATTTTTGTTTGTCTATTTTTTTTTTTTTAATACTTTTATATGTCTGTATGCACTGGTTACATTATTATATTGCTGAATAATGGATTTCTTGGCATCTGCCTTTGAGTCATTATGTCTCTTTGTATAAATGACAGTACGTACTATTTATTCTGTTTGTTTCTTTCCTTCCAGACTCATTATTTCTGTGTTCTCGTTACATTTTGTATCCGCGGGTGAATGTGTTGGCTGATTGCCTATTCAAACAGTGACCACACATCTGGGCAGATCAGTATTTCCACTTTGTCATTAAAAGAAGAACAGATAAGTTGCTGATTTCGTGACTTTTCAGGATCAACAGAAATCTGCATGTCTACTTAGAACTGTTGAGCTCAAACACACATAAAGTAAGATTTAAAGGCAATTAGCACCTTCTCGCTATTGCGAAATAAGCATTAATAATTTCCTAATATTTTGCTGTAGTGTCTTGAACTAGCTGCTGATTAATCCAGCAGTGCACAGCTCTTGGCTCAGTTGGCTGTCTTTGCTCTGTGCTTGATAGCAGCAGGGAGGGGGAGGAGGTTGTAAACAGTAGATCTTAAAGTGGAGAGGTGGGAAATGATCAGCAAGTGCCCATCACACAAGATGAACTGTATCAGATTGTAGATAGGGAGGAAAGCACTCACAAGGCAGTGTATAAGTATAGAGAGAGTGCAGCACACATGTCAGACTTTGTAGGGAGCGGGTGATCGAGCACCATTTCAGCATATCTGTACTAGGCAAAGGATATTCCTCATGACTGCACTACCTGTTGTCATTTTTTTTTTTTTTTAAATTGGCCACCATAGTTGTATTATAAAATTCTGCTGTGGTAGCCAAATAGATCTGGCAGGGGACAGTACACCTTGATGTTAGTCCACTGGTCTCTTACTACCTTCAACACAGTTGTGGGAACATTTCCCATCATAGGTTTTGTTTCAGTGTGCCTGTACAAAACGTAGATCCCATACCAAAAAACAACAACATTATTGCTGCTTTATTATTGGATTCAGTGTATATAGTCCATAGTAAGCTCATGAGGTCCCCCTGGTGGTGGCTCCAGGCAGCCAGAATTAAAAATATAAGGATACACTGATCAGTCATGACATAAAAACCAGTAACATATGATGTGAATAATATTATCTCATGATAATTGCATGTTGGGGGTGGGCTATATCAAAGTTGAGTTCTTGAAGTTGATATGTAAGGAAAAATTGGCAGGAATCTGAACAATTTTGATGAGGGTCAAATTGTGATGGCTAGATGACAGGGTCAGAGCATCTAAAAAATAACAGGTCTTGTGAGGGGTTCCCTACCATAACACGAAGATGACAGGACACACAGCACATCACTGTGCATGGGTCTGGGTAGCTGCAGACTGGTCAGAGTGCCCATGCTGACCCCTGTCCACGCACATGAGCTTCAGAACTGGACAATGCAAATATGGAAGAAGGAAGCCTGGTTGGATGAATCACATTTTCCTTTACTTCATGTGGATGGCCGGGTGCATATGGGAGAAAGATGGGACCAGGACTGGCTAAAGGAAGAGAATATGCTCTTCTGGGAAATCTTGGATCTTGGTATTCATGTGCCTAAGCTTTGTATAGGAAAGTGCCTCCCTTTATGGCCACAGTATTCCCTAATGGCTGTGCCGTCTTTCAGCAGGGCACCGTGAAAATTATTCAGGAATGCTTTGAGGAACCTGACATGTTGAATTGGTCAACAAATTCCCAATTGAGAATCTGTGGGGTGATGATAATGCGTATGTAAAGCAATGCAGAATATGTCAGCATTATATAAGTAACTAAATTACAGTAGTAATAATAATAGTAATAATGTGCTGAAAAACAAGCCTTGGAGGCCACACCTCTCAACTTACAAAATACAAAAGTAACCTGCCACGTTGCACATGGTGCTTGAGCTGCAGGCATCGTGTTATATAGCAGGAGGAGCTGAGCAGATTTATGTATAGTTTATGGTGGAAGTAAAACTTCTATTTCATTGACTTGAATTCCTGCTCATTCATTGAAGTCAAGGAGGCGGTCCTATCAATGATTGACAGCTATCTCTGTATACACAATCATAGAGGGAAGGCTGTCAATCACTGATAGGACCGCCTCCTGGACTTCAAAGCCCAGAATGAGGAGGGATTAAAATGTATAAATTACAAGTATTACTGAATCTCTTCCCATAAAACTATATATCAATCTGCTCAGCTCCTCCTGCTCTATAACATGCTGCTTGTAGCTTAAATTGTACATTCATGGTGACTGGTTCTCTGCTAGTGTTCCAAATGACACCTTGAGAGCTCTTATGGAGTCCATGTCTTGAAAGGTCAGTGATGTTTTGGTGCCACAAGGGAGACCTAAACAATATTAGGAAAGTGGTTTTATTGTTATGGTTGATTGGTGAATAAGACCTTAAGGAAATATACATATCCATGATGCTACTATTACAACTATATAACTTTATGTTGTGATTTAACTAACATATCCTAATACCGGCAAGATTTTTTGAATTTCAGCAAATATTTCCATCTTGTTTTCATCTTGCTGTCAAATTTGGATTCAGACATTTTTTAGTTATTCTTTGAGAACCAATATGGTTGGCTTTACTGCCATCACTGGTTTATCAAAGAGCTCTCATGGTTTCACTGTATATCAAGGCTCTTGTGAGAGCTCTTATGGTGGCCATATTGGTTACCACCAGGACTGATGAGAAACAAATATAACATCTGAATGGAAAACCTCAAGGACTTATACACTGCCTGTCCAAAAAAAAGTCGCCACCTGGATTTAACTAAGCAAATAAATAGTTATGAGCCTCCTATTGGATAATTACTGCATGGGCGATTATCTTTCAGCTGGCAACAAGTTATTTAACCCTAACTGGTGCAATGAGTTGCTTCTCATTTCTTAAACAACCATGTCGAAAGACACATCTCGTGGTCGTGGAAAAGATGTTAGTCTGTTTGAGAAGGGTCAAATCATTGGCATGCATCAAGCAGAGAAAACATCTAAGGAGATTGCAGAAACTACTAAAATTGGGTTAAGAACTGTCCAGCGTATTATTAAAAACTGGAAGGATAGTGGGGACCCATCGTATTCGAGGAAGAAACAAGGCAGGAAAAAAATCCTGAATTATCGTGATCGGTGATCACTTAAACGTTTGGTGAAATCAAATCGAAGAAAAACAGTAGAACTCAGGGCTATGTTTAATAGTGAAAGTAAGAGCCTTTCCACACGCACAATGCGAAGGGAACTCAAGGGATTGGGACTGAACAGCTGTATAGCCGAAAGAAAACCACTAATCAGTGAAGCAAACCAGAAAAAAAGGCTTCAATTTGCTAGGGAGCATAAAGATTGGACACAATGGAGCAATGGAAGAAGGTCATGTGGTCTGAGTCAAGATTTACCCTGTTCCAGAGTGATGGGAGCATCAGGGTAAGAAGAGAGGCACTGTACAAGCCTGTGGGGGCAGTGCTATGTTGCTGCAGTTGGTCAGATCTAGGTTACTCAACAGTATATACTCCAAGAATGAGGTCAGCTGACTACCTGAACATACTGAATGACCAGGTTATTCCATCAATGGATTATTTTCTTCCCTGATGGCACAGGCATATTCTAAGATGACAATGCCAGGATTCATCGGGCTCAAATTGTGAAAGAGTGGTTCAGGGAGCATGAGACATCATTTTCACACATGGATTGGCCACCACAGAGTCCAGACCTTAACCCCATTGAGAATCTTTGGGATATGCTGGAGAAGGCTTTGCTCAGCGATCAGACTCTACCATCATCAATGCAAGATCTTGGTGAAAAAGTAATGCAACACTGGATGGAAATAAATCTTGTGACATTGCAGAAGCTTATCGAAACAATTCCACAGCGAATGCGTGCCGTAATCAAAGTTAAAGGTGGTCCAACAAAATATTAGAGTGTGTGACCATTTTTTTTTGGTGGCGACTTTTTTTTTGGACAGGCAGTGTATAATAAAAAAAATCTACAGTAAATACAAGGTAGAATTTTTCTTTGCATACAGAAATTGGAATTTTTAACATTGTTACAAGAGGATGACTTGAGGACTTTTCCTGCCATTTTTATATATTTTGGGGGAATGGTCTGTTACTTACCAAAAGTTAAATTTTTTGCCCGAAATGGACCTCAATATGGGTGAGCTTCATAAAAAATATTTAAAAAAAGGCATTTATGACAATTTTTTGGATGTCCCTAGATAGAGTCGCGATGGGCTTGTCCTGTAATTTGGGTTTCAAATATAGTCCATACATTACAACTCATGGTAGTGGTTCTACAGAATTAGAAAAATATGGCTGCTTTCCTCCAAAGTTGAGCTGCTATACCCAATGATGGATAGGTGTGGCACTGTTTCTAGAACAAAGTAGACATGTTTTTGCAAACTTTTACATCCCAATTAACATTTCAAGGCACATTACAGACAGAAAAGTGAAAAAACCCAAATGTGTTTTATTTAGAAAGCACACAGGTCATTTGTACATTGGGGGGGGGGGGGGGGGGGGGGGGGTGGAATAGTCAGGAGATGCATCATACAGATTCTCGCTAGTCTCATGTAACGAGAGCCCTTTGTTTGATCCCACATTCTCCACGTTGAGTAGATCCTAGATGTTGTTATAAAAATCATGTAAAGAATTTAAAAAAAGGAGACAGAATTCTTTAAAAAAATTCTCGGGACAGTCCCAGCCATATCTTAAAGTGGCATTCAGTTTCTACGCCATTGTCTCTTTTCTGATTATCCGCCTCTGGTGACAGGTCAGCATACTGGTGAATGACGATCTCCCCTTGGCCTTTGACTTCTTTTTTAGCCTTTTCGGATGTTTTAGCGATATTCCAAGTTCTTCCATTATGGCGTTGAAAGAAAGACACTGGTGAGGAAAACAACATGTTATCAGCTTTTAGCAGTTTAGCTCAATCATAGATTTTATCTTTTTGTGTCATTTGGGAAAAAGCAAAGCAAAAAACTATTCACCTAAATAGATGAAATGTGCAGTTTTTGGCTTCATTTATAGTCACCCTGTCTTTCTGTTAAAGGACATGTGAACCTTTATCAAAAGTTTTTTATATGTATCTGAAGACCTTTACTTTCACTGCAATTTTGGTTCTTTAAGGCCACATTACTCTAACATGTCTGCTGGTGAACCTGCAAGTTCAGAGCTCAGAGGGTGTTCCCTATGAAGCCTCTCTCGCTTGGTGCTCTATGTTGCGTGCCACTCTTTGTTGTATGTCATTGACCTGTGTCAGAAGAGTCATTTTTAGAACTCCACTACCATGGATCACTAATGTGAGTCAAAACTGTAAATAGACTGGGATCCCTACTTCATTATAGGCTGCTGGTAAGGACAAACTGAATGCAATATGCCCATCTTGATATGTCTGATCTGACCATATGGTAACAACTCCTTTTTGCAAAATGGTCAGCAGTTCTAGTACTCAGAGGGTGCCTGTCTGGTGGGTCACAAAATTTAATTTTCTTAAAATAGTTGTGATATGGACAGGGGTCCCTAAGGCAACAAATGGCTCTTGGGGATGTATTTAACATGGTACATATAAGCATACTTTACGTGTTACCCATTTCCAAGGCAGCTGGTACTCATGCTTACCTTATGACTAGTCCCATTGAGGCTGAAATACTGTAACGTAAATCCCTTTTCGACCTCCATTACTTTTTACAAGAAAAATATGGGTCCAAAATAGTAAATGTGCCCATTGGCGAAACAATTTTCCACTTGTCATATTTGGGTAATCTGTTGACTCGACTATCACCATATTGATTTGATAGCAGTGACATTTTTTTTTTCAAAAAACACGTGTGGCCTAGAATTCCGAAAGGTTTAGGCAGATTTATCCAAGACCACTAGTAGGACAATAAAGGGGCCCCAGGAAAATGTGTCCATAATCACCTGCCTCCCAACCGTCACTGGATGTAGCTACGTGGAGAATGTTTCATGTATTATCAAAGAAATGTGCTCTTGTTAATGGGCAAGGATGGGCAAACTTGGTTCCCAACATGGTGACCTTAATTTTACACCACACGTGCCAACTTCCTGGCTTCATGTGTGCAGTGCATGTAGGTTTTTGATGGCTAGACATAACCCTTTCACCAAGCCATGCCTCTCTTAGTTCAGCCCCATGCTCTTTTTGTGCCATATTACTCTGCATTTGGCCACCAGGTATCTAATGTCTGATGACCCAGCCCAGATGCCACATACATATAGGAGCTAATCTCTGGGGGGTTTGGGAGGATTCCACGGCACCTAGGAGATATGCCAGCTCTTCTAGGAGTCTGGAAGGTTTCCCCTGTGTCTGAGAGCCTCCTGGAGAGTTGGCAATGGGATGTACTAATCGCCTATATGCGGCCCATATATTTCTGATGAGTTTTTTTGGAAAATGCTTTGCAAAATGAAATACATTTCGGAGGTGAGACTGCAATCTGTCCGTTGCGGCAGGACATCGTTTAATGAAGAAGTGAGCTCGAAGAAGAAGGATGCAGCATTAATACACTGAACTATTCATCTGAATATGACAGCGGATGAGAAGAAATGGGAGCAGATCAGGTGTGGAATAATCAATTACTTGTGAAAGGCAAAACATCAGCTCTGACCATTTGCGGCTGCGGGTAAATGGGTCGTTTGGTATTTGAGCTGGCTCAATGTCAGCATTTTTCTTCACAGGAGAACAGGCGCTACGAATGTTACCCTGCCAAGTAAATCAATATCACAAATAATACAATGCCCAAAGAGACGCGTTGTGAAAAGGTATCTGGCACCGCGATATACACGGGGTGATTACAGGCAACACGGCTTGTTAAACGGCTATTTACATAAGAATGGATCAATGAATGGCGGGAATCTTAGTTATACAACGAGGGGGCTGATGTATAAAAACAGTCAATGGTGGGAAATGTCATAATTAAGTCTTTCACAATGGCACATATGTCTGTACCATATGCATGAAAACAGACTGAGGCAGTGCACCCAGTGTACATGGTGTGCAAGGCAAGACGTGACTTATTTATCATGGTTCTGATAAAACATTTTCAAGAGTTGTGGACCACTGTCTGTCACATGCATCAAACTGTTGATATGTCCTATGTTTTAATTAGAGGGGATCTAAGCACTGAGACCCTCACTGATCTCTAGTACAATTGCCTCTAGAACTATTCTTTGACCTGTATCGATTTCGTCCTCAGCAGCAAGGAGAAAGAGTGCCTTATGTGCATGCTTCTCTCCCCTCGTTCTGGAGATCAGTAGGGGTCTCAGACCCTCACTGATCAAAACTTTTGATATGTCTCTTTGACATATCAAACATTTTTTGAAAAGATAGTGACACTTCAGGATATGATGCCCAAAAGATTTCTTTGCTTGATTTTCAGGTCAGTGGCACGGTATACACTGCGTGCAGAATTATTAGGCAAATGAGTATTTTGACCACATCATCCTCTTTATGCATGTTGTCTTACTCCAAGCTGTATAGGCTCGAAAGCCTACTACCAATTAAGCATATTAGGTGATGTGCATCTCTGTAATGAGAAAGGGTGTGGTCTAATGACATCAACACCCTATATTAGGTGTGCATAATTATTAGGCAACTTCCTTTCCTTTGGCAAAATGGGTCAAAAGAAGGACTTGACAGGCTCAGAAAAGTCAAAAATAGTGAGATATCTTGCAGAGGGATGCAGCACTCTTAAAATTGCAAAGCTTCTGAAGCGTGATCATCGAACAATCAAGTGTTTCATTCAAAATAGTCAACAGGGTCGCAAGAAGCGTGTGGAAAAACCAAGGCGCAAAATAACTGCCCATGAACTGAGAAAAGTCAAGCGTGCAGCTGCCAAGATGCCACTTGCCACCAGTTTGGCCATATTTCAGAGCTGCAACATCACTGGAGTGCCCAAAAGCACAAGGTGTGCAATACTCAGAGACATGGCCAAGGTAAGAAAGGCTGAAAGACGACCACCACTGAACAAGACACACAAGCTGAAACGTCAAGACTGATTTTTCTAAGGTTTTATGGACTGATGAAATGAGAGTGAGTCTTGATGGGCCAGATGGATGGGCCCGTGGCTGGATTGGTAAAGGGCAGAGAGCTCCAGTCCGACTCAGACGCCAGCAAGGTGGAGGTGGAGTACTGGTTTGGGCTGGTATCATCAAAGATGAGCTTGTGGGGCCTTTTCGGGTTGAGGATGGAGTCAAGCTCAACTCCCAGTCCTACTGCCAGTTTCTGGAAGACACCTTCTTCAAGCAGTGGTACAGGAAGAAGTCTGCATCCTTCAAGAAAAACATGATTTTCATGCAGGACAATGCTCCATCACACGCGTCCAAGTACTCCACAGCGTGGCTGGCAAGAAAGGGTATAAAAGAAGAAAATCTAATGACATGGCCTCCTTGTTCACCTGATCTGAACCCCATTGAGAACCTGTGGTCCATCATCAAATGTGAGATTTACAAGGAGGGAAAACAGTACACCCCCCTGAACAGTGTCTGGGAGGCTGTGGTTGCTGCTGCACGCAATGTTGATGGTGAACAGATCAAAACACTGACAGAATCCATGGATGGCAGGCTTTTGAGTGTCCTTGCAAAGAAAGGTGGCTATATTGGTCACTGATTTGTTTTTGTTTTGTTTTTGAATGTCAGAAATGTATATTTGTGAATGTTGAGATGTTATATTGGTTTCACTGGTAAAAATAAATAATTGAAATGGGTATATATTAGTTTTTTGTTAAGTTGCCTAATAATTATGCACAGTAATAGTCACCTGCACACACAGATATCCCCTTAAAATAGCTAAAACTAAAAACAAACTAAAAACTACTTCCAAAAATATTCAGCTTTGATATTAAGGAGTTTTTTGGGTTCATTGAGAACATGGTTGTTGTTCAATAATAAAATGAATCCTCAAAAATACAACTTGCCTAATAATTCTGCACTTCCTGTACATCTTGTAGCAAAGAGGGGTTCTCATATCAAAATGGGCCCCCAACATGGTGGTGAGTTTTTCCTCCCAGAACAGCAGTTCATCTGAAGATGTGTGTCCTGCAGGTGTGTGTTCTCCCCATGCAATAACATAGGAAATGTCCAGCAATGGAAACAAATGCCTAATGCCAACCTTGTTAGGATGGCATATATGGAGATCCCTTGTTTGGCACAATCTTCTATGAGCCACACTGGAGAGCCACTCTGATGGACACAATTCCTCCATACATGTTACATATCCCCCATAGAAAGCCAGTTATATATAAATGGAAACCATGGTTCTAATGTGAACAGAGCCCAAATTGTAAATTCAATCAAGGAATGAAACAAAACCCTTCAAAATATTATTTTGGAAGGTAAAACCCTTAATTCTCCTCAATCATTCCTCAATAAATAGCTCTATATGGAGCTCTAATTTGTCTCTTTGAAAAAGACCTCACGCATGGTATAATATGGTACCTGGAGAAGTTTATGAGTGCATACTTCCATATGATTCTGATCATTCACTTCAAGGGAGCGGAGCTGTGCCTAGGCCATGTGACCGATAAAAGCTGTTGCCTTCTCAAACAGATGATCGGAGGGGGTCCTGGGTGTTTGACCCCGACTTATCAGATGCTGATGACATATCCAGAGGACAGATCATCAGTAAAAAAAAGTCTTGGAAAACCCCTTTAAATCCAAGATGATTAAGCTGGCTGCTAGTCATTGATGAAGACCTGTTTATAGATGTGCCCACCCTTAACTTTCCATAAAATTTCTTAAGGACTCCAATAAATCACTATACAAATTCAATATCTTAGAAGGACATGCTAATAAAAAATGCTTGGCAGAGCGCAGTTCACATCGTAACCACTAGGTGGCTACAAAGAGACAAATATTGCATATACATCTCCAGATAGAGTACCTCTAAATTATATTTTTTTCAAACTGGTCATTTCATGCCACACGTCTAGGAATATGTCCAGCCAAGAAAGGAAAAGTAAGGAAGGACACCCTCTACGTGGATTTAATTGGAGTTTTATATTTATTTCACTTTAAAGATCCAACGCTGTTGGACTTTGAATACTAACAGGACGTTGCTGTGTTAGGAGATTAATGATTTTTTTTTTTCTTTGACAAATCAGAATTTAGCATTGTGCACCATGTCATTGTATAATAATTTACAATGTAGGCGCCCCAAGCTCACAGTCTCCAGAGCCAACAAAATTAATTCTTATTTTTATCACAGATTCTTGCTCTGCTAATAATAAGGAGAAAAAAAAACAATAGCTTGAACTTTCCTCGGAATCATCGCCTTTTCCTGTGATCGCAGCAGGGATTGTGATGAGGACTTTGTTAATTTTATCTCCAATTAGCTGATTTTACAGAATGTGCTGCTTTTGTTCTTCTCTATTATTATGCATAGCGGTAAAGTTTCACAGACCAGAGCCCAAGTCATCAAAATAAAAAGTCAAAATAAGTGAAAATATGTAGAAAATATTTAAAGGATATCTCCACTATTGGTTATTCAACCAGAAGAAACTAATGGGTTGTCACTAGATACGTCCTACATCGTTTCAACCCTTCTCAGGAGCCTGAGCAAAGCTGAAGTGGTTCATGGTTGAATGAAGGATCTTAATTTTGAGGTCTGCTAGATTCTCCTTGCTAGGCATGTGGTAAGTCAATGTTGTGCAGCTTTCTGTATATAGCCTCTTGGAAGATACTAAATCTCCTTGTGCAGATACAGCTGGTAGGGAATCTTTAGTGCAATACTCTCTGAGTACATATGCCAAGTAGCTCTCCTCCAGAAAGAAAAAACTGTCTCTCAAGTGTCACCTATAGGTGGCTCCCCTGGAAGTCAATATGAAGCTCTTACAGAGGCACCATCTGGCAGCACATCTTTTAAGTGTCAGGAACTTACCTAGCTATGATCCAGGGCACAGGTGTTCTAGAACGGTTACTATGTCTACCAGCCAAGCCCAGGCTGGTCAACCTATCTGTAAGCCTGGATGCAGAGCCAATCATATTTCTGGCTCGGTGTTGAATCCGAGAGCCAGGGAGGGGTATTACGTCTGGCACTGACTGTTGCATTTGCCTGTGATTTTGATTCCTGGCTCTGTGTCCAGTCAGCTTTGCATTCCTGTTGGACCTTCCTGTGTACTGACCTTGGCTTTTTTCTGGATTAACCCCCTGTCTACTTATTAGATTCTACTGACCTTCCTGGCATATACTCTGTGGTTTGCTTCTGGATTAACTCCTTGTCTACTGATATGGCCCCTACTGTCTCTTCTGGCTTTGACTCTGGCTTGTACTTCTCTCCTGCTACTCCTTAGCATCTCATAGGCCTGCTACTTATGAGCTCACACCTTTTTTCTGCCCCTTTACTATGCAGATGTAACCTGGGTCCCTAGCAGCCAATTCCCACCTGTCTTGCAGCAGGCTCTGGTGAACACCTAGGTGTAGCCTTGAATCTACTAACCGTAATGGTGAAGGAAGATAGGAAGCAGATTTTGAGTTTGCTGATGGTGGTCCCTGATGGTGTCTTCTGCATTCTTTTGGATCTCTGTTTCATAACACTTAGAGCACAAACCCTTTACAATGTCTTCTCTGAAAGGTGTTTTGCATGTATTACTTTAATGGACATTCATTTGAATGGTCACATGTACAGATGTAGAAAACATTATCATTACTGCAGGCACACTACATGATGAACGTCATGGTGCTTTACACTGTACTAATATCAAGGCTATGAATGGGGTGCTACACTGATTGCTATCAGCGTAGTGCACCCCATCGGCAGTCTGGTGCACTACGCTAATTGCTATCAGTGTAGCGCACCACATTGGCAATGATAACATTTGCTACATCTGTAATAGTATATTACACTTGTAGAGGCCACGGCAGGAAAAATGAAATGTCAAGTGGTGAGGTCACTACCCCCAAAAAGATCAGCGCGTTCATATGTTATCATTACTATGATGATAGAAACAGTGGCTGAGATTATTTAAATGTCTGTAAACCGTCTCGTAATCTATCAAGTATCGGAAGCCAGAAGTCGTCATTGAAAGCATTATATCAGCACAGTACAGATGTAAGATTTA